>NC_142673.1:19378612-19738612 GCF_964200805.1 Pocillopora damicornis | reverse complement strand
AGAATATTTGTGAGATATTTATATTTCATTGCTTACAGAAAATCAGTCATTGTTAAAGTGTCTGAAATACTACTAATTCCAATAGTTTGGATGCTAGTCAATTGCAATTTACTCCCATTCCTCCCCCCCCCCCCCATTATTTTCTAAGGTTTCCCTAACATTTCAACAGCCCTTAAATTTACCCTTAAGTAAAGAGAGAAACTGTAACTACAAGCATCTTTAAAGGAACACAGTCGGATGACCCCCGCCTAATGTTAACCGGACACTTCAATCTACATCCTGGCTTGTTTACCTTAGGACCAACGCATCCCAAACAGGGCTGATAATATGCATTTATCATAAATGGAGTCTGATAATAAATGTAGACATCGAATTTATGCGGTTCACACCCAAGAAGAAACTTATAAAACCAACTCCACTGGCTTTAAAGTACTTGACCCCTCCGGGCGGATAGAAAATGGGAATGATTTTGCTATCTGTACGTTAATACTTTAGCAGCACTCATAGATTACTAATACTTACAGAAACCTTCTTGAAAGTATTACTGAGCATCGCAATGAGGAGGTTCATTGCAACTAGCACGGAAGCGAGACTGTAAGTGGCGAAGAGCAAGTGTCCAGTGATTTCGGTGATCTCAGCGTTTTCATTCGTGTTAAAGGTTGACTTATCCGCATGTCCGAACAGGGCCCAGAATAAAGTACTTAATACTCCTTCGATTCTACGGGAGAAATTAGACAAATCTTCATAAAAATAACCTACCAAGCTCGTCCGGCAGTACAATGTGTGTGCGACTCCTTTTTCGCGTCGTGGAAAAGTGATTTTTAACTGATAATACTTTGCTAAGGTAAACAAAAACCAAAATGGAAAAATAACATACCAAAACAGATCCTGGATGACTAAGGAGGGAGAGGATTTGTATGAATTTCAAATGGCGACTTTGTGAAGTAGCCCCTTCACAGTATCACTACGATGGAAATGTTTGTACTCGTGTCTCGATTTCTGTTATGTTTAGCTTGGATGCTCATTGTCCATGATTGCGCCTCAGTTTCATAAATAAGTAAGAAAATGATATTGCAGAAAAAGGCCATTTATCATCAAAGAAAACCTTTAAAATTAACCTTTAACGAACAAAGCCAAACATTTTATAACATTTTAACTAACTATGAAGTAACTTGCTTTAAAACTAGTTTCCGATGATTTTTTAACCATAAAAGTAGAGGCTTATAACAAGCTGAATCAACTCAACTAACACGCAGAAGCGCGGAAATTTTTGACAAACTGCAACTGATAATTTTCATCTCCATCGAAGCTAATCGAGAATGATGCGTAGTTTATGGCCCCTATCCCTTTCCCCATTACTGACACCTTGAGAGTATTCAATAGATTAACTTTGGTATCATCGTCACCATCATTACATTTGTTACCTTTCAAAAGCATGGGTTGTGGTGCTGTTGTTTCCCATATTAGTATGTGCTGCTGTCGACTGCACGTACTGTGAGTACAGTTTTCTCATCGCAAGGGCAAACGCACATACATTGAGAGCAAAAAGGAAGAAAAACTTCATGATGTCTTTACCCATATTCATAAGCGACAAATGCAGCGGCCCTAGGGTGGAGTTCACTTGTAGAGTGTGAGATGCTTCGAAGAAAGTCAACACTACTGCAAAGGAGTAGAAACTGTTGGATAACAGCAACAGGTGGTATGGGGTAAGGGATGTGGAACCCAGTAGTTCCCGGACATGCACGGTCCATTCACCCGAACCCGAGGCTATATATGCGTAGCCCACAATCCACAGAACAGCGGCTATGATGTAGCAGATGATCATGGGTATTACAGCCAGGTGCCACCATTCTGAAAAGTATCGCTCTTTTCCTTGATGAAGAGCTTGTTTGATTTCTTGAACTGTCATTCCGATCACCCAGATGCCAATAATTACATCTATGTGAACAAGAAACGAGAGTATTATGGGGCTGACTCAGAGTAACAGTGAATCAGACACGGAAATATATCAGTTCTTGGAAACAAATTATTATCGCTTGTGTTTCGGTTCCTCCTCTGCAATTAAAGAAGCCTAAATGTTTTCGTTTCAGTGCACTTAAGGAGAAGACACTTCTGCGTGTGCCCGTCTATCGCATCCCATTAAAGTTGAAACTAAAACTTCAACACTTATTGTTCATATGATAAAATGCTTATTGACTGAGTTGGGTCAAGCCGGACGGGAAAATATTTGGTTCTCGGTCATAACGCACGGACACTTGTGTGCTCGATCCGTACGTCATGACCTCGAGCCAAACACTTTCCCGTCTGGCCCTCCAACTTAGTCAATATCTGTCTAGTTTGGAAGATTATAAGAGGTTAAGTAGGCAAAATTAACCCCTATACAAAAGTTTTAGACGAGGGGATTAAAAGAACGTGGTTGCTGGGATTTTTATCTCCTCTCTTAACGATAACATGTCTACTTACTCAATGGCGACAATCGTAAGGACAAGTCATAATAATCTTGGAAGGCAGACAGTGTTATCAAGGCTAGGAACCAGACAACAGAGGAGGCCTGGCTCATTAGCTTGATCAGGGGTATCTCTAACTTCTTGGTAAGAGGGTTGATCGGAGTGAGCATATACACCAGCATGCATAGCGGCATAAAAAGAGTGTACAACATCGCCAGGAAGAGTTTGACAGGAAAACGCATTTGCTGCCATCCAGATGTACCCTTATATACCACTGAATTGAGCATCACTTGGCTGTAAGGGTGAGCTATGAACTGGAAAAAAAACATTAAAAAATATATCTGAAAGTCAGAAGTCAGTTTTTATGGTCATAACAATTGCAGCTACGAATGCATCAGAATATTTACCATGTGCTCGTCGAGAAAATGTGTTTGTATTTAAGAAAGGAAACTACACTTTGTGAAAACGTACGCTACAACAGCCCACAGACAGAAGAGGTGGTTTTTACTTCTCTCCGTTCTTGTTGCGCGAGCCACATGCATCTGGCTGTTTTGTAAACGGATGACTAACCGAGCGGGAGAGCTACACAGGGGACATGAGCCTGAGGGCCATATTTCTAATTTAAGTAGTTTACTATATGGCACGCGAACCAAACTTTTTCATATTGGATTTATAAGCTTTCGAGGACTAAAATACACGACTCATGATCGTTTCCGTGGAAACTTTCCGTATGAATGAGGAAGCTCAAAGTCAAGGACGCTTAAGGAAGGATCAAGACTACCCCGCCATTCAAAAATACCTCTCAAGTCGCTCATGCGTTGAAGCCGGACACCTTTTCTTTCAAGTAATATTCTACAAAACTACAAAACCTCAGTGTTTTGACGAGAGACTATATTAAG
This sequence comes from Pocillopora damicornis, assembly GCF_964200805.1. Classification (NCBI taxonomy): domain Eukaryota; kingdom Metazoa; phylum Cnidaria; class Anthozoa; order Scleractinia; family Pocilloporidae; genus Pocillopora; species Pocillopora damicornis. Next base: position 19,735,266 of record NC_142673.1, on the reverse strand, counting down.
CGTAATGGTCTCTTGATTTCAATTATTTCTGGCAAAAAAACGTGACAGGGGTCTTTACAAGCCCTTTCACGTTTCAACAATAAACTATTGTCTTCGTTCTTCTCAGTCTTGCGTTGAGATTATACAGATATGAACAATAGCGTTTTTTAAATTTTTACTTCTGACGCTCAAGGCAATGAATTTAGTCAACAATTCCTGATAAAAAATAATCAGACGGTGAGCTTGAGCTTCTGGAAGCTTATTTCAATGCTTATTAAAGATAATTACAAGTCCTCAAGTTATCTATCGGAGACATTTAGTTTCTGTTTGACTATAAGTTGATAAGAGTTGATAAACTGCTTTTCAGAATTTGCCAAGGCCAATTACTTTCCTTTATCGACTTACATTTGATAACCAACTAATCGACTCACTTGCTCGCTGACGTAGCGCAACAGTTTCTCTAGTAACTAATACCTCGTCTGCAATAGGTGGCTTATAAACACACGTTACAAAAAGGTTTTTTTTAGAAACGGTTTCTTTAGAGACTAATAACCTTGTTTATCTTTTAGATATACCAACAACCGACATAGTCTGATCTGCTTGCTGATCCTTTTAGCATCAAAAAAAGATACAGCTCCAATTGAAGAAGATATTGCTACAATGACATTATTTGCCCGAATTACATTATTTTTTTACTCTTGCATACCTTTATATTCTGGTATTTTATGGCGAGGTTGAGCACACGCAGTTGGTGTTCCTTATTCCTCAGATACGCGTCGTCTTCCATTTTGTCCAGTTCCGGCATGTCCATGACGGCGGCGATTTCTTCGAGATTTCTGCATTCGTCCAATAACCGAATTGCAAAATTCTCACACTGAGCAGAGAGAGCTCGATAATCATCTCGAAACTCGCCTTCACGAAAAGAAAGCTTTTTCAGTTTCTTCTTCAAAACGATAGATCGAAACAATGGATCACTGGCTGAATATTCCGTATTCCTTGTACTCAAATTTTTGCTTTCGTGTAAGAACAATTGTGATATATACAAAGGGCTCGCCAATGCACGGTAAGTGTTTAATTTCACAACAGAATTTTTAAGCCTGATCATTGATTCCTCCTCGAATTGTTTGGCGAAATCTTGGCTTTTGCGGGTGAGCGGATGTTCAACTTTGTAGCCTTTACTAACAAGGAATTCGACAATTTCGTAGCTTCCGTTTAACACAGCCAAGCCGAGTGGGGTCAGAAATTCGTCAAACCGCCCTAAAGTTCTACCCGTTCCTTTGGTAGAAAACTTTTCGAGCGACTTCGCACCGAAGCTTTTACGACTTTTGTCGTAAGCCACCAAAATTCTCACACACTGCAAGGAATTGTTCCTGACAGCTTGAAACAAAGCCGAACCGATCTCAGCATTGTTTTTGAGAAGTATTTGCATGATGTCGAGATCTTGTTCCTCAACTGCTGTTTGCAGAGCAGTTTCACCGTTTGCATTTCGGCAATTGACATCAACGCGTTTGGTACTGAGCAAATTTTGAACTGCTTCTTTGTTGCCGCTTCGAACCGCAACAAACAGTGATTCCTCGTCTGCGCTCATTGAACTCGCAAGGACATCCATTTCGTCTTCTTCTATTGCAGAGTTCAGTTGTGGCGAAAATACAACATCCTTACCGTTTGTAATTTCCTCAACGTTTAACGTGGTCGACTGTCTGCCGTTCATATCCAAAAATTATATCGTACGTGTGTTTACTAGTGGGAAGGAGCGGGAGAATGCGGATGACAAGTGATTTCCTCAAATTTATGGACAGTTGAGTCCTTACCTGTCTAATTTTGTGATAGTTGAGTTCCTAGACGTTTGTACGTCACAAAAAGCAACTATTGTAACTATTGCAATCATTCAGATCTCATGTAGCAGCTATTTATATCCCTAATTTGTTGTTTATCGTAAAAAGCTTTATCTCTTTAAGACGTTTAATGTATGTTTATGCATATTCAGGTAAGACGCAAAAGCATTTCTATCTCTAAACATTATTTGCAAAGAGTTTCGTTCCGTGACCATGAGTTGAAACGTGAGAGCATTGAAGTAGTGATTTGAGGTAAAATTTGTCCTCCTACTATTGACAGGGTCAAAGAGTCAAGAAACCTATCAATAACAAATTGTTTTCAAGTGTAAATAAAAGCCAGAATTTGCATTCTTAATGACTAGTTAAGTAAAAACCTTCAAAAAATATCCTAAATCTAATGTTCGTGTAATATATTGGTAAAAACAATTTATTTATGTTGCAAGCGACTAAACCATCCGAGCATTTTAGGCTGTTGCTCTTCTCCGGTATTTGGAAATGAGTCTGTCGCCTCTGTTGATTCATTCTGCAATAGAGAGAAATATATAATACGCAGTTAAAAGGAAAGTTAACAAGAGTAACCAGTTTTGAAGATTTAATACTTAATGTTACTCCATGAGAATCAGAGACGAAATCAGAAAAAGGACAAAACAATCAGAGCAGATTTTTATGAAGAGAAATCGTTTAAGACAAGGAAACAAACGTCCTGTGAAGACATTACTCGCTTAACATGTTTGTTATCTCTCTTTCACTTTTGCGACTGCGACGATCATACTGTAAAGAGGTCGTGAAGCAACCACTCTTGCGTGATGGACCGAAGAGCCGTCTTAATGGGATGAATTGCAAGTCATTTAGAGTATCCTTTAATAATGACTGACTGCTTATACAATGAACGCATCTGTACGTGATAGGACACATGCATTAGGACAAAGTCGCCCCCCCCTCGTGTATGGTCGCTATGATACCGAGCCTCTTGTGGTTGTTAGCGGATGTGCAATACCGCCTCAGAACAGTAATTGCACGAGAAGGTAAGGAAGCGGCTTATGGAAGAGAAATTGCTGTTTATCGGCAACGGAAATTTCAATTGTATTATGAAGGAAATTCCATTCCGTATGAAACCAAAAGAGGTTACGACTTAAACCACAAATACAGGTAAGCCGCAAAAATATGTTGAATAACGTAAGGAATACGGTAAATAACGAGTTACTTATTTACCGATTCGTTTTTCGTGTTGTGATCAGCGTATGCGCCACATTAGCAATCAGAGTTGAACGAGAAGTTGGTTAGGGAGGAAGATTTTTTTAGACAATTAATGTTACAACAAACTGAAATCTATGTTTGTATTTTTAGGCACCAAACCATAGCGATTATATTAGCGAGCGCAGTGTTAAATAAACGGGAATAAATAAATAAAAAAAACAATCCATAATGAAGTAGAAGATGCACGATTTAAAACGTCACTCACCTGAACGCTACTTCCAAAAGCTTTCAGCGCAGTGGTGAGTACGAGACGATCCCTGGCTTGACGCGAGTTAAAGAAGTAACGATCAATAAGAAGCTTGAGGATTTTCTCACGCTGTAAAACGCCAATGTCAAACTATTAGATGACAAGAAACTGACAAAAAAATCGACAAAAACAACCTTTTAGAGTAAACACCTTTGAAGCTGTTTTTTTTAGCTACTTAATTAACAAAACGAGCTAAGGGAAGCAAAAGAAAGTAGTATTGCGAGACTGAATAACTTATCTCCCTTAATGGCACATAAAGCCCATATCAGGTTCTGGCACTTCGTCAAGTTTTCCTGACAGTTTGCCAGTACAATTCGACTTTATTTTCTTAGGCGGAGATATAATCTATGAAAGTGAGGAGAAAGTCTTTCTCAGAAATATAACAAGTGACTGTGGTTGGAGTGCAGAACCTGATCATTTAGTGTGGAGTCCTACGCGCTCACCATCAAGGCACTACGTCTCTCAATCAAGACGGAAACCATGAAATGATTTATAATCGTGCAATTTTAGTCTGAAATTATTCTTGTGATTTCAAGTTGAACTTGCGCTGCGCGCTCGTTCAATTTTGAAATCACGCGTATGATTTCAGCCCAAATTGCACTCCACTCAGTTCAATTACTACTTCTTTACAACCATTCTGAAGTCGCCCAAATACAGGACTTGGTCAGTTCAAATGTTTCATTGATGCAGTACTGAGCTGGTTTGAAATTAAATTCATTCATTTTTTGTGGGGAAAAAATAGGAGTTTTGAAAACAAAAGTTGCAAAATTTGCCACAGGATACTCTTTGTCTTTCATTTTCTTGCAAATTGATTGGTTACTTTAAACAAGCCTTGAAATCTTATTGGTTGTTTTGTTGTTATTGTATCCTCATTGGCTGGGAAAAAGATGCGATTTAAAGCAAAAAATGGTGCGATTCGTGAATAAATCGCAACAACTAGAGCCAATCAGATTACAGGGACCACCAGTGATTTCAAAATGGGTGTAATAAAAGGAGAAATTAAAATTGCAATCCAAGTGTAACAAGACACAAAGGCCACTTATTTATACAGACGATGATCTCTAGGACTTTGTGAATATCTGAAGTGTCATAGAATCGATCGTGGCGGAAGTAAATCTGCGTTGTTCTCTTTAGTGTCACAAAGGCGGAGTAGCCGAGCGTAAGGCCGGCCTAACTTATGATCGAATTCCCTGCACCTCAGTGGTAAAGCTTCAGGGCATAAAATCTGAGGGTATAGAATTCGATATCTCATTCAGAGAAGTTCTTTTTCTCACGCTCGTAAAAAAATTAATAGATCTTTCTTTAAGGAAGGAAAGGTTGATTTTCGGGTAAAACGTTCCTGCAGATATAAATACCTTGCTTCCACCCAAAAGAAATGGGTACCAAATAAGGACATGCATGCAAAACTTAACTAGACCTACAAGGAATATCCAAATCCTAACCACAATTACCTCAATCATATCTTCGTCTTGCTCTTCATCGCCTTCACTTGAATCCAAATCGTCATAATGCTCTTTCTAGAACCAAACATACACTTTTCAGTACTGCACGTAATGCATGATGAGTCCGCTAACAACCTTAGTTTTCTTGCTAAAAACTTAGATTATTATGGATTAGACTAACTATGATCTGATTGGTCAAGAGTATTTAATAAATACTCCTAATACAAAAAAATCTGTATTAGAAGGACAAAAGATCAGTAATATGCATACTAAATGCTCGAGCCGCGAGCTATTGTGAAGTTGCATATTATTTGACGCCACATAAGACAGTTCAACAGCCAGTGAAAATCAAGTCGCTAAAATAATCAGCTAACCCTGCAGACTTAACTACAATTCTGTGCTGACCAATCAGAAATAAGAAAATATCATGAGTTTACAGGTCCTTCACCTTCACCTTCAGTTGTATGAAGTTATCTGGTGAAGAGACTTTGGTTCCCTTATTAATTTACAGATGATATCATGACTTTTTTATGCCGGGAAATATTTCTAATAAAGCATTTTTCGTATACTTCGTTCTAGAGACAATGGAAAAGTATATGACTTTAAGGTGTACAATTCCACGGTGATCCTGTTCGTTATTTTTAGTAAGCTCTGTGCTAAACAACCGGCTAATTTGAAATTACTTGTTTGACCACTCCCTTGGTTATAATTTACAAGTACCAGGGGGCTCGGTAATGTGATGACGTAAATACTATTGGTTCGTTGAGTATCGCGGTCAGCGATATCAGTTGGAATAAATCATTTGTTAAGGAGCACTGCCCTCCAAGTAAAACCGGAAATATCCTTAAAATTCAGCCTACCTTTTGAGGCTTGATCCAGTTTTTAATACGTCGACACAAATCAATAAAATGCTTCCGATTGGGCAGAAGGTTAAATGGAGGAGGAAGGACACTTCCCTTGTCCACGTACTGCATCCACATCCCTGTTCTGGAAAACTTCCATTGGATATCAGCATCGTCCTAGATTGGCAATAAGTAAATAAATAAATAACTGAAATCTGGTTAGGACCAGGCCAACACATGGTTATGGTGCTGCTCCGTTTTGAGAAGTAAAACGCCAAACTGACACCCGAATTTGGGTTCGAGGTGTCTAGTTCCATTTTATGGAGATGTTACATAACATAAGTTGCTACTTTCACAAAGTCACAGTCTGATAACTGTTTTGTGTATCAAAGACCGTTGGTGGGAAGTCACGGGACGGTCCCTTTGGCCGTGTTAGTGGTTGTGATCGCAAATAATGATTATCGTCTCATTTTCCCAACATTAAAATTATTACATCTTAATCAAATATTAAGGTCATTTGAGAGAACAGTATAAAGAACATGCATACGGATACCAGGGTGTAAATGGTTAAATAAATAAGATTGTCTTCGGGACTATAAAACTGTTACTCACCGCTATTTGTTGAAATGAGTTCGACATCATTGCAATGAGCATGTTGAGCGAGATCAAAATGGCGACGATATTGAAAATAGCAAACAAAGTCTCTCCAGTCGTCTGAGTTATGTAGAACGTGCTCGATTCAAGTTCAAATGCTTCAAGATCTGTTTTATCAAACAGAGCCCAAAAAAGCTTCCTCAAGCCAGCAGAGAATCTAAAACGAAGAAAAAAACTCGTATCAAGAAAAGCGGATCAGCTGAAAGTTGAGCAGGCTTTGTTTAATGATTAACAATGACCGTATATGGCTACTTGGGAACAATGGCGGAAACAGCTTTAAAATACACGCGGCAGATTTAAACCATCGGCGAAACTGATGATACGACAAATACTCCCCGTGGGGGTGATTCTGATAGATTTTTTAGGATGCAAATAGTCACGGAAATGAGTGAAAAAATAAGAGCGAAAATATTGGGAAATATGAAAAGGGATAAATCGTTTTCACAGAACGTTTCGGCAATCATACTAGTTACCGACACAATAAAATGGCGGTCATGTGAGCAGAGCAAGTGCGGATCTTACTTAACTCCTTCCTCATATAGTTTTCTCTCTCGTTCCAACACCTATGCATAGCTGTTTATTACCTGATTGAAAATGATCTACAAAGGTGACACGACAGACTAAGATTATGAAAAACAACATTTGAATTCATTCAAGTTTGATCTGTGGATGACAAGTTACAACTAAATCTTCACAGTCAAACATATAAATTAATGCTGAAAGTTTCAGAAATTGAAGCCCAGAAAAACCTTGGGTTCTGGCGGGACTAGAGGGAAATCATGAACGAGGTGTCCAAGCTCAGATTTTTTCTCCAGGGTTCATTTCTGCGATCGGTTCAAAGGGTAGTTTAGTAAAGAGGATAATATCGTCAACAGAGAGGACCTTAATATGAAAGCGATCTCCGCAGTTATGAACCTAACTTAAGCAGAGATGAAAATAAGGCCTGAAAAAGATTCAAGCCTCATTCAGCCTTTTTAGGCTTTATTTTCACTACTGCGCAGATCGCTTTCGTATTCATTTCTTAATCCGCAGTGCACAACCGACCTGCAAATATTCACAGTCAAAGGTTGACCTGGTTACACAGTTTAAGTTGCCACTCATTTAGAGTTCTTGTACATTGATAACGGTTACAAGCTATTAGCAGAGGTTTTGTGGGTTGACATGGGATAAGGTCTAACCGTCCGTGCCAGTGACACAATGGGTCGCTGTTGGGCTATTGCAAGCCGCAAGTAAGGAACACGAGAAGATAATTTGAAGCGAGTGTCTGCTAAATCTAAGCTACTGAATCTCAAGGATAAAAAATGCCAGTGACTTACCCTGAGAATTCATGGGAATTTTGAGAGTGTTCCTTAGCCGGATATAAATTCACAATTTGCTCAAATTGTGAATAAACTTTGCGGATGGCCATAGAAAAGGACACGAAAACCAGAAGGAACAACAGCAGGAACTTGCCTACATCTTGACACATCTTTATCAAAGATAACTGCAGAGGACCAATGCCACTGTTCACTTGCAGCGAGTTTGACAAGTGGAAAAAACTTACCAAGAACGCCATCGAAAAAATGCTGTGTAGAAATTAAAAGGCAAGTGAAAGTTGCAACAAGCAATTCTGTCATTAAACCCTTTCAAACCTCAGTCAAAATTAAAAGTCAAATATAAATTTCAGTTTGTGAAGTCCCGAGCCACAAAAGTGTGCGAAAAGAGACTTCAATATCCAGTCATCTTCACCTCAGGTACTTAGTCAATCACGCAAATACATCACATGTGCTTCGTTTTACAATATTCATGGTCTTTCAATCTGATTTTTTCGGGTTTAAAGGCTTTTTATCAGAAAATTTGAAAAGACTGCGTTATTAGTAATGACGAGTGTCTTCATGGCTGGACACAGTGCCTTCTATGAGTAAATTTGCAAGCATTGCAATCCTTCCATACTTCTCCGCAATTCTTTACCCACCTGTTTGAAATAAACAAGAATCGAAAGGCTGAATCTCTCGAGATACTTCTGACGAGGTACTTGAACGAATAATTTCCATCTTTAACCATCAACGCTGAGGAACCCAACAGCCAGAATAAGCCCGCCAGTAAGAAGAAGAGTAACATTAAAATGGTAACAATATTCCACCATTGGGCAAAGTAACGCTCTCTTCCTTGTCTGTAGAACTCTTTCATTTCTTCAAAGATGAGACCTAACACCCACATAGCGGTCAAGATATCTGAGAGGAAAGTAAACGAAAAATAAAAACGGGACACTCGAGTTTTATTCAAACATACATAAGCTACCTTACTGCTTTTTTGTTTGTTTCCGTGGGGAACTCACAAGTAAGGAGTAGCATGCGCGAGGGACACACATGGTGTCTGGTCTAAGAAAAAGAATTTTCCTAGTTTATCGAATTAAAAAAATGGTTTCCATGTGGCCGTGCGTTTGTCAGTAAGAGATTACAGATTACGTCAAAATGTGGAAAGAAAAAAAGAGGCACAATAAGCGCAACCGAATTCGTCACTGACAGAACAATTTCTAAACCATAGTGCAACAGCTAATCAACGATTGTCGCTGCAACACCATGGTAAAATTCATTTCTTGTCCCGCCGGCAGGATAGGAGGCTGGGAGTGAGTGGTTTTCTTGTCACTAAATACAGGATTCCATGAGCACTAAACCAATGTCCATGTTTACTTACCTATCCAAGAGATTTCCAAGAGTGAAATTCCTAGCCTGTCTTGAACTGAGGAGAGAATCAGAATGAACAAGAACCAGCAGAAAGAGCCCGTGTGACTGATGAATTTGGCCAGCGGAGTAGCCAGTTTCTGAGACAGTTTATTGTCGGGCGTGACAAGGTAAAAAATGGACCAAAGAGGTAATAAGAGCGTGTGAATAACAAAGAAGGTAGTTTTCGTGATATTTCTCCGGTAAATCCAATTCTTGTCGAAGTCGAGGTAAAGCACTGCATTTAACATGAGTTGAGAATACGGATGAGCCACAAACTATGGAGAAAAATTTAAAAGAGGTATGTGTTCTTTAAAAGTGAGAATTTTGAACCACCTCACGGAAATTTAAGAAAAGGTTGATTAAGGTAGTTGCATTTTACCCTTCCATTATTGTTGCAATAGTTATTATAAATTTGTTCATATATTTCAGTGAAAGTTTTGGGAAACTTTCTCTGCGAAATCTCAAAGAGCAATAAGTGAAGGGAAAGGAGTCCCCTAAACCCCTCCCTCCTCACGCTTCGTCCTCTGTATAAATAAGCCTTGGAACAACGCCTACAAATTTGTGCTGTGCAAATTTACTCAAACGATAATCGAATGTTACCGCGATAATTGCGATTTAACGATGCTCTTTGAATGATATTTTAGTTGGAATGACATATCGGCGATACAATGCAAGCCATTGTTCTAATAGCCACGAGATATCGTTGAGTTCTTCGCGAATTGTCGTTTTCCCTGAGCGATATTAACCCAATTTCTAACACTCCCACGGTGAAATGTTGAAGCTGCCCAACCTCAGCTTAAACAGCAAATTAACGAAATAAATTCAAACTGCAAATGGATAAAATTATATCTAGATAGAAAAAGGAAATTAAATAGACTTGACGACCTACACATACATTCAATTTGTTAATCTACTGGTTTAAAATATACTATTGTTCGTGCTGAAATTTCATTTCGATCGCGATGAAACTCAGTTGTCTTAGTGCTCCAGTGAAAAAATGAAAATGGTCATAAAAAAGGCGAAAAAACGACGAAAAAACAGAAGAGGAGTAATCATGAAGACAACATAAATATCTTTTCCGTTCCTCGAACCACTGAACTCATTTGATTCATTCACATTACCTCGAGTGAATTTTTTTAACAGGTTTTCCCGATAAGCCGGACTGCAATAACCTGATGGTAAACAATTTTAAGAAATAAATCTTTGCCGAAATCAGCTTTCTTTTCTTTTTTGGATTTTCACGTCAAGAAATAATTCCCTCAACATTCTCGTACCACAAAAGGCCAAAGGAGTGAAAATACTGAAGTGTGCATGAAAAAGCACAAACTTCGAAAGTTGATTCTAAGAAACCAAAATTAATCAGTTGTCGTTTATAATCTTCCTAGAGGTCGTTTTTTCTTCGGAAAGTCTTCAGGCATTGCTTTATAGTAAGCTTAAACTCGTTTTGAAAAAACGTAAAAAAATTAGAATAAATAAACGAATAAAGTGCTACACTTTCATGCAATTACAAATAAGATACAATTTGCATATTTTAGAAAAATCTTAAAGTAGTGATGAAAGGAAATTAAATTATGTCACTTTACGAAGCCAGAACACCTGCACCAAACTCAAGTATTTCGAAATGAAATCCTCTATCTAAAATGAATAATCTGGCGAAAGAAAGCAGGTTGTATTTTACTGACTTTATTAAGCCTTTTTTTTAACGTGAACCGTTTACAATCCCCTATCACTCAGCTTGCTCTAATGCGATTTCGATCAGAAGATATTAAGATCAGAAAATGAAAGCGTAAACAAGAGACTTGAGCTACACGTCATTGGCTGCCAAATTTTGGCGAAAAAACTCGAAAAAGCAATTATCTTCTAAGTAGACTTATTGTCAGTCGGTGGATGGATAAACTTTCTAGTACTATTCAAATAGTGCGTTCAAAGCCAAAGTGCAATATTTCTTGCACACGATTGTTTCCGTATTATGTTGCGAATCTTCAGCCGGTAAGCCAACATCTAAAATGAAAATTCGTCTTTTTTGGTTCAATTTGATTGTCTTGAAAACGACACTGGAAAAGGCCAACACATCCAACGGAAGAATCAAAACTAATAATCCGATATTACAGGGAATCTATGCTTGGAGAGGCGCAGGGATCTCACCAAAATTATACGGTCAAACGGCTTTTCGAAAAAGATCGTAATTCCCGTGAAATAAAAACGAAGCGCTCAACACGAACAGGTAATCTAAATTCCACATCACATGATGAAATTTTGGTGTTTTGTAAGGGATCTTCACGGTATTCATGCTTTGGAAAGTGTAAAAAGAGCGGGACCTAGGACCAACAGAAGTAAGACTTCAGTGTTTCTGCGACTCTTACTGTGAAATGTTTATGGACTGTTGTGGAGATTATGACAAGCACTGCTTGCCATCGAACTCATTGGTGGCAGAAGGCAAAACTCCCTGCTCTTCTAGAGCTAAGTAGACCATAAAGCAGTTTATGTTGAAACCACGAGCAACGTTATCGCCAATTAAAGAGACGGATTTATTTTCATCAGAAAATGTAACTGGTCAGGTCCTGACCTCGTCGCTAATCATGAAGAGTTTACATATTTCGCCGTCGCCACCTTACAAACAAGTCGGAAGCCATTCCACCATTAGGGCAACTATTCTATCCAGTTTTCCGAATCAGCAACAACCATCTACCCGGATGAGAGATGGAGATGCGTACACAACGGTCATACAAATGAAACTGTGGGGATTTGGATGATAGCTGCTTGTCCTAAACAATGGCCGGCTGATTTGACGAAGACAAAGTGCGAACAACCTTACAACCTCTCTGACGAGAATCTGAACGACATGATTCCCGTTTCTGATCAGAAAAAACCCAGCTACAGAAATCACTATTGCGCGAGGTGCGCTGAGGTAAAAGCGAGCGACCTCGTGCCCTTAGAACTTGATATAACTTGCGTTGTGATTCAGTTCACCACGCCACTACTCTCGTTCTAATGCTTTGAAACTCCTGCTCAAATATTGTTCAAAGGTACAATGGAAAGTTCGAAATGGATAACGTGCACGATACTGTACAGCGATCAATTCTAACTGCCAGACATCTTCGCCCTACTATCACAACTGCAAAAGTGGTAATTACCGAGTTATATACGATGTCGTTACGAGAAGGATTTATAAAAACCTCTTTTGTGCCAAATGTCATGAAAACAAGCGATGGAAATTTGTCTGTGGGCCAAGATCTCAGATTCTCAGTGTTTACGAGCGTTCAATCGAGGTTTTCCTCTTTTTTTTTTTCTTTTTTCGGTTGTTTTTACTTCAGAATGCGCGGAAATCTGCTGAAATATATGAAAAATATCAATTTCTCGTCCTTTTTGGAGCGACCGATAGAAACTTCACGGAGAAATAGTGTCACGCCATTGTGATAACGTACATGTTTATGACAAATGACCGATGTGAGGATAGTTTCATGTAGATCAGCTGACTTCAACATTTTTCAGATGACATACAAGTACAACAGTGTATCTTCAGAGGATTTCGGATTGCTCAAATTTCCATGAAAGAAGGTGCAGCACTCGGAATCTGGATGATATCCACACGATTTGAGGTATATGTTTGTAGTTACGTCGAGTAGTCCTCCATGAAGGTTGATCGATTTTTTTTTAAAAGATGACAACCAGAGGTGAGATTTCTCTTCGGGATATTGCTCATAAGATAACATTCTTTCAAAGCCCCCCGCCTTTTTATTTGTCTGAAAGGTTTGTTGTTGAGAACATTAGATGTAAACATCGCCAAATTATGCAATATCTGATTTTTGAACTTCGTTCGCTAACTGCCCCTATGGAAAGTAGAGGCAGGCCCGCAGAGATTTTTTTCATTTTTAAAAACTAGAATATTATAACCAGCTAGGTGTGCAGTTTCAGCTCCAGAATCGGTGTACTTTTGGAGAAATTCAGATAAACGTTTTCCCTGTTTTAACCCGACAACAAAAAATGACCGAAACTGTACCGAGATAAATAATCTCTTGGTGTGTTCACATTCACTCCAAGGGAAAATTAAATGTATCAAAGTGAAGACGAATGATGTTACTATATATGGTAGAAGTGCCAATTTGTAATGTTGTATTTAGCTTGAGATAGAGAAATAAACATTTCACTCTTTTTTGCGACGTTTTTGTATGAAAATGAGGCCCCAGGCCTCGAACAAGCAGCCATTGTTACCATGGCAACAAGAGTGCTGCGCCCTGTAAAAAGAGCATTTTTGTGCATCCCCCCTGAGCGTCTAACTGCATGCAAAATTTGAAGGGAGGTTGAAAATTTCCATTTCCCAAGATGTTTGATTCTTACAGAGACTTGTTCTTAACTTACATCCAAAAAAGACCTGCAGATCAGGTAATAGTGTTAAGTGTTTGATAAAAGATTCACAACACTTTGGTAGGAGTACTTTTGCTCCGATATATATATCATAAGACGGTTTGGAGTGTATTGCTAAGTATTTTTAACGAATTTGCCCGTAGGCAACGTAATCGTAACAACGATTAACAGTACTAAGCAATACTACACAATAACGTCCAATAAGTTATTTACCATCTAAATATTTTCTTTTATGGCCAATTATTTTTCCCATCTCTCATAAGGCGGGAAAAAGCAAAGTAGAAAGAGAAGCGTAATGCGCGAAGCCGGTTAAACAGGTTCTTTTCCCAGTACAAAATAACTAACTGTACAATATCGCAGGATATTTGTACTCTATTCGCGCGTTATTTATACTATACTCTGTGCAATTGGATAGTAAGATTATGTATGCTAATGTATGTAGCGCAATGTTGAATGGTATTAAATCATTTTTAAGAAAGCAAATGAAATCATTTTTAGGTAGTTCAAAGAAATGTTAAGAATAGTGACTTAAGCTTTGTAAATAACCTTCGTATTGTCCTTACTTGAGCGACATAAGGTGCCTCTTTAATTAATAATTCCTTTATGAGTAAGTACTGCGACACGCGCAATAGAAATGATCGATACATTCTTTGTAATTCTTATTACTACTACTACTATCATCATCAATCAAAAACAAACTCGATTCAACAGTAGAAGAAGAAGTTACTTGGTTGATTTCATGGTAAACCCCCCCATTTGTACCTAAACAAAAGTTAACTTGTCATCAGGGGAAAATATTCCAAAGGCGATTTTGTCTGTACAGCATTCAAATTTCCGACGTGAATATGTATCATTATTCATAATTTTCACAAAGTACGCGCAAGATCGCCTAAATTAAAGCGAAAAAAAAGATAAAGTGAAGCAAAACAAACGTAATGAGAAACTAAACGGCATTTTGCTTTTTTTCGTTGCTGAAACAGATGGTATCTACAAAATTTACGAACGCTAAGTGTAACTGAGGAACAATATTGTACGAGGTAAAATTTGCAATTCAATAATTGCGAAACGTGGCAGCCCTTTTAATGAAGTCCGTGTTATTTTTAAATTACGATAATACGCTGCAAACATTAATTCTCCGAACTGAAAATGTCACTATATTTTCAAATTGATTCTAAATTGATTCTGATTATTAAGATACTAAAATCAGCCCCTTATTTTTCCCAAAAAAAATTTAATGCAGTTGTGAACGTCTATGCACTGGTTTAGTGAAAAAACATAGCAACACCTGAGGTGTTAGTGTTTCTTTTATAGCTGGTATAAAATGATTTAATCAAAACGCATCGATTATGTTAGAAACGGATTGATCACAAACATTTGATCTTCACACATGTTTATTGTTCAAACTTTAAACGAAATTTTTCTGTACTAAATCAGTCTACAGAAGCCCTCTCTGACGCGGCGGTTGATTCAAACGGTGCACAAGTACTTTCAGTCACAGATGTCTGATTTTGAAATCGCATTAAATTTATTTAAGCAATTTAATATGTCTCTTGAAAGATCTCAGTTTGAGGCATGGGATGAATTTAAGAATGTCTCTTTCCTGTGCGGTTGAAAGTACCGCGTTGAGAAGCTGAGACTGACTAAATAGAGGCGACTGCCCCGCGCTCTGTTGTCGAATAATGTACAGGTCTGTATCCGCGCACTGTACGTTGATTAACACATGGTACTTAAAAGTTCAAACAGACTGATTCGAACGCCGAAATTGAGTTTGTGCTTCGTACACTGGGTCTGGCACGTGAATGACGCGGCAATAAAAAAGAGTCTGAAGGCTGATATACACAAAACGGGACAAGTCTTTCCGCGCACACTGAATTCAAAACAAGTCATTGCTTCTCATTTATTGTTGCGATCATCCCACAAACTCGAATCCCTTTGAGCTTACGAGACCTGTTGGGACAAATTTGTGTCGAAAGGATTTTCGCCCTTGAGAGTCCAGTTATTAATGAAAACAACAAACTTACCCTCTCATTCTTGTTCTTGATGGCAAAGTTAAGAACACTCAACTTCTTCGCAGCCTCATTCGCTGTCCTGACTCGAACGTGTGCTAGCCCCTTGATGGAAGGCATGGTCATCACGCAGCCAATCTCTGTCATGTTCCTGCAGAGATTCAGCAGTGCCACCGCGTACTCTTCACAGCGAGTCGACAGATTTGAATAATCCTTCTTGAACTCGTATTCCTCCCGGGCGAGAAGTTCGAGCTTTCCATTGAGCACAAATGCTTGATAAACAGGGTCATTTGTACACGTATATTCAGCGGTTAGTTCCTGTTTCTCGCAGTCGGCGAGATACGACAACGAGAGATAAACCGGGCTGGCTAAGGCCCGATAACTATTCAGTCGATATAGAGCTTTCTCTAGGCTTCCCATTCCATTACAGCCTTCGCACGAACAAGAGCGGGGATGCGGTTCCTCAATTCTATATCCCATGGAGAGGAAAAACTTCACCAAATCGTAGTTATCCTGTTGTGCAGCGAGGGTAAGTGCGAAATTTCCTACCTTAGCTTGTCTTTCCGTTCCTTCCTCAGACTCGAGAGAGCTGGATTTTCTTTTAAAAAATTCTCTCACTTGACGCAAGTCCCCTCTGCGGACGGCTTCAAAAAATAATTGTTCTTCTTCAGAAAGGGTCATCTCCGGCATAGTAGCCTCTAAAACGTCTAACAGAGACGCCGAAGCTGTCCTTCCGCGTCTTAATGCATGAGCCGCCATGTTTAAAAGCAATTATTTCTCACGTTGTGAACTTTCTCTACACAGTAGGATGACTCTTCTTACTCAAGAACGCAAGCGCATTAAGGTTTTCTTTACCGCTGTCAATTTTAAGTATAGCGACTGGTATGTAGAAACAAAAAAATACTCAAACTATTCATTAATTTTTTCTCCTATAATCGGTAACAGCGACATGATCAATATGTTAAACAGATGTAAATTGTGCAGAAAAATTCTGTTTCCCGTTGCTAGGCGGTGATGAACAGTTGTATGGAATGTACCGTGCGAAAAAAGAAGCGGCAAATTGAAGAGCGATCGTGTCTTTTAAACAATGCATTTTACATTTTTTTCAAATAAGCACCATTTAATACAACTAAAAAGTCAAGATATTTTTGCTCCCTAAGCACAATCTTTCCCTTTTTTCTAGTAGAGCTGTTGAAAAATATACGCCACTTAAAATAAGCTCTTTGACCCTCAAATTGAAACGAGCTCCCTAACCTTACCCTCTTTCTTTACATTAAAATCCATCTCAAACGTGTTAAAATGTCTATTTCTGAAACTACAGAGGCTTTTGTTCTGGTTTTATCACGCTTACTATTAAAGAATAAAAAATCCTGGTAAACTTTGATCATGTTCCAAAATTGGCTGTAAAATATTATACCTGCGAACTAACAACCAACTGAAAATATAAAAAGACCAGTCGTCAATTGAACGAGTTTCTCGAAATCCTCGAAAAAAGCAAATTCATCACGAGTGACTTAGCAGCTGCGTGAGAGATCTTTGGGTAAAAAAATAAGGGACCTTAAAAAAAAAAAGTCGCTCTCTCATTTTACCGAAAATTACTTGTAAACACCTATTTTTCGATCTGCGTCTTCGAAACAATGCATTTTGCGATTGACGGAAAAACGGATAATTCCTGGAAACAGATCTCTTTTTAATTTCTTCTATGAAAAGCTGAGAGTTTTCTTAGCCGGGGACTCAGTAAACGTGGGAATAAGAAAGTTAAAAATGACGAAAATGAAGAAACTTCTTTTTTTCTACGAATTACCAATCAAATTGATTTGCCGAGTGATGTCTCCGATCTTCTTCATTATATGTGAACAAACAAAAATTTTCCCAAGTTAAACGAAAATTTTTGAAGTATGTCACCATCCTTATTGAATGAGCGACCCTGTAACATCATCGTTCTCACTGGAGTGAGCGTGTGACATGTTCGCATATAGAGATACCACAAGAACTCAATTTTCAAGCTACACCCATTCATTCAACGAGTTAGAGGACTATAAAAAGGAATGTTAAAAGTTCTTTAACTGTCAATATCTAGCTCACAGAATAGCGTCCGTGTCTTTCTCGTCTTTGCAATAAGTTCCATTGCCTCTGTGATGAATCTCTCCCTTGGTTTTTTCCTAAAGGAAATAACAAAGGGAAATAACGTTAAAAACCCTCTAGTCCACAAAGAAAATTTTAAGTCACGTAACTATCCCAAACTACAGAGGAAGTCGCATATACATGAGCAGTCAATATAGCAGATAATATTTCGATAAGCTGCTCATAATTCAATGAATTGTTAGTTACAAGTGAAGTTACAAAATAATTATAAAATCATAGACGATCAAAATATTTTCGACGTGTGTACTGTGTTAATGGGATCTGCATAAAGCTGTTGTGAAGTTCCACAAAGAAAAGTAAATTCGTTGCTGTCAGGCTCATTGCTGTCATACTCAGAGAACGCACTACTTGGTGATTATTTCACGTTCCTATTTTCTTTTTTCAGTGGAAGACAAGATAATTTACAGTTTTAAAAGAAACGGACAGAGCTAACGCTTTTCCCCTAATAAAAGCTTTTGTTTACAGGCGAGCTTGTACCTGTTGTCGTCCTAGTTTGTGTGTGATCCCTAATACTGCACCCAAGAAAGAAATTTTTGTCTCCTGATATGCACTTACCTCAGACTGTGGTTTTGCTGCATCAGCGAGACCTTTCTTTTCTTCACTCCTTCTCAACATGCCTTGCAACTGTGCAATCATATCCTTTAGTTTGTCACAGTCCCCCAATCTCTCCGCTGTAACCTGAGGGGCATGGGACTGGAAGGGTTTGTTCGGATTCTCAATAGTGAGTAGATACCGCTGGATCAAACGCCTCATTACCACGCGACGCTAAATTAACAAAAGGCAGAGGCACATACCGAAATGAGCTAAAAGGAAAGTAACCATGTTGCAACTGATTTTAGTGTTGCATCCCACTGAATGAAGAAAGTGGGCCAATTTTTCAAGACCAATAAAGAGAATAACTCCTTCCACAAGAGATTCAAGAATCCAGTCATTACCATTTAAGCAAGAATACCTCATTAGATAAAAATTTTACCCCAAGCCTTGATTACTCATCATTGTTCTCAAGCCTCTACTACATTCGTACTTCCTTTCACGTTGGTATTTATTATTTCTATTATCAAAGTGCCAGGGGAATGTTTTCTTATTTAAATCCACAGTGTACTCCCTTAAATTTAACGGTTGAATTAGCTCTTCGAACGTAAACGTGTTAGGGTGTAGCAAGTTGCATATATAATACATACCCTCTGTATGTCCACCTTATCTTTTAGTAGAGGCGCTGGTCTTTCGCGCCTAGCACAGCATCCGCGCTAAAAAAAGGGAAAAACAAAAGTAAGCAGCAGACATTGAACGGAGTATGTACGGATTAATTTTTATGACTATGTGGGTTTACAGGACTATATTCAACACTTAACGACCGCTACCGAGGGAAACAAAATAGACGGTTTCCCGAGGGACCAACGTTAAGTGATTTGTTATATAGCACAGCGTAGAAATTCAAGGGCAATGTGAAAACAAATCGTAAATTTATGAAGATCTGTGAGCACATTAGAGCGGAAAATACTGCACTGCTGAAATGTCACACCAACGCCAGTCACGTTCTTTTACGTGCAATGTCGGTCAACCTGTGCGGGTAACAATGCACTGTTACCCTCTGAAGTCACACATTCTGCGTTGTTGCCTGCTTAGAGACTTTTGACTGGGAACAGTTTCATTGTTAGATGTCATGTCAAGTCAACCCAGAGTAACGAATGAGAGAGGGCTATATAACATTGAATCTTTAGGCCTCTCCACCTACCATGAAGGAGGACGGATCAGCGCAAAACCTTCTACAGAGACGGATTACCAAATATGGATGAGGAATGAGGTTAAATGGCGGCGGCAATACATTGCCTTCGTCCAGATATGGCATCCACATCCGAGTTCTCGAGAACTTCCACTGGATATCAGCATCGTCCTTAAAAAACAGCAACAAATTGTCAACATAAGGTCAGCGCCTCTGCGACATGCGAAATTTCAGTTACAAGATAACATATTTCGTGCTTTTCACATCAAAACGCAGTGAATCGCAACTTGATCGTACCGATAAATAGCGCTATTTTGATAGATGCTTTTTTGGAGAAACACCTTCGGTGCAATAAAATTACATTACATCACGAGATAAAAATCGCACAAGTAAACGGGCTTTCATTGGTTTAACTTACCGCGACCCTCTGATAGGAGTTCGTCATCATTGCAATCAACATGTTTATGGCAACTACAATGGAAAAAATACTGTATAATCCCAGGAGAACTTCCCCTGCGTATTGAGTGATGATGAAGTTCTTGTGTGTTCTCAGGTCCGACAGTTCCGACATGCCAAACAAGTCCCAAAACAAGAACCTCAAACTTCCTCCGATCCTTTAAAAAAAACAAACCGTTAAACAGCAGTTTCACTAGACGCATTTCCTTTCCTTTCTTTGTTTCCTTGTTTTCTTTGTCGCACAGTTGGCCAAGTTTCTACGCAATCGCTGCACAACAGTTGGAAAAAATAAAGGAATTAAATTGCACTGTTTCTTTTTCTTTATAACCTGTCGTCTGTTATTTACTTTTTATTAATCATAATTTATCATTAAACTATAACTTATCTGTTTATTCATAAATTTTCAGTATCTGTAATGCGTCAGTAGTCAACTAAATCTATCAAGTTTGACTATTAAATTGGATGAGGTGGATCCAGTGATCACGTGATCTACCAGTCATATCATGATACGAAAACCGAGCCTAAATTTCCCTCGTTGGGGCAAAATTGTTCTTTTGATACATACCAAAGACTCAGTTAGTACTTACCTGGCAAATTCGTGTTCAGTTTCATTCCCCTGAAAAACTTTCCTTGTTTGTACGTACCGGGAGTAAACCTTTCGCTCGGCCCAACCGAATGCAAGAAACAACAACAAAAACAGGAACAGAAACTTGATAATGTCTCGCATCATTTTCACCAAGGACAGCTGCAGAGGCCCGAGAATGGAGTTAACTTGAAAAAAGTTTGAAGCATTTATGAAGCTCAACACCAGACTGATGGAAAATGTGGCATTAGAAAGGAGAATAAGGCGATATGCGTACACTTGGGCTTTGTCACCAAATACGTCGCCAATGGGTATTGTCCAGCCTCCAAATCCTTGCGCTGTCATGATGAACCCCGCAATCCAAAGGATTCCCGAAATTACGAACAACCCTATCATAAAAAGTGTGACGAGGTTCCAGTATTGTGAAATATAACGCTCTTTACCTTGGCGAAATGCCTCCTGTGCCTCTTGGAACAACAGACCGGCGATCCACAGCGACATGAACAAATCTGGTCAAGAAGAAATACAACTTACTGGTCTACGCAGAAGTTATTTTTTCGCCATAACGACAAAAGACTCAAATAAACTCTTCCACAACGGCTTCTTGTATACATCATTCGCTTACTTTAATTGTAAGGAGTGTGATAAATAATTGGCGTGTACTATTACTACCGATTAAATACTCATGAATTAATTTCAATGACAATTGACTAGAGAGATTGATTGTCAAACGATTAAAAAGACCTTGACAAGTACTTACCAATGACTGAAAACTGAAGCACATCAATCCACTTGTCCTGGATCGACGAAAATATGAGCAGGATAAGAAAGCAGCAGAACGACCCCGCGTGACTTACAAACTTGAAGAATGGTTTCTTCAGCATTTTGCTGACTTGAGAGTTAGGCGCCAGGAAATAAACTAAAACCAACACCGGCAACAGTAACGTTAATAATATACTGCATATCACTTTCTTTAGGAAGCCAAAATCTTCCCATCCTCCCAATCTGTCGTACAGCACCGAGTTGAGCATAAGCTGGCTGTAAGGGTGAGCGACAAACTAAAGGAAAAAAGATGACACGAGTTCCTAAAATGATCCACGTCCACTTTAAGAGGGCTTTTTGCCCAGCGCAAACTTAATCTCGTACGGGATAGGTTTAAACCCGTCACGAAATCTCAAGTCTGATACAACGATGGTGTTTCTTTTCTTTTTTTTTAATTCAATGCAGGATTTGAGAATTTTCTGCTAGTGCTAAAGAACCCAAAATAACCTCGCTTGTTGTTGACAAAGCCAAAGAATACTTGTATCCGAAAATACTGATCAGTGATCTCTTTTTCTTTTATTTTTTTTCACTCTAAGCTGTTCCTAAACGCTTTGTCTCGAGATCTACAAATATCTGCAACAGTTGTTTAGTCTTGTCGCGCAACATGCTCACTATATCCTAAGACATTTACACCTCTTGTCCGCAGATCACTCAAATACTCAAGCATCGCCCTCTCCCAAAATATTTTTGCCTCTATGAAAAACTGAGAACACTCTGTGTTTAGCTTAAACCCATTTTACGATATGAACATAATTGAGAATCTGGAGCCAAGCTGAACCGATACATTCGACGAATTTTAACTTACAAATCACCCGTAACGAACTCTAAATGTACTTGAGTCACGCAACCCCCAACATCACGCAAAAGCCCATTACTTTGACAGACAAACATTTTGTCGCTTGCCATTGACTATCACTTCCGCTTTTGGCTACCAAGTGTTATCAGCAACTATCAAAGACAGCTGTTCTTTTTTTCCCCCCGAGGTAAACCCCAAGAGGGTGGGCATGCATGTTTCCTTTCCCTTCCTCCCCTAAATTCACTGACCACAGACGTTACCATGGAGAGACCATGTTTACAGAAAGATGCATAATCATTACTTACACTTAACATATATTGACTTTTGCATCGAACGCACTGATTTGTTTTAAAATTCTAGTTATAGAATAGAGCTACGTCCCCGTTGTGCCGCAAAAAAAAACTTCCTCATAACAAACTGACGAGTACTATCCACATGGCAAATTTGTAGGAGCTCAATTTTAATTTGAAACTTTGGCATTTTATTGACAAATCTCAGGGCCCTCGTTAAGCCATCTACCTCAGCAAATTTCGTCCAAGACATGTTTTCCTTGACAATTCTTCGGAGCTTTCGTATCAAATTTTCTCTTCCCGATTCCTGCCTGTTTATTTTTACCTCAGCGTGTTATTTTCACTTTTAACAAACTATATCGTCGAGGATTGTTCTTTTATTTATCTTGAAAAAATTGTAATAATAATAAAAAAATCGTGATCTATGTCCTTCCCAATCTCAACAGTAACCAAGTCTTGTTTAGTTAAGCAAGTTAAAACGTTAATAGTCGTACCTTTTCATTACCATTAGCAATGGCAAAATTCAGCACGCTGAGCTTTTGGGCTTCCGCTCCTCCCCTGACTTCGACATGTTGTACTTGATCAATACCTGGTACCCTCATCACACAACTTATTTCTTCCATCGTGCGGCATTTGGCGAGAAGTGCCACTGCAAATTCTTCGCAGTTGTTAGACAACTGTTTGTAGTCCGCTTTGAATTCGTACTCGGTATCCACGAGACTCTCCAACTTCCGATTCAAAAGGAAAGCTCGAACGATCGGATCTTTGGACGAAGTTATGTCTTGTTCTTCGACCAGCTCCTCGCTTGATTTGTCGAGTAAATACGACATGCACATGTATACAGGACTAGTTAGCGCTCGATAACTCTGCAAACGGTAAAGAGAAGTCCCCAATCGCTTTCCCAAGCGCATGCATTCATCGCATTCACAGGATCTATCATGGAATGCTGGTTCTTCAATGGTGAAACCCTTCGACAAGAAAAGCTTCACAATCTCCTGGTTGTCATTGTGGGCAGCCAACATCAAAGGGGAAACGAATCTACTATACCGAACCTGGCTCGTCAGCTGTTCTGAAGACACATTGCTCGGACTGGCTGGTCGACTCTCTGAGTCCTTCACGAAAGCGAGCAGTGCCCTCACCCACTCGACCGAATCTTTGGCCACAGCTTGTAACAAGGCATTCCCCACTTCAGCTCCATTCTCAAGAAGAAACTCTGCGATATCGTGATGGTCGTTATTAACAGCTAGCTGCAGAGCTGTTTCTCCGGATAAATTCGCGCAATTCACATCGACATGTTTCTCCAGCAGGTACAAACGAACACCACGTGTGTCGCCATCACGAACTGCATCAAGAAATCTGCTCTGCTCCTCGCTGAGTGTTATGTCTTCAAAGTGTGAATCAGTTAGGTCTTCTAGGGTTACTGTTGTGAGATACGGTTCTGAAACTGCCCTCATACTCGGTTGACTTAAGATAACTACTTCAACTTGCGCGAGTGTCGAGCAATCATAAGAATTTGCGGTACTTATCAACCTTTGGTTGCGTGACCGATTTGACGAACAGCGTGACTAATATCGAACCTGGTCAGCGGCTTTGATATTGAGGGTAAGTATGTCATGTATGGGGAATTATAATAGCGGAGCTCGCGCAGCCCCATGATTATAAAAAATAGTAGTAACCTATCAGGCCGAAAAAATTTAGATGTACGACCGTACGACCATATATGGTGCTACTTTTAAGATGCGTGGTCAAATGTACCGCGAGCACACCAACGCCACGACTTTGTCCAGTAGTCCAGTGCACTGGGCTCCGAGTCGGACGACCCGGCTTCTAGTCCTGGCCGGGGCAAGGCGTGGAAACGTACGGAAAAAAAAAATGCGAGCTCCGCTTTTAGGCTTAGCTAAATCTATATATTAGACATTACTGTATGTATGAAGAGTATGGAACATAACATGTATTAAGTAGATGGTTCCTCGTACATGACTTCCCTACGACTAGGTGCGTCATGCACTTTTCACTCGTGCGTCACAAACCAGTCAAAAATGGCGACGTCCGTGGTTCTTTGCGATACTGTTGATTTTAAAATAAGTTTACGCTCTTAGCAAAGCCAATAGTATCAAAATTACATTTGAGTGGAACTTTCAAGTGGTGAAAACAAGTTACTAATTCATCACAATTTAATAACAAGATGCGCAATCAGTACAAGTGATAGGAAAAATAAAGTGATCCATAATAATCTATGAATCGTCAGCAAAAGTTTCAAGAACATTAGACTATAGGTCAAACCCTCGTTCTTGCTTTAAAGATCTCAAAATATTTTCATCGTATTGCGTACGATAATTCTTAGGTATGTCACACTTTATTTAAACGAGCACTATTTAAGACATCTTCAACTGTAAGTCAAAATATCATTGTCATTTTAGCACATTTTTTCACTATTTTCTATAGCAACTGTTGCAACTGTACGCTAAATGAAATTAGCCCTATGACCTTGAAATTAAAACAACCTTCTTACCTTAGTTCCACTTTTTATTGCTACTATAATCCTAACAATAACAACATTTTATTTTCTAAGGATGTCTAGTTTGACCAGTTTCTACTTCAGAAAACGCCACATCTTTTGTTCTGGGTTCGGCACGCCTACTAGTGCTGAAACAAATTCTGGAAAACATTGCTTATTATCCAAAAAACGCCTGTAGAGAGGTATTCCATACGAATTAGTTAGCGGTGAAAAGTAGTGCCTCGAAATCCTTGCAAAATTAGCAAATTCATCGGGAGGGAATTAACAACTGCGTAAGAGATCTTCGGGCAAGTAAATGATGGATTTTGAAAACCTAATCGTTTTCTCCGTTTACCATGTTAATTGAAAAACTACGTTTGACAGTTACAGGCACTTTAACACTTGTTATTCCATCTGCGTCTTTAGATTACGCGGTTTGATATTGAAGGAAACCTGAAGCTTTCGTATCTCCCTCTTAAAAGAAGTCATTTAAAAACCCAACCAGATTTCTTAGTAGGCGACTCAGTAAACACCGGAATAAGAAAGTTAAAACTAATATAAAGATGTTACAAAATTTATGACTACGACTTCCCAGTCGATCAGATCGTTTTTAACGCTTCATATTATTTGGAAAAAAAATAAAATTTTCGGAATTGAAAGAAATTTTTTTAGTATATCACCTTCAGTGTAGAAATTAAACAACGACTCTCCGAAAATGATGTGCGAACTTCGCTGTGACGTCATCGTTCACACTGGAGTGAGCGAGTGACAAGTTCGCCTGTAGAGACACTAATATAACTAAAATTCCAGGCTGCACCCATCCAACGAATCAGAAAACTATGAAAAAGGAATGTAGAAGTTCTTAAACTGTCGGTATCGAATTCACAGTATGGCGTATAAGTCCTTCTATGGTTTATGAGGAATTCCACTGCCTCTTTGATGAATTTTCACCTTGGTTTTTTCCCTAAAGGAAATTACAACAAAGAAAAGACCCGTTAAAAACCCCCTTATAAACATACAAACCCATTACATATTTAATATCTCAAAATAACAAGGAGGTTGCCTTTAAAAGAAGTATCTGTAAAGTAATCAACAGAAAACGATTCTTAGGCATCTTTATTCCGTGTACTCGTCTGCATTATCCAGATCGCCTCAGTTTTCAGTTCTATCCACACTATCCTCGTCGTCCCGATTCATATAGGTCGTTAGAAATAGTTTGGACTATCTTCCATATAATCTCTTCGATCACCCGCGGATAACTTGGAACACTCGGGGCGAACTCGGGAAACTTACGGAAACCAAGTCTAGGGCAACAACTGTGATTATTTCACGTTGCTTTTTTGCAGAGGGCAGCTTTTAACCCTTTAACTTTCAAGAGTGACCGAGACAGAATTTCAATATCAATACAATGTCGAGAAGACAAGTGATAAGAATAAAGATTTATATCAGTCGGGCAATTGTTGGTTGATTCAAAACCAAATTCTCCTAACAAACATCATGAGAACTGTATGGCGGACAGTAAGGAGAATTACTTTTGAGATCTGGGAGTGAAAGGGTGAAAGGAACGGGCACAACTAAGTTTCTGCTCATTAATGATTTTGTTTCATCACACTTGTTCCCGTTGCCGTCCTGGTTGGTGTCAAGTCCCTCCACTTGCACTCGAGGAAATTTTTGTCTCCCGATTAGCACTCACCTCAGACTTTAGTTTAGTTGCGTCAGCAGGACCTTTCCTTTCTTCACTCCTTCTCAACATGCCTTGCAACTGTGCAATCAGGTCCTTTAGATCGCTACAGTCCCCCAGTCTCTCCGATGTAAGCTGAGGGGCATGGGGCTGACAGGGTTTCTTCGAATTCTCAAAAGTGAGTAGATACCGCTGGATCAAACGCCTCAGTATCACGCGACGCTTGATTAACAAAACCAGAAAATACGTTATTCGGTTTATATTCGTTCAAAGCCTTTATAGCTGCGTTATAAATAATACGCGATTCATTTGAACATATTATTGAAGTGTGGAGAGTCTTTGATCAAAACCATCCACCATGGAAATGGGTAACCGGTCGTTTTCACCTACGAGTGGTTTCGCTAACGACCATGCCACTTAGGTCTTGGTTCGTTTCGCCAACGAAAGTAATGAACCCCTCCCACAAGATATTCGAGGATCCAGTCGTTTCCAAACTTCAAGATTACCTCATTAAACGAAAATTCACTACAAGCCTTGTTAACCGTCGTACTCAAGCCTCTATTAACTTTATACGTTTTTCTTCCTGGTATATTTTTTTATCACAGGGTTTAGGGGAATACCTTCTCATCAAAATTCATTGTTGACACATTGATATCGAGGCTAGTGGCTAAATTATTCCTTAGAACGAAAATAAGTATAGGGTGTACCAAGTTGAATAATGTACACATACCCTCTGTATGTCTACCCTATCTTTCAATCGTGTCACTGATCTTTCTCTCCTGGTGCAGCATCCGCGCTAAACAAAAAAGAAAAAAAAGTGAGTAGCAAACAAAGTAAGAGTCTTCATCACTCTGCTAACTATATGCAATAATGATCCTGTGGAACGTGCTGTGCACGAATACATTATACGAATAACTGGAAAATGACGATATAAAATCTTCAAGCCTCTCCACGTACCAGAAACGAAGACGGATCAGCGCAAAACCTCCTACAGAGACGGATTACCAAGTAAGGAGGAGGAATGAGGTTGAATGGCGACGGCATAACGTCACCTTCATCCAGAAATGACATCCACATTCGAGTTCTCGAGAACTTCCACTGAATATCTTCATCATCCTTAAAAAACAGTTGTAAAATGTTATTAAGAGGTCTCCGGAAAGTTATTAGCAAAAACGCAGTTGAAAGTTATCATATTCCGTGAGAAGCGCATCAAAGCGCATCAAAGCGCGGTGAGTCTTGGCTTAATCGCAGCGATGAATCGCGATATTTTGATCAAAAATTTTTTGAGATACACCTTCAGTACTACAAAAATTATACTTCTACTGGTTTATCTTACCACGACCCTCTGAAACGAGTTCGACATCATGGCAATCAGCATGTTTAGGGCAACCAAAATGGAGATGATAGTGTATAATCCCAGAAGTACTTCCCCTGTGTATTGACTGATAATGAACCTCTTGTCTGTGCTCAGGTCCGAGAGACTTGACTTTCCAAACAAATCCCAGAAGAGGAACCTCAAACTCCCTCCGAATCTGTAAAAATTAAACCAGTGAACAACAGTGTAAAATGACACTTTTTCCCTTCCTTTTTTTTTACTGCACTATAAGTCAAATTTCAACACGATCGCTACAATGGCAAGAAATATATAGAAACTAAAACTGAGCTATTTCTCGTTGCCTTTTAAAAACTATTGCATATCATAAACAAAATGAAATCATCAGTTTATTGACAATTTTATAGTATCCCTAAAGACCTAATACTTAATGCGACTCATAAGAGTTTTCCAACCGAAAGAAGTACGGAGAGACATACGCGCGTCGCCGTGCTAACGAGTAGGAACGCGCGAGATTTAACAAATATATAGGTTCCAGGTATTTTTAACTGGCGTAGTATAACAGCGAGAAGTCGTGATAGTAAAACCAGGCTTTAAGTTGCGTCTCCACATACAAATTTCCTCGGGGACCAATCATTAGTTATCGTCTGGGAGGGGACGGAGGATTTGATTTTTCTGAGGTGGGGATGGGCAGGGGGGGTCACATGGTTTTCAGGGGAAACAGGTGGGAATCAGTCGTCGCTATCAGAGTATTAAGGGGGAATTGTCAACTTTCTTTCATTGGTAATGTTGAGTGCGGTAATTCTTAGAATCAGTGACCTTGGGTGAGGTAAATGTAGCATGACGTATTGTTATCCTCTACCAATCAGGGCACGAGTATCTCCATTGTCACCTGGCTAAACATACTTAATACATATGAATATCTAGTGCTTACTTGGAAAATTTGTGTTCGGTTGTATTCCGCATAAATTTTTCCCTTCTTTCTACATACTGGGAGTAAACCTTCCGCTCAGCCCAACCGAATGCAAGGAACAATAGCAAAAACAGGAACAGAAACTTGACGATGTCTCGCATCATTTTGACCAAGCACAGCTGCAGAGGCCCGAGAATGGAGCTTACTTGAAAAAAATTAGAAGCATGAACGAAGCTCAACACCAGACCGATGGAAAATGCAGCATTGGACAAAAGAAGAAGATTATATGCGTACACTTGGGCTTTGTCGCCAAATACCTCGCCAATGGGTATTACCGAGCCTCCAAATTCTTGCTCTGTCATGAAAAACCCAGCAAGCCAGAGGAATCCTGATAACACGAAGAGCCCTAACATGAACAATGTGACGAGGTGCCAGTATTGTGAGAGATAACGCTCTTTTCCTTGACGAAATGCTTCCTTTCCCTCTTGGAACAACAAACCGGCGATCCACAGCGATATGAGCGAATCTGATCGAGAAGAACAACAACATACTGGTCAATGAGGAAGTTAGCTTTCCTTTTTCGCCCCAAGAAATATGCCACTCAATAAAACTCATCTCCAACAGCCCTTCGATACAACGTTCAGTAACGTTACTTTAATTATAATGGATAAAATGAATAGACCATTACGAGTCGCAAATCGCTATTAATTCAGTATCATATCACGGTGTCAATGACCACTCAAATAAAGAGCAAGCAAACCGTCTAAAGCGCGGACAAACGTGAGTCACTAAGCCGCTATTCATTTTAGTTTTATATCCGATTAATTTTTCTGAATCAAACACTCAGAGGCGAAGCAAAACCAAAGCCATCCGAAGTAACGTTTGACAATTGACTGGGAATTGCCCTAACCCCCCCCCCCCCCGAATTGCCAGTATATTTCATTTCCGTCCATTTACCCGCGTCGGTCAATCTTTACAATAACGAGAAAAAAATTTCAACAGATTACCCGCACCCGAATACAAAAGAAAATCGTCGACTCGCACAAATTTACTTCATTGTTTTTGTGGACATGATATCCTTTACCGTGCAATTAATAAATTTCACACTCTGTCTTCGCTGATTCTTTGAGAATAATATTACTGTTCTCAAAAAAAGCGATATCTTGAGATCTACTGAGTAGGAGAAATTGTTTGAAACGGGAAAGTACTCTTAAACTCAAGGCAGTGCTAGATAAGAAAATTTCACTGAGGGGTCGAATATTCTGTCGCGCCATTACACTTAATTTGTGCGGCGCCACGAAATGAACATGTCGGCATCATTTTCCGTGTGAATTGCTCTAAAGCCAGCTTTTTCACGACTAAATTCTTTTATTTTCAAGTTCACTTCCACTTAAGAAAGAAACAAGCTGTGAAATTAACTAGGTAAGAAAGTAAGAGTACAAACAAGATAAAAGCTTTTTATCGAGTTTTGCAGGTAGGTTTCCGATTTGCATCGGCTTTCGTCGAGAGCATTAAAGTCTCTCATAATAACGAGCAATCTGCGCGAAATAAATGAGTTATTACACAGGTTTTTTGAAGAGTATCTTTAGTGGATCTTATCATCTAAGTTTTTTTCCTGCTTAAAGTTTAAAACTATACCGGAAGTTTTAAAATCATCGTATTACCCGCACCTTCCTATAGTACCCGTGCCAAGAACTGTTTGTGGAAAAATTAACAGTTTACCCGCATGTAATCGGCCGGGAATTACGGTAACTATTGCTGGTTTTCAGTGTCACGCCATTCAAAATAGATCAAAATAAAAAATAAAAACCGTTCAATCGATTTAGTCTAGAATCTGGAAATAGAAAGAAGCTAGATATGTAAAGACTCTCGCCAAGATTCAGGTCACAGCAATTTTTCTTACGGAAGATATGAGGAGAAACGTTTTTCCCAAATTTATAGAGATTTGTATGGAGCCGCCATGCTGGTGCCCACCTAGATGGGCACCAACATGGCGGCCGGAAACCAGCAGAAACATCTGTCACTGAGTTTTGCTACAAAAGCGTGAATTTATCTCTCTAAGAACTCATAAACGTAACAATAATACTTTATTCTAATACAAGAACTGTTCAGATAGCTGAATTTCCCTAAATAAGTCACCTTTTAAACCAACATAACAGCTGTCTCGCTCGTCATGTAAAGGCCACATCACGCAAAAGCTTAGAAATTCAAGAGTAGTCTATCACTAAACCAAGAACCCATTTGGAGTGAAAATTTGTCTGAATATTAGTTTTTAGCTGCTCTAATACATCATGAAAGTAAAATCTCAGGAGGATCAATAGTTCTGAAGTCTGAAATTTAGTGACGTCACGTGAAAACCAGCAATACCATTGAGATACGCATCAATTGGTTGGGTAACAATTTATAAGAGCAAATGAATAACAAACGTTTAAAAAGTCTTGATAACTACCTACCAATGAATGAAAACTTAAGCACATCAAACAACTTGTCCTGGATCGACGAAAATATGAGCAGGATAAGAAAGCAGCAGAACGACCCCGCGTGACTTACAAACTTGAAGAATGGTTTCCTCAGCATTTTGCTGACTTGAGAGTTAGGCGCCAGGAAATAAAATGCAGCGAACACCGGCAGCAGTAATGTTAAAAACATACTACATATCACTTTCTTTAGGAAGCCAAAATCTTCCCATCCTCCTAATCTGTCGTACAGCACCGAGTTGAGCATAAGCTGGCTGTAAGGGTGAGCAACAAACTAGAGGAAAAAAGATGTTATGTGTAGATTTAAACCCATCGGCATGTAGTTGACTATGTCTTGATGAAAACAACTTTGAAACACGAAGTTTTGTACAACGATGGCGTTTCCTTAACTTTAATTTAACATTTGAGAGTATTTTGCGGGTGTTTCAGAATAATTAACAAACTTTGTTGTAGATGGTACCATACCAAAACTGTATCTCATAAGAAATTGATCATAAACACTTTTTTCTCAAGCGCTGTAAAAACGGTGGACATTGACGCTGTTATGGAATGACCATATTGCCAGAGATATGCGTGACCATTAATTACACTAAACATAAATTGACTCTTGTAATTAACTTCTACTATTTTGTTCCAAATTCTGTTCATTAAAGAAGCCTTGTCCCTGTTTGTGCCCGATGCAAAGTTTAACTGAAATTTTGAAATAGTCATTTGACGGAATGCGATTCCAAACTCAATTTCACTGATTTTTCCCTCCTGATCACCACAACAACTACTTCTTACGCAGTAACGCATGATAGTATGTTTTAGGGGGTACCTTCTCATTACCATTAGCAATGGCAAAATTCAGCACGCTGAGCTTTTGGGCTTCTGGTCCTCCCCTGACTTCGACATGCCGTACTTGATCAATACCCGGTACCTCCATTACACAACTTATTTCTTCCATCGTGCGGCATTTGGCGAGAAGTGCCACTGCAAATTCTTCGCAGTTGTTAGACAACTGTTTGTAGTCCGCTTTGAATTCGTACTCTGTATCCACGAGATTCTCCAACTTCCGATTCAAAAGGAAAGCTCGAACGATCGGATCTTTGGACGAAGTTAAGTCTTGTTCTTCGACCAGCTGCTCGCTGTATTTGTCGAGTAAATACGACATGCACATGTATACAGGGCTAGTTAGCGCTCGATAACTCTGCAAACGGTAAAGAGAAGTCCCCAATCGCTTTCCCAAGCGCATGCATTCATCGCATTCACAGGATCTATCATGGAATGCTGGTTCTTCAATGGTGAAACCCTTCGACAAGAAAAGCTTCACAATCTCCTGGTTGTCATTGTGGGCAGCCAACATCAAAGGGGAAACGAATCTACTATACTGAACCTGGCTCGTCTGCTGTTCGGAAGACACATTGCTCGAACTGGTTGATCGACTCTCCGAGTCCTTCACGAAATCGAGCAACGCTCTCACCCACTCGACCGAATCTTTCGCAACAGCTTGTAGCAAGGCATTCCCCACTTCAGCTCCATTCTCAAGAAGAAACTTGGCGATATTGTGGTGGTCGTTGTTTACTGCTAGCTGCAAAGCTGTTTCTCCAGACAAATTCGTGCAGTTCACATCGACATGTTTCTCCAGCACGTACAAACGAACACCATGTGCGTCGCCACCACGTGCTGCATCAAGAAATTTGCTCTGCTCCTCGCCGAGTGTTATGTCTCCAACACGTGAATCAGTAAAATCTTCGAGGGTTACTGCAGCAAAGTGGGGTTTAGAACTTGCCATCATACTCGACGACTAAGGATATTTGGCAGAGTGTCGATAAA
Source organism: Pocillopora damicornis (assembly GCF_964200805.1). Lineage (NCBI taxonomy): Eukaryota > Metazoa > Cnidaria > Anthozoa > Scleractinia > Pocilloporidae > Pocillopora > Pocillopora damicornis. The sequence continues at coordinate 19,702,403 of NC_142673.1, read as the reverse complement.
TCATGCATGATTTGTTCACGTGAATTATTCACGCGTTTACATTGGTTCAACCAATGTTCCCTATGATTTATTGTAGAACAGACGAATTGACGACGTCACCGTTGAAATTTTTTTTAGCTTTTTATCTGCAGCGTTAAAATTTGATGAATTTTGCAACCGGAAATTTGATAATCTATTTAGCACCGGTTATGTAGAACGCCCGAGGTATACGTTTTTTTTTTTTGCGGAGTTGGATGATTACCGTCATTCTAGATTTCTCCGTGACTCAAGCTAAGTCACAAAGTCACTTATTCCTTTTCTGTTGACTTTGCCGCGGTCCTTACGTTAGTTCCCGCATTTCATCAACCACTTTAGTATTTCCAATTTTTCATGGCATCAACTTGTTCCAAAGTCTTAATCTGCATAACTCTCCATGTTAAGTAAAGAATGAAAAGCACCCGACAGCGATTTTGCTAAAAACCGCAAGGCCTTCAATTCTTTCCCTCTGAACCGCAAATCCGGCCAGAATGTAGGCTCCGTGTAGACTCTTGTTTATCATATAAAACAAATACACTCTATGTTGCTATGCGTCTGGGCAGTGATAGATCACGGTAGACTTGGTAAGAACATCAGTCACACACTCGGCTGCATCTCTTGTAAATGACGCTTGGCTGCACCTCGTGTGTCACTTTGTTATTCTTACCACATTTTGACGTCATCTGCTATCTATTTTCTGAACGGACGCGCAACAACATGGAATCTTGTTAAGGTTACTTCCCACCTTCGCGGGTGTCCTTCGGGGAAACATTCGTACGCGCGCTAGTTTCCCTAAAATCCTAGCAAACTATATATCCGAAGAAAGCTTAATAAATGCAGTTTACAATGAAAATATGATTGAGGTGACTTTTCCTTTAAGGATGAGTCAGGAGCCGGTAAGGCGCGAAACGACCGAAGGCTCCTGTATTGAATTAATCGGGTATTGGATGCTGCAGCACGAGCAAAATGGCTGCACACTCTCCTTTACAAGGCATCAGTCAGGCTTTTTCGATATTCCGATTGGTTGAGTAGATATCGGCATCTAAAAGTTAGAATAGCTGAAAATATGCGAGCCGTCTTGCGTAAATCGATGCTGTGGGACAAATATTTCAAATATCAAAATTTCCCGACAAATTTTCGTTTGTCATTATTCTTAAGATGTTTCGGCGAAATTTGACGAGAATCGGTCAAATCTATATACCCTATAAATTCGCTCAAAGTGGCTGTATTCCTCCCAAAATGTCCCAATGGGACAAGAGAACTTCCTGGCGTCTATGACGATGGATCAAGATTTCCCGCGAGAAGTAACCCATTACAGCCACGTATTTTTTTTTTTTTAATCTCGATCACTCAGTGGAGCGTTGAGGAGGACGACACAACAACGACCTTCAGGTATGGAAAATTTTGGTTTGACAGCGACTTCTTTGCTCAAAATCTGGACGCCAGCGTGGAGCTCCGCCAGTACCAGTTGCTTTCACAAAGGAATTTATTTCTTTTCTTGACGGACTGGTACCCTGTCTTTCTTCTTATAGCCTGTTTTCTTTTTCTTCCGGTTTTGATTTTTCTACGAGCAAAGATTTTTCCATAAACAAAGAACTTCCAAGGGGTAATTTTGTAAAGTGCGCGATGTAAACAAAATATGGAAATAGGATGAAAATCGAGCCCCAACAGGAGCGGTTGACGCGAAAATTCCCCAGGGGATTCGCCCTGGTCTGACACCTTCCTCATTTATTAACTTTTATTTGAAAATACGTTTTTCTAAATAACTCGGGTGCTTTTAAAGATTTCAGATAGTTTATTATGGAAATGTTTGGTTGAATGTTTGAATTCAGTTTAGTCAAATAAAAGAAAAATCGATTTTTGCGGCCTCTGAAGGTGGGAAGTAACCTTAACTCCTTTACTCCCGAGATCTCATTAGTAATTCTTCCTACTGTCTGACAGACAGTTCTTGTGATGTTAGTTTGGAGAATTTGGTATTGGATCCACTAATAATCCCCTAATTGTCATTTTTCTCTATCCTCATCACTTGTCTGCTTGATATTGTGATGATATTGTAAGGAGAAATTTTATCTTGGTCAAGTGCTGATAAAGGTAACGAGTCTGGCGTGATGGCAAACTATCATAGGTGAACCTAGACCCGGTTTTGTACAGCACCACCAAAAAGACTGAAGGATAAAGGCGAGTTAGGAAGAATAATGACTTCACCATATGAATCTAATTGGAAATCTCCGTTGTTCTGAAACTACAATCCACATGGAGTTGATTTCTCTTTGGTAACTATCAAAGATGGCATTCTAGCTTTAAATAGACGTCTCAGATCGTAATAGTTCGTAAGCAGCTTTCTACATGTGATCAAGCAGTTTTGAAGGCACATTGTAGAAATAACACGTTAAGTATAATTCTTATAATTCTAGATTCCATATTCATATTATACAGATTGGTGTAAATGTTGGCTTAAATCTCTTGATCAGGGGTGCCGTGATGATATGACCACATTATCGTTGCACGTTACGTACAAAAATTAAATTCGTAAATCTGCTCATTTTCCATAACCACTAGCTCTAATTCCATAAAATTTCACTACGTTGTCACAAAAAATCGCCTGCTTCTCTTCTTCCGTTAGATTTGAAATACTCTGCAGGTAGGCTTGAAAGGTTTGATGATAAGATGCATCTCTCGCCATCGTGCAAACTGGCCAATCAGAGCCAAACATACATCGGTTCGCTCCAAATACAGAAGTCACGTGCTAAAAAAAACGGAAAGACGAAACAAACACAAATCGAAGCAAGAAATTCAAGCTGCACTGTGCAATGAATTATGTGATCAAGTATCAACCATAAATAGATAATGGTAATTAAAGCGTCGTAGCGAAATTTGAGAAGTTCAGTCCCTGGCCTTGCTAAGGCGCGGTATCCGTCTTATTCAACTCCTAGAAGCCTGGCAATTAACTGAAGTGTTGATCGTGCCCACCAAGGAATGAATGAGATGTTTCTACATGTAAGAATTAACTACTGACCTGTGCGTAAGGAATTAAGTCTCCAATTTTCCATTTTTCATGAGAAGCTTCTGTCACTAGCCCCGATCTGCAAGCGTAAGATAAAGACCTCAGTGTTCAAGTATCTCCACACTTTTAAGTTGCATTTACCGAGCAAGTAATTGTGCGTTGCCTTGTTATGATGATCTAATGTATGAGTGTTGATTGTGTTTTGAACAACTTGGTCCTGCAGATTGATAAGGTTGCAGTAGGGCCATTACTTAGTTGAGGCTGAATCTTTTGACTCAAGACTTTAAACACCCTTGAACCCTAATCAAGAACCTTTCAAGGACAACTGGAGAGGAACAGTCAATGACGAGCCTAGCATGGGCAGGTATGGTAATTCAGTATTATCAACTGAGTTGATAACATAAATTGGCCACTATAAAGAGTGTTAAAGTTGACTCGCTCTAACGAAGGGCAAACGCTCAAACGTCAGCTTTTATATTATTTACGGTGACCAATCTACGTTATTAACACAGTTGATAAGACTAAATTACCCTGTTATACCCTCCCACCGACGCAGCGACACAGTTTCTTTCGAAACTTACCCCCTCTGGCAAGGTAGGTAGGCTACACCCGGAGGGAGATAAGGAAGCCAACCCAGTTTCCATGGACCTGGGTCCGTGAGGAGTAGCACAGTCATGTTAAACTTGACCTGGTTCGACTGCAAAGTTGTTTAAGAGTTTTTAACGTAACTTCAAGCACCACCCAACAACACGAATAATGGTCAGACATTGGGATATCGCAGTAACGTAAATGAAATTGGGAAGACAGCTCTCTTGATTAAATATACTTGGTAGGAGCGCAACCTATAACCACTTACAAGCTTTACTTACATTTTGCAAAAAACGTTCGGATTTTGAGACAAAATTTGCATTCCCTTTTTCCAGGCATCTATCTTGCCTTCTTTAATTTCTGGTTTTGCAGCGTGGTCAACAACAAACTTCAGGCTAAAATTAGAAAAAAGAAAAGAAAGCTTAAAAGTGAATGCTGTTCCACAAAATCTGTTAGTAAACCCTCCTGTGTGTACTTCCTCTCACTAAAAGGTCAATCTACCGATAAAAAAGACTTTGAGACGAAGGTTTTCAATGGCAGTATTAACCATGAAGTTGAGCTGACATTTTAGTCTAATCATATTCAGTTATTTTCTGTTATAATTAAAGTTTTCAAGTTTGACTTTTTTGTATCAATAAAACTGAGCAGGATTGAGATGCGCTTCCTTTGAACATTTTAGTCCAATCCTCTCATGGGTACTCCTGCATACAGCTTCCCTCCTTTCCTTGCCAGACTAACAGCCTCACCCAAATCATTAACAAAGACATTTGAGTGTAAAGTAACATAAAATTGACCCTCTTATCAAAAGATTATATACAGGCAAAGAAAAGTGTGACAAATTATTGAATGCTTCTACATTTATTGGTCTACATAAAAAAAAAATGAAAACAGTGAATAGTACAGAATGAGGAAAACACCGACAACAACAACAACAACAACAACAACAACAACAACCATTAAAAAAACAAAATAAATTTATGACAAAACTTACTTTGGAAACTTTTGAACCACATCATTAGCCAAATTCAAGTGCCTTGTCCTTTGAGAAGAGAAATAAACAAATTAATAAATTTCTGTGATTTCTTAGGTAATTACAGTTCCCATTGGTTGATAGTAAGCAGGACCACGGTCATGAGTACAAACTTATGCAAATCAGTGTGTCATGTGGCATGCCAGGTGGAACGTTTACCCAGGGCCTTACCCAGGGGCTATTTACCAGATATGACATGTACCAAAATTGTTAGCTCATCACCACCATTACTTCATTAACATAAATATTCATTGCTATCACTGTCATAACATTCCAAAGTGTAACCTTGGAATGTCTTAACCCTTTAACTCCCATGAATGACCGAGACAGAATTTCTCCTTACAATATTGATACAATATCAAGCAGACAAGTGATAAGAATAAAGAAAAATATCAGTTAGGGGATTAAAAGTTGATCCAATACCAAATTCTCCAAACTAACATCACAAGAACTGTATAGCAGACATTAAGGAGAATTACTAATGAGATCTTGGGAGTTAAAGGGTTAACCTTTTCACTAACATGATCAGATGTAAATTCTCTGAATTGTTTTCCATAACATTTTGAACATTTTAAATCAGAGAATTTTGTGTTCAATCAACCAAAAAATATCCTTGTTTGTATTTTTTTCTTTCTTTATATTATCTTTCCTCTGAAAAATGTATCAATATTGTGGGGGAAATTTCCTTTTGGTCAGTCATGAGAGTAAAAAGTGCTAAGAGGACTCAGGGGATACTACAGTGAAAAATAAATTATTACTAATGTCTACTGACCTTACAAGTAAATCATATGTCAGTCCCCTTTCCTCTAAAAATCCTGAGAGGATAGAATCAAAGTCAGTACAAGTAGAAGTCAAGCATGATAAATCCATTCCTCTTCAACTTTAAAAGTTAATATTAGCAGATTACAGCATGGAAGTTTAAAATTATCTTTCAGTGCCTAAAACCCAAATGGCACACTACACATAACTTTTTTTGGTTTGAGATGACTTTGATTTTTGACATTTTCTTATTAAGCAGCATAGCATTGACAAGGAAGGAAACAAGATATTTTAAACTTTGATCATTTATGGAGCAACAACTCACTTTATTCACTGAGAAACATCACTGAATTCTGTTGCCTTGGAACATTTGTGCCTACCAAATTAATTAAATAATCAAATAGACCTCTTGGTATTTTTTTATTGCCCTAAAAGTTGGAAATTTTGCAGAATCATTCTTTTGGGGGGCTGATTTTTCCAGTCTGCTGTGACACATGTTTGCATATTAATAACAACCCACAAACTTGGCAAATATTAAAACTAAAAAAAAAAAATCCATGTTGCATGGCTTTACTTAAGGGTATTAAATGACCATTGACATACCTAAACCTCTCTGAACAGATTCTCTGCCCAACCAATCATCTGGTTCTCCTTCTAAGATGTTCCTTACCCCCCTGAACTTTGGATGCTTCATATAATTGTCTAGAATAGCATCAACCTTTAAAAATTGAAAATCAACTGTTTCCAATTTTTTCTCATTTGATCATGTTAAATGAAATTAATAATCTTCTATAAAATCAAATTGATCAACACTGAAGTTTTGGAAAATCAAGTAAGATTATTGTCCAGTATTAACAAGTTTCTATTTTTTAGAAACCTTGGTCAGAAGTTAAGATCAAAACCACGTCTGCAGTGGGTAATATTACAACATTTTATAGTTTGCCAAGTCAAGTACTGGTAAATCAATATTTTCTAGAGAGATTTACCTTTGGGTCGGTAAGGTCAACCCATCCAACAATTCCAACAATTGTTGAACTTTCTTTGGCCACTTCTAGTATCCAGTCTGTTTAAAAAAAGTCATAAATAAACTTTAACCTCGACATTACATGTAAAATGTCCTGAAGCTACATGAAGTTATGAGATATTGAAGTTACCTTGAATTTGTGGGTCTTAAATCATTATTGAGTCAGACATAATTAAATTGAAGGATTATTTAAAAAAAAAAGATGCTCTAACAATAGTTATCAAATGTATATCATACCAAACATTAGAGTCTTTGAAAAAAGTCCATGTTTACCCTGTATTTAACACGACTGGTTTTAGCTAATTGCTTAAATCGCAAGCATTGCACGTAAATACAAAAAGCATAACAAGGGGGAAGGGAAAAGAAAATTGCAATTCAAAGTGCATTCAAATAAACTTAAGAAAATTTCATTCATAAGCAATGATTGATGCACTCTGAGGTGTAGAGTAGAAAAAACTACACCAGCTAGAGCCATGTCAAGTTGAAATTAAACACAAACATCAAACATTCAAGAATTTTCAAAACAGCTACATTCACTGCAAATCTAATAGCACATCTTATGTCAACAGAATTAAGCAAAAATAAAACAAAATTCTCAAACATGATTGGTTATCAACAGCCAGATTTGAGCACCAACAGGACACTGTGTATGCACCATGCTTGTCATTGGACAGTGTAATAGGACAGTTGATGTGTCATGCCTGTATACATGGACAGTAAGCATCATGTGTGCATGCTGCTGTCATGCATTTCACCAAGTTAACAATTGTTTTCTTATGAAACCTATAACTGATGTCTACTTTCTTTCTCAAATTGTTCCATAGTTTCAATTAATTGGTATCAGGACTTTGTGTTGTCCAATTCTGTCTGTAATCAAACTCCTGACTAAAAAATCAGATTCCCCTTTCACAATAGTCCGATTTTGTTAATCACTTTAATGATTATAGACAAAATTGGACTCCACTCATTCCTATTATCATTATAAATCAAGACTCAGATGAATCATGAACATTTGAAAGGAATGAAATTATTAAAACTGAAAATGTATTAAAAGAATCAGTATGAAAAACTCATCGACTAAAATGAAGGTAGCATCATTTTTAAAAGCTCTCCAATATACCTGTTTCTTCGTAGGTTTCATTGACTTGGACAAAGACCACTTTTCTCACAGGAGATGGAATGAGTGCATCTTCAAGGTCACTCAAATAGAATGGTCTATAAATGGCAGTCAGCTCTGCAGGAGGCCATGGATAGTAATACCTATCTGATGGCAATAAATCTGGTAGAAAAATAATTATTTATTTAACTATACTGTGATCCAAACTGCAACCATTTTGATTGCCATGGAGACTAGGAAAAATTAAAGCAAATAAGGAAATAAATTTGTAGCGTAGGTTGTCAATTTGATGACCTGCATCTAGAAGTCATACAGCAGGTTGTAACATTTTAAGACTTGCATGGTTTTATCAGTTGGAAGTTAAAGAAAAACCAGTCATCATAAATCATTACTCAATTGTCCACTTGTTTTGTACTGTGAAAAATTGCTTCTTTCTCCTTCATTGCCGTGTTTTAAGGCTTGAAGTGTTGTGTAAAGCTCCCAGTTTTGGGAAAACAAATTTCAGTCAGATCACTTACTTAAAATACAACCTCATTTTAGAACCTCATTTTGTGAATCCTTTGCATGATTATAAACAATTATTGGATGAGGTTTTTGTGATATCCAAAATAACCAAGGTCGAGGTAGGCTGATAACCCTTACCAAGACCTTGACTATTCTGGATATCACAAAAACCAAATCTAATAATTTTTTTAGGACAAATTGAATGAAAAAAAAATTGTCATGACAATATGTGGAACTAAACATGTTTAGTTTACTTGAACTGTTTAGCCAGACTTTGAACTTTTTTGCACCTTAAAGATGTGAAAATATCATTGTATATTATTGTTTTGATTGTATGCAGTTGTTTTGACCAAACACACAATGTCACTTGCAGGGTTTGAATAAATTATTTTTCCCTTTGATGTGTGCACTTCGCTTCTGCATAATTATAATAAGCTCATTATAATCTCATGTTTGCACGCTATTTTCTGACATTGTGTTTTGTGCTGCCTTTTTACAATTTTGAATTTTACAACTGTAACCTTAATTAAAGAAATTTCGACAATCAGACAACTGTAGCATGATGAGCTTTGTATTGGAAAAAAATTTTTATGCAAATTAGTTGGCTGCACATTCAATGTGCAGCCAGCTAATATGCATATTAAGTAATTCAAGCCAAGGTTTGATGCCTCTTGGTGGCATGAGGTGTTCGCTGAACATTCTAGGACATCCAATAATCCCTGCGAAAAAAGTTAATAAAGCTCCCCTCAAATGAAATGGAAAAAACCCCAACATCCGATAATTACATTTCCCATTGTTTTCCAGATACAACTCTACTTTGTTTGCTCATTTTCCAAAAACAAGAGTCCAGAGACAAGCCTCATACAAAATTAACAGGTCTAATTTGAAAAAACCTAAGGGGCAGTATGCTAAGCTCATTTTCTTTGTTGAAACAATACATGTCTTAAAGAAGACAACAGTATATCGTTAACACAAGGTCCACAAATAGTCCTGACCAAATATTACAGAAACAAACAGGAACAATTTAAAACACATAAGAAGAAGAAACTCAAAGATGGCCTAAAAAATGGCATCAGTTAAGCTGATTTCGCCTCCATGATCGAAGCCAAGGCCTGAATAAGGCTAACTCCAACAAACCCTTCTCTATACAGGTCATGGTTTGTACTTTTAAAGTCCAGAAACTGTGTTGATTAGATAATCCAGAGAATACAGACTGATGGTCTCCCTGTTCAGTCTACAAGCTTTGGCGCAATGCAACTATCCTTATAATGACCTTTTATGTGCAAAGATTTTGGAATGGCATTTTTAGCTTTTACAAAGACATCACTTTTGCCAAAATCAACTACAAAAGGGTAGAAGCTGGTCTTCACTTTTTCTTACAACACTGTTATTGCATTTTGATCATTGTGAGTACAAATATTATTTAACACAACTGCCATGTAAGGAGGGTAAAGAAGAGGTCAAAAATAACACTGGTATACACTACCCAAGAGGGTATAGGAGAGACTGAAAGTAACCCTCAGGTATACACTACCCAAGAGAGTAATGAAGAAATTAATAATAACCCTCAGGTATACACTACCCAAGAAAGTATGCAAGAGACTAAAAATAACCCCCAGGTATACACTACCCAAGAGGGTATAAAAGAGATTAAAAATAACCCTTAGGTATAAACCACCCGGGAGGGTATGCAAGAGATTAAAAATAAAATACACACTACCCAAGAGAGTATACAAGATTAAAAAAAACTCTCAGGTATATACTACCCAAGAGGGTATAGAAGAGATTAAAAACTACTCTCAGTAATACACTACCCAAGAGGGTATAGAAGAGATTAAAAATAACCCTCAGGTATACACTACCCAAGAGGGCGTAGAAGAGGTTAAAAACAACTGTCAGGTATATGCTACCCAAGAAGGTATGCAAGAGATTAAAAATACCTCTAAGGTCTATACTACCCAGGAGGGAATGCAAGAGATTAAAAATAACCCTCAGGTATAAACTACCCAAGAGGGAAAAGAAGAGATTAAAAGAGAGTAGAGCCCAAGAGAGTATAAAGGAAATTAAAAACAACTCTCAGTAGACACTTGTCTCTAAATTACCGTGGACACATTTAAATCAAGAAAGGGAAAATGTCGATCCTTTTCACGCTCAAGGGTGAATTGGATCGACGGCTCTACTGAATTCAAATGCGACAAGAGGCGCTCCGCTTCATTTCCGGATACCGCAGAAATAACATAATATAACATGAAGGCACTAGACAGGAGTGTCGAAACGTTGGGTCTATGAATTGTAATTTCTTCGGTTACATTCATTAAATCTGCAAACCAGTGTAGCATCAAACTATGTCAAATTCTTATAATTTTGCCATGGCTGTTATTTCGTTAGATGACCATCTCACAGTTAAAGCTTCGGCCGCCAGTGGTTTGTTATATGTACGCAATGTTTTTGCAATCTGTGTATGTATACTCACGTATGTGAGCGTCCACGATTTCTTTTCCATGAAAAAGGTTCATTTCTGGACGAAATCAGTAGGCTCAGTACGGCGTATCCGGCCCAGGATTTGATACTCGTCATACAGGCGATGAGATCACAAGCTTCTCGTCACACTATGTGAAAGCACCACATTGTATCATTTGGCGAGAGAAATCTGGGGAGAGATAAAGACGGACTCATTCCATGGGACTTGCCGGATGTAAGAGAATGTTGAAAACTCTAGCAAATTCTTATAAGACCCCATCTGATACCGAAAACAAAAAAAAGAAAAACATCACTCAGACGTTGCAACCCTTTGTATTTTTCTAAAAAAATGTTGCATTCAAAACACAGGGGAATAGTTGCTGATTTGTTTTAAGCCTGGTTACCACATCCCATAGAACCTCCAAATGGTCGTGAACCTTAATTTCCCACTCAAAATAAATTTCAATCTTTGAAATATCCATTTCGTGATAAGAACCCTTAACCAAGTTGACATGCAAAATTTGAGCCAAATCAGTGAACCTGCCTGTTCGACGTGGTCCAACATTTACGGACTATCACATCTAAAAATGACAATGAAACGCGCACACAGAAATAACATCAAAACAAAACAAGTCAAGCGATAAATTGGGGGCATCGTGGTTCTAAAAAATCACAGAACCTCCTAGATAAGAGGGTCTCAATAGGGTGATGGCTTTAACGGCTTTTACGTTGTGCTTGAAAGAAAAGTTTTTACGGTTAACTTTATCTAATGATTAACGGTTAAAATTTGTCAATTTTCGCGCTTATCGGCTGTTTTTCGCCTTTTTTTTTTACGTATGGTTAGCCTTATTGTTTTTATTACAACGAAGGGCTGAAAAATAAATTAACAAGAACTCCGCTTTTAGACTTGGCTAGATCTATATGTTATTGGTCACAACTGCCAAAAATTGATGAAACGGCAAACCTGCACGAAGCTCATCGACGTCGTGACCCTGAACCAAATTTCACTCAGTATAATGTGCATAGATCGATTGCTCGCGAGTAGAGACGTTACTGTAGAAAAAAAAGACACTTAGTTCGTCGGCACTAACATTGCCGTAAGCTAGCGATGCTTAAGTAAATCTTAAAATGAAAACAAAAATAGTTGTGGATTGCTGAATCTCACTCCTATTCGAAAACACAAATTTTCTCCCAAGACTGATCGATTTTTAGAGTGAGTAACCGCCAGAGATCTCAAGTCTTTCAAGATGCTTTGTTGCGATAGAAGGAGTTTTGAAACGCCTGGTATTATCTCGCCATTATATGCAACCCCCCCCCCTCCCCCTCTCCCGAAAGTGTGTAAGCGTTGTTTTTTTTGTCTACACTGTAATGTAGCCCCTTAATGGTGTTTATCAAGATCCAGGATTTTCCTTCCATCCTCCATATTTTCACACCTCTCCTCGGAACTGTCTGAGCTATCCAGAAATGTTCATGCCTCTGGGACGGCAACGTTGGAAAACAACAGTCTTTCTTCCACCGAAGTGCTGTTATTAATAAATTTATCAGTTCTTATCTCACTACTATCCTCACATGATGGAAGAGTCATCACGACCCTGCCCTCCCCCCCCCCTTTCAGCCATTGACATCTTCAGATGAGTCAAACACTTCCTTGTTTTCTTTCAACTGCGATATATTTCTCAGCTCTTCCTTGGAAAATTCCTCGCTTCCCCTTATATCCTTCCTGAAATAATACCCCTGTGGTTCTTACTAGTTTGCTTCGTCTCTTCAGGCATTTTAGTCACCTGGGCCTTGGTTATTTAAAGCAACGTTACGACAGTTTTGATGAAATCAGTTTTCATTTGGTTTTCAGGCTAAATCTCTATTCGTTTATCATTGTGCTTCCTTAAGTTTTATCTAGCAGAACGTTAGCCCTATGAAGCGTCCAAATCAAGAGAAATAAAAACTGGATAAGCATCAGCAACCTTTTGAACACGAGGAGTCCGACCTGGTTTGCGAGACTACAGCCCACTTGGTCACTGCAACACTCTTTACTTCCTCTAAGTACACGAGGTAATAAGTGACTATCACAAGTAAAGTCGTTCAAATGAATAAAGGGGTACGTTTCTAAAGAAATTGTGGTGCTGCGTTCACGAGAGGTAAAACAAGATTTTTTTCGTTTTATCAACTGAGTTGACTGATGTAAATTAGCTACCGTAAAGAATTTCTAAAGCTGACGTTTGGAGCGTTGGCCCTTCGTCAAAAAGACGAGGTCTTAAACTAAACAACACCAACACCAACACCAACAACAACAACAACAACAATAATAATAATAATAATAATAATAATAATAATAATAACGAATATTTAAACAGGATGGCCCCCTGCAGGTGTAATTCCTATTACTTCAGTAATTTTAATGAACTTACTTTTGTCGTATCTTCATTCGTATTAACAATGGATACATACTCTCAAGAGGGAATGTACCACAGTCTCTCTCCAAGGATGCTGGCAACATTTCTAATGAATTGGATAAGCGCAACAAACAGCTTCACAACACTGACGAGCGAACGCAGCGTATTTGTGTATTAGGTCAAATCCAGGCCATTTGAAGAATTATTGCGAAACATTGATCTCTCTCATCAATATTAAATAGGGAAAATGGTCGCTACCCAGTTCTTGCTTCTCTTATCTTCCCGCCCATTTCGACTGGCTATGTGTAAGTACAGTACCAGAATGACAAAAATCACTTCAAGCACACCTTTTTTTAACTTTAATTGCGTAAAATCCTGTCATTATCAATGCATTATTTACATTTCAAACTACTAGTTAAGCTCTAAATACTTGAACACTCTTATGACCGAAAAAAGAAAAAAAATTATAATCCAAGACGGCCCTTCAGCTCTCCAAAATGTGACACACAACCCAAAAGAAAGTTCTTAGCGCAGCCTTTAGAACCCGCTAAAAACTTCACCATAATTTCTTTTTATATTCAAACAAGTTACCAACTCACATCCGAAGCAAGCATAATTAATCACGATGTCAAAGTGTCTTAAGAATTTTAAGCGCGATACTCACACACTCACGACGACCAGTTAGTCCTCTCACACTCGCATTATAATCACACGATATGTATCATTACATAAAGCTAAATATTAATTTCCATCAGAAGTGAAACAATTTAAACTGATTCTTAGACGGTCCAAGGTCTTGCGAACACGACCCCCCCTCCTCCCTTCGAAAAACAAAATAAAGCAGCCTGGTCTGTCCCCAAGTAATCAAAGGCACTTAAGTTGGACACCCTGGCAGAGAGTTCTGTCAACGGCCTTGTCTAACTCCCTCTCTGGACCGCTGGAGAATCAAGTTAGTAACAATAATGATATGCTCCATACGAAACTTAACAAAAGAAACAAATGGCTAATATGATCTACATTCAACCAACCTACGAGACCAATAACCATCGAGAGACATATTTCCATATTCAGCTCTCCTTCCCAAAGCAGAAGCAAAAAGCAACCTCTAAATGGAACATAATTATAATAAAAAAAATTGCAGCTATATCATGTGTCATACTTCAGTTGAAATTACAATTTCAAACCACTTCTGATGGACAAGATCAATTCTTTGACAGGACATACAGCCAATACCGATATATTCTCATGAATAGGAAATCTAATTATAAATAAATTATAACTCATCCCACAATCAGCTACTCTATTGAACAATGCCTTAATTTCTTCATATTTTCTTTAGTTAAAATTGCTGTTTTATCTCCATAGGTGTTTGGTGCTCCCTCTTTGAGCTTATGGCTGTCATATCAAATTATTTGAATGAGTTAACTTGCAAGAAGCATTCACCCCAATAACTAAGAAATAAATTTCACATGAAATTGGAACAATTCAAATAGTCAAATAAACATCTGAAAAAAATCTACCTAATATTAGTATCAAAAGATTTCACTAAAAAAAATTCCAAACTAAAACCACCCCCTTTAAAATATAGTGGATCATGGGTAGAATTTTGTGTGATGGAAGTTAACATTAATTAATCACCTAAGTCACTGTTTGTCATGGACAAAATAGACTTAAGTATAACTTCAACTATTGGAAAAGTCCCATGGTATGACAATTTTGTAAGGAGAGATTTCCTTAAATCTAAACCAAGGGGACTTACAATTATGCTGACCTTCATGCGTACTACATTTCACTCTACTTTTCAAAATATTTCCCTCCAACCCTTGCTTAAATTTAAAACTAAGGTAACATGAAAAACAAGACCAGCTACCAAGTGCCTCCAGGGCACTGTAGCAAACTGTTATCAAGGAACCTGCTTGAAAATTCACTGTTCTTCATGTTTTTGTCTGAGTCAATCTTCCTTAGTGAGTACTTTTGTCAGCAACTGTTTTAGACAAAAGCTACAAAGTAGATTCTCAAAGTAATGAACTAACCAACAAAATTAAAACATGGCATCATGATTGAATCACTAAGGGATTATTCATAGCATATCAACAGAACACACCTCACTCATTCAATGCACATTGTGTGTACTTCATTTGAGAAAGAAAAAATTTGAAAGTTCCAACAAACTATTGAAGGCATCAACATTGCACTGTGATTACACAGAAGAGAATGTCAAAAGCCCCTCAAACAAGACCAGCAAAAAACTGCTGTAAAAACAAAATAAATATAAGAAAAAGCTGATGACCCACTCTGTAAGACATGTAAATGATATAATGAGACCTTCTGCAGATGTTTTGCTATGTGTAACTATCTTTGCAGTAAGGAACACACAACACACACATCCACTGCATGGAAGGTCACTGAAGACTTACTATACCATGCCATAGGGGCAGTGCAAAAAATCATTAACCCTTTAAGTCCCACTAGTGACAGAATTTCTCCTTAAATTATCAGTACAATATCAAGCAGACAAGTAATGAGAATAAAGAAAAATATCAATTGGGGGACTACTGGTTGATCCAATTCTAAATTCTCCAAGCTAGCATCATATAAATTGTGTGGCAGACAGTAAGGAGAATTAGTCATGAAATCTTAGGAGTTAAAGGGTTAAAATGCAATTAATGAGTGTGGTTTATCTTACACATTACGCTATGAAGTATGTAGCACACACAGATTTGTATAAAATTCCTTTACAGAGTTCTCTGTTATGTACATGAATAAAGTACCAGTACTTCTATGAATATGTTCTAAAGAAAGCTCTCTACAAATGGAGTAACATGTACAGTAACTTATACACATAGTAGTAATGATAGCAGATTGGGCTGCCTGAGTTGTGGAATATTCTTGTGGAGTTGTAATATTTCACAATGTCCGGTACTTGTCTTCTGGAATAGGTCTGTATGATCAATAAAGAATATCACAAAATTAAATTGATAGGATGAACACATACCTATTTAATAAAGTTTACACAGCATTAAAGTGCAGATTTTTTATGTACCGAAAACCATGCCAATTTAAGAAAGTTTGTACGAAATTTAATTATATATTTGTTATTTCAGTAGGTTATTTCTGTGTTTCATGTACATGTACATGTAATCAAGAAAATTGCAAACAACAGTTGGGAAACTATAAACATTAAACTTAAGTCATGACTATATACATCTGTACATGGTGACATTCAAATAAACAGCAGTGTAGCTTCCGAGAGCCTTGGTTAAATGGCAAACAAAGTCCTCTGTCCAGCAATTCTAATATTATTTTTTTTTAATGAATTGCCTATACTAGAAAAGACATGTCCCCATAAGTACAAAGAAATAACAGTTAGTAGAGTTAAAAGCAGTCACTTGCCTACTGTATCCTCCAGGAATACTCAATGTGCCATCTTTTGTGAGAAGCACTGACAACTGGTTACCTTGAAGTTCATCACCTGGTTTGTAAGCAGAGAACATTACATCAACAACATGAAACTCTCTCAAAGGAATTGATAGGAATGAGGAATTATAGAATACTGGGAAAAAAAAGAGAGCATAAATTCCGCAAGTGATGCCTTAAACTAATGAATAATTTAAATATTTCAACAATTTTAGTAACTGACAGTGAGTTACCTGATGGATTTTCATCACCTGAAAAATTGTGCCTGGAACAAGATGAAAGAATCATGCAAAAAGTTAAGGAACACAACTGAAGCTGTAAAAATAAAATGCTTCAAAGCACTGTACATAGTAATACCGTAATTTCCGGTCGTTTACCCGCACGGCCGATTACCCGCACTGGCCGATTATTGCATACGGCGAAAAAAAGAGTCAACAGATTACCCGCACTGGTGGATAACCCGCACGTTATGTTATTCAACTTTTTGGTGGCGAAAACGTGACATTAAGGTGATACATTTCAGTCTTTTAAAAGTTGTCTGATCCAACTTTCGAAAACTTGAAAGCGTCTTTGTCGAGTTTAAAGGTCAAAGAAATTCAGACGCGTGCACAATTCTGTGTCAATATTAGCACGTACGTTATTGATAAGATTATACAGTAAAAACACTAGCGGCCCATGCCCAAATCTCAACGTTTCATGCTTGACAGAATGCAAATTTGTGGCCACATTTTGTGCGAGCGATCGTTCAGCGTCATGTTGATTTGTTGAAAAAAAGCTGGGTGAGTATTAAACTTGAATTATAAAGGTACTGTCGGCGATATCTGAAAAAAATCGATATCTCCGGTTCTATTGGGCCTAACAAGTCCCTTAAAACGGGAAAATTCTCTTTAGCTCAAGCTAGTGTTAAATGGAAATTTGTTACTGATGCGCCAGATATCTTTGGATAATTTTTGTCACCATAAAGGTTTTGTTTTCACGCGTGCCGATAGCAATTTGTTCGTCGCAATTTGTTCGTGCGTGAAATAAACTCGAGTCGGCATCATGTTTTCGTGCCGCTTTGCGGCACTATTAATACAATAAAATTAACTTGAGAGGTGGAAACGCATGTTGGTGATAATTTTTTTCAATTCAACTACCACTAGATTTTAAAATTGTCACATAACCCGCACCTCCCTATTACCCGCAGTGGCGCGCGTTTAATGCAAAATCAACAGATTACCCGCGGGTAAACGACCGGAAATTACGGTAGCAATCCATCTTAAAATTTCACATACTGAAAAGCAACAAAAGTATTCAGAGACTGTACCCTGTTTTTGATCTTGAATAACTCTAGATCAGACACTGAATACACAGTTTGCTTAAAGCTGCATTGTACCATTCCAGTGTTTTAAAGTGCATGTAAAACATGCATTCTTAATGTGTGCAGCTTACCCACTAAAAATTTGTTCGATGACATCATCTGCATTAACTCTGCTGTGGCTTGATCTTTGGTCATCAGGTTTCTGTTTATCACAAAAATTTGTACAAATCATTTTGGAATCCTTGTTTTTGAGGACTATTGTAAATGTAAATGGAAGAGTCCTTAAACCCTTAACTCCAGTGAGTGACCAAGACAGAATTTCTCCTTACTATATCTGTACAATATCATACAGAAAAGAGATGAGAATAAAGAAAAATATCCATTTTGTGATTACTAATTGATCTGATACCAAATTCTCCCAACAAACATGATAAGAATCATTTAGCAGACAGCAAAGA
This sequence comes from Pocillopora damicornis, assembly GCF_964200805.1. NCBI lineage: Eukaryota > Metazoa > Cnidaria > Anthozoa > Scleractinia > Pocilloporidae > Pocillopora > Pocillopora damicornis. The sequence goes on along the minus strand of NC_142673.1, from coordinate 19,684,337 downwards.
GAATTAAAAATGAGATCTTAGGAGTTAAAGAGTTAAGAAATATGCAGGTACATGCACATATACATGTATAGCAAATTATAACAAAATTCATGACTTTAAAATAAGCTAAAAGGGAGGGCAAACTGCATCTACTTTTCATACCAGTTGTCCATTAACTTGCAAAATATAAACTGCTGACCAGCAACCTATAAATTTTCTGTAGCTTTCGATTTAATTGTTTCTTGAGTATGAAGATCATCTGAACAAATACTTGTTCATGGTTTAAGGTGTGTGTGTATTTTGTCTAAAAGAAAGTTTGAAGTCTGTTTTTAATGTAAATGTTTTGTGGTTTGTTGGACATTTCCATGTAATTCTACAAAAAAAAAAAAAAATGCTCCATGACCATTTGACACAGAAATATAACTATACCTTCCAGCTGATTCTCTTGCCTTGCCTCTCAGGAGCTGGTGACAATGTTTGCTCAGAACCACAAAATGCTGTGTCATCAGCTTTTAAGATGTTAAGGTTGATAAGCAACATAATAAGTAAACAACATGGCAAAGCTTACAAGTATGATCTGAATTAGTGGGCAATTCATTTTACAGCACGTTACAGTCACCTTTGTTCCTACACCTATAAAATAGGTTCTTTTTCACTACTTCACATTTGCTTCTCTGCATCCACCTCTGGAAATTTGAACCACTATAGACTGAATTTAATTGTCTGTACTAACAAAAAACCTCATGCCCAACAACACTGTTACAAGTTACAATTAGCTGATATTTCATAACAGTTGATGAAGGATACACCCTGAGTGCCCACCTTTCCCAGACCCTGAACTTTGTTTCCTGTTCATGGGAAAAAAATTGCATGACAATAATTACAAATAGGAGGAAGGTAATATGGCAATAAAACTAGTTGAACATCACCATGGCTCCCTGCCATTAAGCAAGCTACATGTATACATGTCTGGGCAGTCATTTACATCTGACACTAGTACTTGCAGACGATAGGATGCTAATCAATTTGAGGATCCGATAAAAAAATTGCTTTCCTCTCCAAATTAAGTAACAGTAACCCATTGTATGAAAATTATAGCCGGTTATTAAGGAAACTTTTGAAGCCTGAATGGTGCAGCATACACAAGAAGAATAAATAAAATCAAGTAAAACAAAAGGGTGGCAAAAAGAAGAAAATAAAATGTTACTCCTTTTTCTCAAATAAACATGTCAAACAAGTAGCACATACAGCTGTATGCAGTAGAGAAAAAAATTGCTTCACATCAAATCAAAATCATAAAAATGAGAAAAGAAAAATGGTGAGTGCATGGCTGAGTATGCTAACACCATTCCATGTTTGAATACCTCCTACTAGATCTGCCCTCCAAGCTGGATGAAAAAGAATGACCAGTTGAATACCCGGATATCCGTGACAGTGTGCTGATGCTCCTGACATGGCTACTGCCGCCACAGGGTGGCTCACTGAAGCTCCGTGAATGCCCAGGAATGAAGTTCACTTTATCAGGATCACTGCCTGCAGTTTCCTGATTTTCTGATACACTTTCTTGGCTGCCACTCAAGACTGATTTTCTTGCCTCAGCTACTCCTGGTGCATCACTGACTGAGTCATGATCAGAGGGTGGTGCTCTGTTTTCTGCTGTTTCAGTTGTCGCTTGATTGTGTGATGGTGAATAAGGTCTGAGGGAGAAAAGGTTATGTATAACAATTGGCACATTGTACATTTACTTTTTCATTATATCAAGGAGATATTCTGTGAAGATTTTAGATGAAGAGCAACCCGCAGAATCAATAATTAGTTATTTAGTTACATACTTAGCTCCTCCTGGAGCAATTAGGCCATAAATGTTTACCCATGTCAGGACTCAAGGGATTTCCTAGCTTATCTCTTGTAAATTATGCTTAAATATGCACAGGAAATTTGAAAAAATGGTTCTTTACAGTATTATCACAAGACCTGAGATGAGTAAACAAGACTTAAACACTGAAGGGGTCTTTTCATAACAGGATCAATAGCAAGGTAAACATTGGCATGGCCAGCAAGCTTTGGGCACAATTTAAACAAAAAGTTTGATTTTCATAATCTTTGTCAATAGACACAACAGGTTTTAGTTCTGTTCTCTGATAACATACAATCCTTCATTCTGTTATGTACAAGGTATTTTAATTAAGAATGTATGGTATGGTGTTAATGGTTACCTTTAAACCATCTCATTTTAAAAGCCCTTGAATAGCGTTATGTCACTGATTGAGATTGTAGAATGCATAATCAATATAGGAAAGTGTAACATGAATATTTCAGCACTTACACTTTAAAAAGTGGATCTCCAGATGTGAGCTGCATACTGATTTCAACCTTTGAACAAAACCATGAGAGAGTGAAATTTTACAGAACAAATACAATTTTTTTGGCTAAGAATTCAATCCTTCAAAGCCTTTCATAAATTTTAATTTGAATAGCCTGATATACCTCAAGAATTGAGTTGTCCTGGCGCAAATCAGTCTTGTTTTCATATCCTTCAAGAATATATCGCTTTACAGTTGAAGCTGATCCAGCAAACTCTGCTAAGTTCACATCCACAAAGCCAAGCTACAAGAAATCACAACAGAAATATGACATTACTGCTGTTCCAAATAAATAGTAGATTACAATAAATGTGTTTAAGATCATAATGAGGTTGACAACTTGCAAGAAATTACAAGAAATACATGTAAATTGTCAGCTGTCATGTGACAGAAGACAATTACTTCATCAAAGAGAATATGCCAATATCTACCCTTGAAAAGAGAAATTGCCATGAAAGCCACTAAAAATACAAAAGATAAGAAAAAATCATAGACTATCTTAAAAGCAAAAGAGATTTTTTATTTGCTAGTAACTGTTAAATTGTACCAACCTTGATGTGACCTTTGCCTCCTTTGGTTTCCTTAGAAAAAAGGAGAAAAAAAAGCAGTTAAAGGACTGCAAGTACCAATCAGAAAAATATTAAGAGATTAGATAAGCAAGGGTTGGGTAAATTGACTCATCTAATCCTAAGGGGGTGGGTGGGTGGGTGGGATGGGTCTATTCAATGGTTCTTGAGGAATCTTCAGGGACTTTCCTAAGCCCTTTTTTTGTTGTTGCAAGAATTGATTACAGTTAACATAAAAGGCTAAACTTCTCTGATACTTTCACTTTGTGATCACTTATGAAAAGGCAACCACAAGAAGTTTTAGTTTTAATTTTGCCATTAGTTTTAGAGTCTAGATTTATTCATTTGGACAATGCCAAAAAATGCTCTATTCAAAATGGAGTTTTGCACTGAGACATATTGTCAGTATTGTCTGGAGCCTCCTGGACAAATTCAGGTTGTTGAAATTTTTGCCAGTCAGTCCTTGACATATTCTTGAATCCAGTTAAGTCACTCCTTACAAACTCTCGAGGGACAACATTAAATCATTCTGTGCTAAAGCCAAGCCTTGCTTTGACTCAAAGTATCTAGTGCCTGTTAAACTTAATCTTTCTATTTGCTAAAAAAATATTTAGCTGAATCTCAATTCCACTTATCCCCACAAATATCCAGGAAATGTGGGATATTCAATTTCTATCACTTAGAGAGATTATGTATTAAAATGTCCTCAGATTTGCATGTTATTCTGGATAAGTTTTCCTTCCTTACCAAGGGTATTTATCAAAATAAAGACAGCCAGCATGTTTGTATATCACACAGTATCAGACTAATCCCCATAATCTCAATAGGAAAAATAAACCCAGCCGTGTTCTATACAAAAAAACTTCAGCCATGCTGCACATATTCACGAACATGCATTTGTTGGTGGAACATATTTTTACCCTGTATAAGCTAATGAACGAAATACAAAGAGATATTCATGTATAGTTAATGTTCTTTAAATTTAGTTCAAATACTCTACATGTACCTTTGATAAATAATGCGTTCTTAATCTTGTTTTTTTTAAGACACCAAGAGACTTGATCCTATGTGAAGCCATGTCCTTATTAATGACTCCTTACAAGAAATTTTCAAAACAAAAGGACAGTTGCCAGAACTTAAAAATAGAGTTTGTATGAGACTCGATATCTCAAGAACAAGTGGTTTCAAGGCACTGTTGTGATACTTATAAATATCATGAACAGCTACAGGGAGATGAGTTAATGCAGAAATCTGAAAAAATCTGTACTTTGACCAACCTGATTTCATAATACTATAAACAGGAAGTGAAGACATTAACATAAGGAAGTCTAAAGTAGCAGTAATCCTTTTTTATTTATTTAATATCTTCAAGACCTAAAGGAGCTTTAAATTCCCCAAATTAAGCTAATATCAGACTTAAATCTGTTAACCTGATATCACTTTTTGGACAATTATTTTAAAGCAGTCAACTGAATGTTAAATGAATGGTAAAGTGTAGGAATCTGGTCTGTTTAACCCCTAAATCCTACAGTATGAATTTTTACTCTCTTGTCTCACTATTTTATGTTTCCTTTCCAAAATTAATTGAATGGAAGCAAAGATGTATCTATATAATTATGTAAGTGGTAATATCTCCTGCCCTCTCATCCAAAGGCCTTGAGACTTGAACCTTCAAAAAGCTCTGTTGTATTTTTTTCCCTTCTTAAGAAACTTTGGCAAATATAACAATTTACAATTTATCCTAATCTTGGATCAAACCTTTTCATTTATAACAATGGCTCATTTCCATGCTACTCAAATAAATTTTAATTTTAATTATTTTGCAAGCCACAAGATGAGAAAGAGAGATAGAAATTTTGACTGACTAATGTTATATGATTCCATGCCAACATAGGCCAAAACAAATTCTCAAAATTGTTTCACAATTGTCTTTCAACCTGCCCATCAAATATTGGCAAGAAAAGAAATCAACATCAAATTTCTAAAAAAACAGGCAAAGCCTATGCTCTGATTACACTCACCACACCCAGAGACAAGCAAAGAAGCAAGTTTTCTACCATTCTAATATGCAAATTTGCCAGGTGACTTGGAAATTAGTCAAAACAACATGATGATTATACAGATAATAAACACAAATGTTTCATTCACGTGCAAATCATGATTCATTTACATCTAAAACTAATGATAAAATATGTGATATGTTTATCTAAACTGATCTATTAGAATATTCCATAACAAGCTATTATCAACAAGATGGCAATCCTGGATACTAGCATTCTGTCACGAAATGTGTAGACTTGATGTCTGCAAATACTCAAATAATGCATAATGCAGTACACCATGATTGAACATTCTTGATTACATGCTCACTAGAAAAGGTGCTAGCAGAAGCAAGTGAATTAAGTTACAAAAATTACATCTTAAAATTGATGAAAAGAAGTGAACATGACATTGAGATGTAAATGGCTTGAGGTAACAAATGTTAGTGCTGAAGCTAACGAAATTATGTGATTTAAAATTGTTTTCAATCACAACATGTTGTCAAGCACACAGCTGACAATTCCTTGAGATATTACAATTCTCAGGAAAACTGATAAATACTGTCATACACAACAAATTAAATCGTTAAATTCATAATGAGAGAAAGATTCCAAAGGTTTGTTAGAGTTTCTGCTCGCTAAGATGAATATGTTGAGGCAAGAAAACAAGTGCAAGATAATTAAATAATGTGAACGGAAAAACTAATCTCAAGATCTTCAGGATGGTCAGTCAAATCTGTACGCAATCCTTTACCCCTGGCCAATTTTTGTTCGCAGATTTGGATTGATCCCTTTTCATCCAAAAATTTATACGTTGATTATTGACTGAAAGTAGGAATTTCCATATTTTCTGCATAAGTCAAGCGGTAAGAGGTATAAACACACTATTGTGTGGTTAAATACGACCTGGAGTCTTGTCATTTTAGGAAACCACATGATTTCCCACTTGTGCAAAACACTAACTGACGATATAATGAAAAAATTATCGCACGGTCGGGGTAAAATGCTACTCATAACTCCCTCCCTCTTTCAATCGATTTAATTTGTTCGTGAATGTGTTTATCAAGAAATAATTAAAACAACCGCGCTAAACTCACAAGAAATCGATCAGTCGATACCGACTGATTTACATGTAAGACTTTATAAGGATGAACTGGCTTGTTCCAGAACAACAAATCAGGCATGACAACTTAAACGAACCATGACATGAAGAAAAGGAAAGAGTCAGCAGATTACGAATTTTGCTTTTTAATCTTCAGAGGAAATGTAAGAATTAACCTACAAATGTTTGGAGTACAACAATGAGCTAAGGCTATAGGCAATCAAGACGTGATCAGATCGAAGTTTTTTCCAGATATTTTTCATGCCAACACATACTTCTATAGTTGCCGTAAATTCTTGTTAACAAAGAAGTGATCAAAAGCTCAAGCAAGGGATCAGATGTACTATTTGAAACGTTCCGTGAAGGCCAAGGCATCAACTGTTTTCATCCCAAATGAATATCAGAAATTGCAGGTGGCCCTTAAACATCGCAACTCTGCGAGCCCGGGGCGAACTAAATTGCACCACCACTCAATTAAAACTTCACCGACAAACACGAATATGTTTTATCACTAGCAACCAATAAAGAAAGTGAAACAGTTTATAAGTAAAATGGAAGAAGACTAAATATCTACGACTGATCCATAAGACCATTTCGACATTATGAAGTTATGTTGTTTTGAACTCATACCTTCCGAATGGACACTCGGTAGTTGCACGCATCTAAAACTCCCGTAGAGACATTCGCTGTCATTTTGCATGGAAAAGTAACGTTCTTTCCCCACTTTACGCAATGGTTCCCAACTTCCTCCCTTACAGAAGACAAAATCACGAAAACAAAGGAGAAATTAAAATAAAAGCCGCATAACAAATGCGTTCTTTCTCACAGAACTCAGCAGCTAATACCTGGTTGAAAAGCTCGTAAAATTTCCACCTTCCAATAATCTCATTTTAGCAAATAGAACTCCGCTAACGAAAGGTACACTCGTCAGTTGATTCAACCTAAAGTTCACGTCAAACTTAAACTTTTTCTTCTTCATGTTTGTTTGTTATCCAGGGCTTCTAAGATTATATTTCCCTCTCCTACCTGCCGTCGACATTTTCTCAATAACAAAACAGTAACATCTGCCAAGATGGTACCCACAGTTCTCTCTGCACCGCAGCGGAAGTCAACACGTATTTGACATAAGACTTCCGGTGAAATGTTTCTCCTTCCTTCGCGCTGCTACGACTTGAGCATTTAAATGAAACTTATACAATTATTCTTTTGATAAAATGAATTGGGAGAAATGAAAACAACTTTTTTCTAGAAAAATTTCTTGGAGGCTTGAAACTTTGGTGGGTAGTCGTGGAATTCTTAGAAATTCCCGATTGTTCGGAAGTTTGAATGTTTGACCCGAAACAGGGAAATGATAGTAACACGTGACACACAAGGTCTCTAGGTTTGAATGATCTGGTGGTTTCATTGCGTAAGAATGTTTTTTGGGAATTCTGACACGTCTAAACTTAAAATAGATGTATCGAAAGTTTTCGTTTCTTCCATATCATGAGACCATTAAACAGCATTTCACTCTCGCGATCGAAACCCAATATCGCGTTATTCTTCAACTGCCACGTTAACCGACTAAGAATAAAGCCAGGGAACAATTGAAAGGAAAATTTTAAAAGTAATTGTAACATCGTCACATTTCCTTTAAGTGAAAAGGGTCTTGAAACTTTATTTAAAAAGAAAAGTACGTCAGACCATGTTATATTGGTAGATAATTTGACTGTGACGGTTAGGGTAAAGTACTTCAGTGTAAGTGACTCGATGAAGTTGCAAAGATCTTTGCTACTTGCGTGTGTAATTAGGTGTCGACGTAAGATAATGACACGTCATCCGACATGCACGTTGCCTTTCCGCTTAAAAATAAAGTATGATTCAAACTAGATAATCATTTCCGGATGTTGGTCTGTTTGTACAATATAGTCTTCTCAGAATTGTTACTTTGCCTTCTTGAAAGGGTTTTCAAATTCAAAGCGCTGGTAGAGAACTAAAAGGGTGATAGAGGGTACTTTTCTCCACTTTTAAGTTAATTTTAAAATTACTTCAAAAGAAATGACTATGTAGATACTCAGGAAAATGTAAGTTCAGAACAATTTATCATCAGTGGATACCACAAAAATGAAAAAAATAGGCGTCAGTTATTGACCTCGATATTTTATGTAAACATGGCTTAATCAGCAGGATTCTTTGACCAGAGAGCCGTTTATCCGCACCCGAGTGAAACTCACAACAACAGACGAAAAAGAGCTAAAAAAACATCACGCAAATTTTTTTTTCGTCACCGTTTCATCGTGTTTTGATTGCCACAGCACTTCACAGCGATAGACCTCCGGCTGTACTTACCGCATAAAATTGGATCACAGCTTCTGGAAAGAGCATAAAAGAGGCCCACCTTAAGACTTTGCAGGCGGTTATTTTTTTAGTGTCATAAGTGGCATAAAAATTAAAGCGGGTTAAAACTGGCCAGACTGACCGAATAACGTTCCTTCAAAATCTTTGTCACAACACTGTGCGATGCAGCTCCAACATGGACAATACCAAAGGGGTTACCGGGGCCCTCCTGGTATATTTTTTCCCCCTATTTATATCTAGAAATAGCGACACGTTATGAAAATAACGGGAGTAACTTTTTAAAGAAACTGTGGTGCTGCGTCGGTGGGAGAGCGTAACAGGGTAATTTGGTATATCAACTGAGTTGATAACGTAAATTGCCGGCCATAAAGATTTTCAAAGCTGACGTTTCGAGTGATAGCCCTTCGTCAGAGTAAATGAAAATAACGACCTGCCAGTGGTTTGTTTTCGTTCCCCGGTAGTTGAGGCAATTTTATCCATTGCATGCCCGATGCCCCTCTACGCGGGGTGGGGATTAAGTAGGTAATGAGTTTAACTGTCACTTGTTTGCGAACTCATTTTGCAGACTGGACTTGAATTTTTACTTCACAGGAAATCAGAAATCTACAAACGAGAACAAGATATTATTTTAATTCATTGTATAATTTAAAAAATTTAAGGAGAAAAAAATTAAAAGAGGAATTGACTTTGTTATATTTTCCTCGGGAGTCGGGCCTTTCATTGCCTTTCACTGGCAGTAAAAGTGGATACCCTGGTAACCTCGAGAGAGAGAGGGGGGGAATTATTGATTGGCCTCTAAGGGTTAGGGAGTGTCTACAAATGATATGAAACAAATCTATTTACAAAAGTAAACTTCCTAAAGCTAGTAACTGATGCCAAACAAACAGGACAGCTTCTTGAGCCCTTGTGTTCAAATTAAAGGCCTAACAACAAAGAAAAAAAGAGCCTCGTTCAGTTCCTTTGAAACCAGGAATATCGCTGCTTCCTCTTAGAATACACGGAAGTGGGCGGTTTCTTGACGCATGCGTCGATTACTTGATCGTCGAGACTTTTTGAAAAGTGTGCAATTCCTGGCGGTTCGTTCGATGATTTTCTGCACCCTCGTAACAAAGCAAAATGCGAGGTATAAGAAGACTGCCAACACGCCTCCACTCAACATCACAGGGGATAGAATGACGAGTAAGGAGAATGACGCTACAGTGACGGTTCCCCCGAAAACTAGAAGTGCGCAGAACGATATGGAAAGAAACGAGCCTAATACAAAGGCTAAGAAAACCAGAAAAGGCAAAAAACCAAGAACGACCAAGATGACCAAAAATAGGCACATAAAAGGATGGTTCTCAAGAAAATGTTGAGCTTGCCTGATCACAGGCATTGCTTGACAGTCTGCTTTCAGACTGGATGCGTACTGAATCGTTTGTCGAACATTACTCTTCAGCCTTAAGCTTGGAAACACCTGTTCTATACGCTCGATCCAAACCATGGCGACAAAAAACTAGGGAAGAGAACACAACAACAACAAAATCATTATAAAGAAACCAATTCTCGGTAACAGGCTAGAAAAGTTCCTAGATAAAGGGGGTAAGTTTCCGAAGAAACTGTAGTGCTGCGTCGGTGGGAGAATATAACAGGGTAATTTAGTATTATCAACCGAGTTGATAACGTATATTAGCCACTTAATTCGATCTCTTTAATTCCTCTTTAATTCTATGGTTTGGGTATTCGTCAGAGCGTTAGCTTTTTGTCAATCGCTCTGAAGAAGGGCTAACGCTCGAAACGTCAGCTTTTAAACTCTTTACGGTTGCCAATTTACATTATCAACTCAGTTGATAGTACTAAATTACTCTAGAAAAGTTCTCCTTTCGTCAGCAAACGGCTGATATTTTTCTTACCCAACATACAAACTTTTAAGTTACTAATGTAGGTGAAACAACTTCCTTGAATTCATAAAACAGCTGTATATTTCCCTAAGCATTACTCGTCAAAACAGATTTCAAATAAAAAAGGATCCTATGCAGAATTGCGCTTACTTGCAATTCCAGTAGTGAGGTTCATTTGTCGCTTATGAAAAGAAAGACTTTAAATATTCGTCTATGCAGGGGAAGTTGTTAAACCTACATCTTATTCTATAATAAGAGCTAACCTGGGTAGAAGTCTTTTTGTGTTTCCCCGTAGCCAAGTGAAGTGCGGGCTCAGAAGTAGGTTCCGTGAAAATATAGGGCGAAAGGGAGCAAAGAAATTGCCTTTGCACCACTGGCGCTTTTCTCTCTTTGGCTCCTTCTTCTCCCTTATGCCTACACGCTTCTACTGCTTGGCCTGAGGGGAATGAAAAGGACATCTATGCAAGCCAAGGAAGATATTTTGATGAGCAAAGTCGCACGAGTCAACCTTACTTCTACCCTTTGCCATGTGCGCTTATACTACGAAAAATTCTCTTTCCAGAAAGTCTGCATTTTCAGGACCATTCCATTTCCATATCAGAATCTATCTTTCCTGTCAAATTTTAGAAGGTCTATTGAGTAAGCCCCTTTTTTTCTTCTTAAAAAAGTTAAAATTTACCAAGAGTCTTCTAGCTTACCTCACAAAGTTGAACTCGTAAATCCACTTGTTTCAATTACGTAACAGTCACTTAATAGGCACACTGACAGCGCCTGACGTCCCCGCGCGAGCGCGCTAAATTCAACAGTTAACTCGTTTCTACTCCAAAGTGGAGAAAGGTTTTTAAAGAGCATACGGGAAATTCTTTTGAGCAAGAGTGTACCGGCTGGAGCTTACGCCAAAAATTTAGTTGAAGCAGCACCATAGTAACCGTTTGGTCATCTTAAGGTACAAATGTAGCACACTGTACTTTGTTTTATTTAATTACGTCTGCCTTCCTCTTCAAGCTGATTATGTTGTTACATAAAATCAGTTTACAAGCCTTCCAAAAGATGAATTATAAATTTTATTCCTCGATTGCATTAACTCCAAGCTACCTGGCTGTTAAATTGTCAAACAGGTTAGGATTAGGGTTCTTTTTAACTTCTATTTTTCTAGGTTACGACAACATGTAGTATTTCTAGTGTTTTCATATATTCAATCATTAAAAAAAAAGGGAAACCAAATCATGTAATCAAATCAATAAACATTGACTGTGCATAATACATAATCTGAAAAACCTACAATCTACGTGACAAATATTTATATGACTCAACCGACGTCAGCTGCGTCGCTCTACCACCACAACCTAACGTTTAATTGCATTAAAACTGCACAGCACCGGTATTGCAGAGGTCATGGGTTGAAATCCCGTACAGGCCTGAATTTTGTTTAGGCCCTATTTTCACTACTCCTCAAGTGGTGTTCATTACTGCGAAGATCGCTTTCATATTCACGGCATTAAAACTGTTCAAATGAAATGAAATTACAAAGTTTCCTCTCCTCCATGGGAATTCTTAGAGAAGACTCCAAGTGATAAAGTGTCCGATGGCGACTGTTTTTTAATAAAAGATCAGTATACCACGATTAGTTTTTTAACGGATAAACCTAAAGTTGATACGGAGTTTTCTCCATATTATTCTCCCAGCTGATTCAAGCATCTTACAACGACCACTAAGAGCATGATATCTGAACTGGTGGAGTGAGTTTCTTTGCTTAACACCACTGTGTAAAAATTTGGATAATTTAATAGTTTTCTACATCTTGTAACCATTTAATCTATTGCCAACTAACGACAGCAACATCTGCATTTCTTAGGAATTAATTTTTTCTACTTCTTTTAATCGAATTAAAGTTATTTTACTCAGTTTTGTTACAAGAAAATTTGTCCACTCTAAGCCTGTTCAAACACACAAAAAATATGTCACTAAACTTCTTGAAAGTCTTCGACGTAATGCTAAAGATTATAATATCCTTACGATGTTACTTTAGTAAGTAACTTCATCACTTCAAACCGCGACCGAAGTTATACTTTGTTTAAAACCAGGCAAATTAAATTTTACCAAAAAAAAAAAAAAAGAGAAAAAAAAGCAACCTTAGGCAAAGGCGTTTTTGAGCCTCACATAGCGATCATACGTCTTCTCCAGCTATTTATCGCACACTTTGACTCCTCTGTTTAAACGTAATGCTAAAAAAAGCACAATAGGAAGAAGGGAACGAAACATTTAACTTCCAGGTGTCAGTGAGATGTTCACAATTAGGGAAAGTCATAGGTATAGCAAACTTGCGCCACTGTCTTAATCAATCATAAGCAAAAGTTAAAAGAGTCACGAATGACTCACCCACGTTTTGTGGGGCTTCGGACAGTTCCACGTGGACATTTGATCGTCCACTTATAAGTTGTTATGATTTACACTTTATCGAAAAACGCATTATTTCCGTTACTAAAAAACAGTTCCCTAGAAACAGTTGCTCTTTACAAATAATCAGCTATGATTGGGTAATCTAGTTCAACCAGAATATCATACAGTTTTCCTACTGTGCTATGAGCCTTGACCTCCCAATTTCTTAAGACTTCATCAGCTGGATTTTCTATTCTTCTGTTGTCAAGGTATTGGATGGTGGTGTTGTCCAAACCAAGTTTCTCTGCTAAAGCTTTCCAACTGTCGTTCGCTGAAAATCCCAATGAAAAATGAACAAGGTTGGATTTTCGCCAATCTAAACATTAAACTATCTCTAACGCAACCATCCTTGGAAAAGTCAATCATCAAGAACGAGAACGACAACAATTCAAAACAAACAAACAGACAAACAAATCAGGCAAATTGGCTCGTGGATAAATGATTCTTCATAGATCAGACAGCTTGCACACAGTAAGAAAGGGTGGTTCCACACAGACATAGATCTGGGAATTAAACTCATCATGACATTTGAACGTCTGACATCTTTTTGGTCAATATTGAATGAGAAGTATGCATCGGAAACAATACACAATATAATTATTGTCTTAGCCACTGCCTGAGTTTTAAGATTGCACTGTAGCTGACCGTAAGCTATCCTTTAACGAAAATTGCGAAAAGGGATGCCACAATTTTGAATCTCTTTTTAGCATCCTGGAAGTTTTTACATTGACGTAACAAAAGTCTTACTCTTCTTTTCCCATCTCTTGGCGATCTGTTCTACTCAATTAATCATAACCATTACAGTTTCCTCAAATGTGATTGGTGCAGTAGCTGCTTTACTTTTCACTAATCATTCGTTCATGACGAAGACGTGACAAGACGAAAAAAAACATCTTTCTCTAAAACATTTAATGTTACTCAAGCTTATTCTTAGTCTTTTCACGAAAGCGCCTGCTATGTGGGAGTAAGCCGCACTGTTGTCGTTTCATACAGTTAAAAGTAGTTCTAGCTGTTCTGAATTTTAATTGATAGGCAGATTGAGATGGAACATACCACACAAGTTTCTGGTCAGGTCTCTTCGATGGGAGTAGCGTATCTCTCTTACAAACGTATGGGGTGACAGCAGTGGACCTATCAAAGTAACAACAACACATTGTTTATTGTTATGAAAGGAACTGCAAAGCTTTTCCTAAGAGCAGAGATAAAATACTTGTTAGCTATCCACTGCCAAGCACGCTGTACTCACGTTTTACTACCCTACGCCTTACTTCGCACCACTGTACACATGCATATGTACAACACCCAACCTGCGCCTTAGTGTATAACAAGCCGACTGGTCTATCAGAACTCGAGCTAATCCTAACTCCTGTAGCATACAACGAATAGTACAACTTCATTACTCCGACTGGACAGGTTGATTATACTTTACAAGTGAGCCCCCTCACCTACCCTCCCCCAAAGTAAAGTATGTCAAGCACAGCATAATGACCAGCTCAAGAAATAAAATATGACCTCCCCCCACGTTTTATGATAAACCAAAACCTATAGCTTTATACTCATGCAGGGTTAAATCAACATCATTACTGCAAAACTCACCAATGACTCCCTTATGAGTAGGCAAGATCTGCCTAAATGTCTTTATCACACTTGGTCTTTCACCATCTGTAATCAGGTTTGTGTATCTACGAATGGGGTAATTTTTGCTTTCTAGCATCATTTCTGGTAGGGACGTTTTGTTTTGCCCAGGCACTTTTTCAAGTTCACTCCTCAACCGGTTTATTGCAAGCTGTCCCAGCTTATTTGTGATACGAGTTGCTTCATCGAGGGTTAGGTCTCCAAAACATTTAACTTCTCTCGGACCTGAAAACAATATTAAATGCAGTTAAATGCAATTTCACAGAGTTAACAACAAAGAGCCTCAGCATTCTCTAGTAGTCAGCGGTTTAGTATATGCACGTGTCGGAATTCCATGTGCTTTTCATTCGAGGCATTCTTGCGTGTGCTTTGGGCGTGAACTTTCAGTGCTGTTCGGAGTGACAGCTCATCGTCGACGCAGTTTTCCCCACCCCTTCCCTTCCTCTTTCCTCTGTTTATTCAGTCTGATGGGTGTCTGTTTCCCTTTCCTGCGTGGGGGTTCATGGCTGGGTTATCAGGATTTTCCAACCATGGGAGCACACTCCATCTAGGAGCTGGCTGCCAATAGTCAAGCTCCTCAAATTTTTTTCCACATTTGATCTTGTTATGTATTTTTAGTTTGTCGAGCGTTTTTTTTAACATGAGCCTCTGGCAAACACTTCCCACATCTTCGCTATTACATATTAAACTATTCTATTCTATTCTATTCCCAGATGTCTTGGGCACCCAACCTCCACTTGGTGATTCAGTTGTTATATTGATATTGGTATGTACATGAGCCAAAAATCATAACCTACATGTACAATGCAGGTGTACTTTTTGGTTAGCAATGGCAAAATATAAGTATTCTCCTATTAGATATACAGTAGCCATCTTTAATCCAAAAAGCAAACACAGGTTGGGGTGTGAAAAAAATTCAGACCAAGCTGATGGCTGACAGGCAGAATGAAAGAAGGAGGATGGGTAAAGTGAGCATGTGCTCAACTTTTTGTGCTTATCTCCTTAATTAGTGTCTTCTTCTACCTTAATCTAATATGGTATCTGAGCAAACTATTGCTAATAGCATCCCTAATTTGATTCAATGTGAGCTATGCAAATCCTTGTCCAAAACTATTATAACACTTTATCCTCAAGGTGATAATGGGTGACAATCAAGTAACCAGCCCCTTTTCTGGATTACAGCCCCAGCCCCTTTTCTGGATTAGCATGAAAAGAAATGATGAGCTATGATGAAAGAAAAAAGGAGTGGAACTTGGCACGCTAGCCTTGCCTTTTGCTTTAGTGTTTGTTGTTTCACTTCAATTACATCCAAAAGAGGAGCTTATTAAATGGCTTACAACATGAAAATTAGTCAGAAGGAAGAAACAATTACTAGGGATGAGATGCACCATTTACATACATACACCTAGCTATGGGTAGACAACAAGATTGAGGCATGTAGTATAAATAGATTTGGTACTTTGACAGACAGTCATGTGAATTGTGTTTTGAACCTTTAACTACTAAACAGAGATTGAGGCAGCACAAGAAACTTGCCTCCTGAGGGGCCTGGTATTAGGTTGACCAATCCAAGCATTCATTCAGATGCCAGTATTGGCAAAGTTGCATACTGCACAGAGAAGTTACATGTTAATAACTTCTGGGAATTGAAGGATTAAGGCAATTAATAGTATATTTTATTTCACTCACTTAAACTCTCAAATTTCTTTGTCATATCATTAACAGGGCTATCAACATTGTCCTGGCCAAGGTTAAGAGGTTTCAGAAGGTAGCGTACACAATCTTTGCGCTGAGAACAATTTACAGCATCAAGGAGAGTCTGAACAGTAGCCCTACTTCCATATTGAGAAATCCAGCCCTTGATAACATTGAGTGTATGGCTTCCAGGTTCTTTTTCCACAAAAGATTCTCCCTCAGCTGGCAAGCCAAGTTCTTTGAAAAGTCTGAAATAAAAGGACAATGGGCCGAGGTGAAGAGGTGCTATATCACAGGAAACAAGCCAAATTGCTCATACCACAGAAATCTTTTGCAGTTTCTGTAGGTTAAGCGCA
The DNA here is from genome assembly GCF_964200805.1 of Pocillopora damicornis. Classification (NCBI taxonomy): domain Eukaryota; kingdom Metazoa; phylum Cnidaria; class Anthozoa; order Scleractinia; family Pocilloporidae; genus Pocillopora; species Pocillopora damicornis. The sequence continues at coordinate 19,667,946 of NC_142673.1, read as the reverse complement.
TAAGACTAATGCTACTCCCCTTGATTTTACCAAGGTTGATTACAGGCTACCTTAGGCATTTTGTCATATTCTCTAATAGCTCCTTGATACCAGTTTAAACTCCTGAATTGAGGAGTTTCATTGAAGATCAAACTACAAAATTCAAAATTTTTGTACTAATAACACTACAGTGTAAAATTTGTTCACATGAAATTCTGAAAAATAAGCCAACCTTTTCCATCCATTCCCAAAAATTTCTTTGTCCATTTCCTTGCAGAATTTTTCAAACACCTCAGGTTGCTCGTCTAAAATATCTTGGACTTCCGATTTTAATGAGTAAACAGAGGTTTCTTGTATGGAACCAGTATATGTGGATGATTTGTCATCATTAGGAGATCCTGTGTACATTAAGAAAAAATTAGTATATAATTCACTGACTGATTGCTCAAGAGATAAATGCAAGAAGCACCTTGACAATTGCTTAATGTTAGACTGTGCATATAAAACAATAGTTATAAAATAATGCAAAAGAGTGTTGTAAGAAGAGAGGCACAGTTCTTAAAAATATCCACAAATAGGTGAATTTTGAAGTTAGGGGCCATTTAAACTTGTGATCTGTGTTCTACTTTTCTGAAATGCCTTGGATCTGGGCATCTAATAAATAAAGTGAATAAAATGAATCACATCCTTTCAATTACAATTACTGATAATTAATGTGACCCTTCAAACCAAATAAAATAATTCAAATGTTTTCTATGAGGTTCACAACAAGACCATTCCAAACTGACAAGTAACATCTGTTATGAATCATCAAGAACATCATGTGGTTCACATGTTATCAAAGATGCTGAAAATAGTGTTACATATACAGAACCTTCTCTTCCAGATTCCTGTATTTTTTTAGCCAATGGTAAATCAACCTTCTCTACTGCTTTCACAAAATTTCTAAATGCTTCAGGACCCTTTTTTGGAAGTATTTCAGTCAGCAGTTGATCCATTCTGGTGCAGTTTGACTTTTGATCACTTTGCAGTTCTTGTTTGTCATACTCATCAAGCACTTTGGTTAGATGAGGTAGCAACTTTTTTATATCCATGGAAGAAAATTGATCTGAACTTGTGCGAAGCACTCTCTTGTGTTCTTCTTTCATACCAACCTCATCTGAACAAAACAAAAATTTTTCATGCAATCTCTGCCAAGGTAGCTATACTAAATATTAGTGGATAGAAAGGAGATAATATCTTCATATATGAATCCTACTTTTCCTGTTTTTTCCTCACACACATGTGAATGCAATTACTGATAGAAGCCTTCCTCAATTACATTCATTGTGTTACAGACAACCATATATATGCATCAGTAAAAAAAGCCTGTGTTGTGTGGGACTATTGACTCCTATGCAACACTCATAGACCTACAGTTACAGAAAGTTGTTTTGTGAATTATACAACTGGGTCTTACCAAATTTTTGACCATGCCAAGCACTTATATACCTCTGTTTAAATAACAGAAGTACTTATCTGGGTATTTAATAAATACATGTATTGTTAGTTAACATATATTTACTTCAGTAAATGGTTTGAACCCAGGGGTAACATGAGGTTCACAACAAGACCATTCCAAACTGACAAGTAACATCTGTTATGAATCATCAAGAACATCATGTGGTTCACATGTTATCAAAGATGCTGAAAATAGTGTTACATATACAGAACCTTCTCTTCCAGATTCCTGTATTTTTTTAGCCAATGGTAAATCAACCTTCTCTACTGCTTTCACAAAATTTCTAAATGCTTCAGGACCCTTTTTTGGAAGTATTTCAGTCAGCAGTTGATCCATTCTGGTGCAGTTTGACTTTTGATCACTTTGCAGTTCTTGTTTGTCATACTCATCAAGCACTTTGGTTAGATGAGGTAGCAACTTTTTTATATCCATGGAAGAAAATTGATCTGAACTTGTGCGAAGCACTCTCTTGTGTTCTTCTGTCATACCAACCTCATCTGAACAAAACAAAAATTTTTCATGCAATCTCTGCCAAGGTAGCTATACTAAATATTAGCGGATAGAAAGGAGATAATATCTTCATATATGAATCCTACTTTTCCTGTTTTTTCCTCACACACATGTGAATGCAATTACTGATAGAAGCCTTCCTCAATTACATTCATTGTGTTACAGAAAACCGTATATATGCATCAGTAAAAAAAGCCTGTGTTGTGTGGGGCTATTGACTCCTATGCAACACTCATAGACCTACAGTTACAGAAAGTTGTTTTGTGAATTATACAACTGGGTCTTACCAAATTTTTGACCATGCCAAGCACTTATATACCTCTGTTTAAATAACAGAGGTACTTATTTGGGTATTTAATAAATACATGTACTGTTAGTTAACATATATTTACTTCAGTAAATGGTTTGAACCCAGGAGTAACATGTAATAGTGTAGTCTGATCAATTGGGAGATTATAGTCCTTAGCATCACAAACAATCTGAACACAAAGACCAAACTTTACCAATGGATCAAAACTGACCACTCACAACTGACTCACAACACTTGAGTCTCACATCCAATAACATCATGGCTACACTGACCAATCAGTTTACACGAATTGGACTTAGTACATTCAACTGACATCATCTATTCACTTGACTCTTATAACGACTTCCACTCAGATTGTCAAAACATCAGTCACTACTACCCACAACAGTCCTTCTCAGGACAACAATCACCCGGGCAATCAGAATACACTATCACATACATGAACTTGTAACATTTGGTTATCTGCTGCTGTAAAACAGGCACATCTTTTTCTTGCCAACATGCAGGCATGCCTTCTTTCCTACATAGTTTATCATTTTCTTTTGCACACTTAGAAGAACGAAAAACAACTAACACCAATATGGAAGAATGTGCATGGGTCAGCAAAAGGAAGTGGGTACAGAGAAAGACAAACATTGGGTCTGTTGTACAGTTCCTTGGATTTTATTGTGTGAACCAGTAGGGTAAGTTAGCAAGAATTTATCCACATCAAAGAAGTTTTCAGTATCAGTCTATGACCTTTAAATCTGAAGATCTGATTACCAATTCCCCTCTCTAACTGCCACATTTTTTTTCTGAGTAGAAAAAGTTGGTATTACATCCTCTTGAAGGTAATCTTTTCGATTTCCCTCACCTATTGGCGGAATAATGTTTTGAAATCACGAAGAGAACTTACGTGTTGATCAGTTTTGGGAGTTGGTATGGACATAGGGAAATACAGATGAGGAGAAAACGTGAACGATGTTGTTATCCATACTTCTTACTTGCAAACCATACTTTTGTCGGTGAACAAACAAAAACAACCTCACCTTTCAAAAGACTTGACTCGTCCATCCCTGAAGCCCTTATGAGAGGCTTCGCAAGGAATTTCTGGCTACCATTGCACAGAGCTGTGATAAAGTTCTGAAAAGCATCTTCTCCCTTTCTGGGAAGCATGTCGAGTAATTCTTCAGCCTGTTCTGATCGTGTTTTCTTTGCTTTCACCAGCTCCCGATCATCATCACCAAGAACGTCAAGTCTGTTTAACAGTTTCAGAGGTTCTAGGTCCCTTATAAGCGCTTCTCGATGCTTTCGAAGGATGTTTCTGTGCTCCTCTTCCATTGTAGAAGGCAAAAGCGGAAGCACAGAGAGTCTTCTTTAGTTGTCAATTACGAAATGACTTCTTTCCGAAACCAAATATTTCCTACATATATGACATGTAAATCACAGAAGAAGAAGCTTAATCACAATACCAAAACACTTCGAGCTCCGTCATCTCTTTGATCCTGAGTTTGCCAGATAATCAACGAAAGACGACGAGATTGGGGCGGTTAGGCAATGAGGGAATTTATATGAGCCTGCGAATAACAGACAAACTCTGCGTTAAATAACTATCATATAGTGTACCAAAATATATGTTGAATCCAACATGGCGGACATATGGCATAGGTAGAACCCCACAATAAGTCTAATTATTTCTTCTCTTTGAGGTGACGCATGAAATATGCAGTGTGCTTTGTTCCTGCAAACCATGATTACTGATTCTGGGAAGGATAACGACTTCCTTCCAGTTCAGATGAAAAGGAGGAAGCCATGGAAAAAAGTGCTATATGAAGACCAAGGTGTTCCGGATAATTTTGTAGACAAGTCGTTTCTTGATGAAATGAGAAAAAATCGTGAGTACAGCACTTTATGGATGAGGATCTATATCAAATTGCAATCTCTAGTGTACCGATTTTGCGATGCTCTGTATTGGTGTGCTGCATGTGCCCCATTCGGTTGTAAAGAGATTCCACACTGAGCAGCCGTCAAATATTGAAGTTTATGAGAATGTTGGCAACTGATATGGTATTTGGTTCCTTCTCAAGAATTTGAATATATTTTTGGAATGATTTGAAGCCTATGCATGCTTAATTTGAAAACAAATTATCGGGCAACCTATAAGATATCTGCAAGTACGAGTTTAAATGTGATTTACGAATGCGCGGTTTAGCTAGTTGATCACGTTGTGGTTCAATTTATCATGGTTTCAATTATTTTTTTGAAATGTAAATGTCACATCAGATTTTACTAAGCCTGAAGACGACAGAAAAAGAGTAGCTTAGGATATTTTGACCCACAACAGATATAGATTCAACAGACATATGAAAAGCAAATGAAAGTTAAAGGTAAATTTCTGATAAACTTTTAGTAAATACAAGAACCTACCAGTTCTGGTCAGTGGTTTCAGAGTCTGGAGCAGTGTCTCAACAGTTAAGCAGGTTAGAGGAGTAAAAGTTACATTTTTTTTAAGAGCTGATGTACTGATGTCTGGCTGTTTGTGTCTTGACAGCTAAGCCATTCCAAGTAAGATCATCATGCTAGCAGTGGTTCTGATCCTATTCCATGCACCAATTTAAGAAAAAAGTCACGCACAACTTGTAATATGAACGGCATTTCACACATCACCAATTAAAGATGGAGAACTTCAAATCTCACCCTACCTTACTTTTCTGTAAATTCACACATCACATATTAATTTTGGGCTTAATTGTAAGTTTTAAAAATAGAAACCCTTTGCCACCTTCAGAGAGGGTTTTGATGATTATCTTATTATGCTTCCTAAATCCACAAGAAATCATATGCCAGGGGGGAAAAAACCCCCAAAACAGGAAAACCTTTAACAGTTGTCAATAGTAATACTGTATCCTTCAAAACTTATGCACAAAAATTTTTGATTATCCTAAATCTTTCTTGAGTCAATAGTCACAAATTAAGATTTAATGAAATTTGTTTTCTCCGAATTCTTTAGAATAATGGTACTACCATATACATATTATTTATTTTTCTATTTTCAGTGTTTGTGTATTTGTATCAGCTTTTGTGTACATGGACTTTGGTTACTTGTCACCCTCTTTGCTGTTTGTGGCTTCCTCTCTGTTAACGCTGGCTGGATATATTCTTTTTGATCTTTTGGATGGAGGAGCATTAAGATCTGAATCAAACAGAACTAGTAAGATTTTTTTAAAAGCATACTGGAAATAAACATGATTTAGTGCTTCCATCAGCTTTTCTTTTCAGTTTGGGAGAGTGGTTATAAAGCTGAACAATGAATCAACAGGTTCAGTTAACCCTCTTTTACCCATTCAGACCATAGATAAGTATAAAGAGGGTAAGTTTCCAAGGAAACTTTAGTGCTACGTCAGTTAAGATATTACAAGATAATTTGATTTTATTAATTGAGGTGATAATGTTAATTGACCACCATAAAGAGGTTTAGAAACTCATTAGGGAGGCCAATTTTTTTTTATCAACTTAGTTGATAAAACCAAATGATGAGAAGGTATAGACCAACTTGGGGGGGGGGGGGGGGGAGAAGAGGGGGAAATGACTAGAGGTTGTTTATAATGGTCTGGCCTCATCCATATGCATGCTCTCCATCAGTTCTTGCCATAGAAACAGTAGGTGGTAATCAGCCAATTTTCTACGAATAATAAGAATTCAGTTAAGTCTTCCAGTTCTGCACATGATATCTTGTACTTCAAGATAGTGCTAAAAGAAAGAGAAACTGATTTGTGAACCATCTGTTATTAGGAGGATAGTGTGTGAGTATCGGTAGTACTCAAAAAAAATGTTGCTCATGTTTGCAGGAATGGATGACATTAGAATTTGTGTTGTGGTGCTTGGCTCTGTGTATGTACTTTCCCCAGTTTTGAAAACCTTAACTGATACTATTAGCACAGACACCATTTATGCCATGACGGTAAGGACTGGCCTAAGTAGGTTACATTGTACAATGAATTTGTATGAAAGAAACAATGTGAAAAGTGGATTACTCTGTGGCATCCAATCTTTTTTTTATTTTTTAAGTTTTATAATGGCCACCAGTCAAATTATTCTGAATCACGACTAAAAAAATGTCCACAACTATTTTAAAATATACAAGTTGTCTTTCACTTTCATCCTTGGCTCAAATGTTCACAAGTCTTCCTATATTTTACTAGTATTTTAGAATTTTTCAGTCATGTAGTTTGCCTACATCTTTCTTACAACTTCACAAGTAATGTATGTAGCATAGTACATCACACTTGTGAATGATAAGTTATGAATTGATCCAAAAAAATAAATTTGCAATGAGTAATTGCATAAATTAGAGCCCAAGAGAGGAATTTAGTTGTCAGCAGTGGTAAAACTCAATTTACCCTGAAAATAAATACTCCTTAGGTGCTATTACCAAATGTGCTAGATATTGAGTCATATGGTGCAAGTGAGAAAATTTTTAGTGAGTTCTCACTCCCCAAATCTGATCTCAAATAATAGCTCTTTCAGCAGATGCTCTTGTTGCATTTTTCTATGGAGATTGTTCACTCAGTTCCCTACTTTGATGGTACTGTTTTTCTTATTCAGACCTTCATGCTTGGGATGAACCTTCTTCTGTATGACTATGGAACACATGCTGCAATGTAAGTGATAGAAACTATGTGACCGTCGTCTAACTCATAACTTAGAACCATTAGTTAAGGGAATATTCTTTTCAGTTAGCTAATTTAAAAAAATTGTTGGATCTAATTGATTTTTTAACTTCCGTACAAGTGCTAGGACAGCAGCTCTTGAGCTATGGGCATTGAATCTTTTTCCAGCTAATACATGAAAGTTGTTTCATTATTTTTTGACAGAGTCTCAAGGTCTGCCTCCCTAAATGCCTCCATCTTTGCTTCAGTGTGTCTAGCATCACGTCTCCCCTCCTCCTGGCATGTCTTTGGGACTGTCACTTTTGCTATGCAATTGTTTGCTTTGTTTCCATCACTGAGAAGACAGCTTAAGGTACACATATTTTTTGTCTTGTGAAATTATAGAGCATTGTTCAAATAAGTGTTGAAATTAATGCGAGACTCTGCACTCTGTTTTCACCTCTCTGTGATTGGTTTAGAAAACTTGTGGAACCATCTCAACCAATCAGGGGCAAAGCTTTAACCAATCACAACTTCATTACTCACATTTTTTCATGCACAGTTTGGGCCTTTTACCATATTTTCTCTGAGTTCTCATTGGCTCCTTGTGTTGTTTACTGTGGTGCTGATTTGTTTTTGTCAGTAATTAATGTTGTTGGTTTTGTGTATGAAAAGTGCCCTTTATTTGTTTATTGGGATGTTTTCCAGCAACTTTTGTCAGTTTTTTGGAAAGTTTGGCATGTTCTGAATATACTCAAGATTTGTTGTTTTCCTTTTATTAAAAATCAAAAAGGGTAACCAAAGGTTATTCAGTACTACAATGTAATTTGTTTGTAGATGTTCTACACCGTGTGAAGGGCAGTGTTATTTATAACCCTGTAGTGAAAAAGACACTGATAGTTAGAAAAAGGCTCCTTGAAAATGACTGATGAGGTCATAATTTTTTTTGTTTTAATTATTATTTAGTAACCATGTAAGCTTATATTTGCTTTCCTTTTGGCAGTGGTTTCAAGAAACACAGTCTTTTGGCAAATGTTGAATATGAGAAGGTTTTAAAATTTGTGATTTCAAATTTTCTATTTTATGACCTTTGAATATTGTCCTATCGTCCTATCTCTCTTACGAGTCTGATTGTAAAGACCCTAGAAAGACTGATATACAATCGCATTTTTGGATTTATTGAATCAAATAATCTACTTAGTAGTCATCAATATGGCTTTCGTCCTGGATACTCCTGTACCTCTCAGTTGATACACCTTTTCCATGAATGGGCCAAAGCACTAGATAAACGCCTCTCTACCGATGTAATATTTCTGGACTTCGAAAAGGCCTTCGACTCAGTTCCTCATGACCGTCTTCTACTCAAACTAGAACGCTTTGGCATTACCGGCTCTCTATTTTCCTGGCTATCCAATTTTCTCCAAGGTCGATCTCAACGTGTTGTAATCGAGGGCTGCCAATCTGACTGGGCGCCTGTCACATCTGGTGTTCCACAGGGGAGCATTCTTGCCCCCCTGTTATTTATCCTATACGTCAATGACATCCCTGAATCTTTATCAAGTCCTGCAGAAATGTTTGCTGATGATATGTTAATCTATAATTACTGTACTCCATCTCAAACGTCCATCACTGCCCAGGAGAGTGGTTACCGGTCACCTCGTCACCAAGCAGACTCGCCACCAGCGAACTCGCCACCAAGGAACGATCTCGCCACCAACGTACTCGCCACCAAGCGAAGTCTTCTCGCCACCAACCACCAATAAAGAGATAAACTAGAATAAAGTAGTCGAGGAGAGTAGGATGTTCGAACGAGCACAGTTCAAATCAGCCGATACGTTTGTACGCTTGTCTGTATTTAAATTATGACCTTCAGCGACGTGTTAGATGTGTTCCGTTCCTAACTCATTGACATCGAAACGTATCGTGTTTGTCTTTTGCACGTAAGCGAGGAGAAATTGCAAAACTCGATGCGAGGAATAAAAACTTACTTGAGAGAAAATGAAACTTCATGGGAAGAAATAAGTGATGAAATGAAACTCGATAGCAGTTGTATTAAAACTAAACTTATTGGTTTCGAACGTGCTTTCGACAACATATGTTTATAAAGTTTGAGTACAGACAAGCGAACAAACTTATCGGTTTCGAACGTGCTTTCGACAACATACGTTTATAAAGTTTGAGTACAGACAAGCGAACAAACTTATTGGTTTCGAACGTGCTTTCGACAACACACGTTTATAAAGTTTGAGTACAGACTTATCAGCCGAACATCCTACTGTCCTCGACTAATCTCTTTATTGGTGGTTGGTGGCGAGAAGACTTCGCTTGGTGGCGAGTACGTTGGTGGCGAGATCGTTCCTTGGTGGCGAGTTCGCTGGTGGCGAGTCTGCTTGGTGGCGAGGTGACTGGATACCAGGAGAGTCTAGATAAAGTCACTGATTGGTGTGGCTCGTGGCTTTTAGGAACAAATGCTGACAAATGCGAGTCCATGAAGTTCACCAGGGCTAGAACTCCCTCTCCGTGCAACTATTCTATTAATAGCAAGCTACTTACCCAAGTATCTACACACAAACATCTTGGGGTAGTTCTTTCCAGTGATTTATCTTGGAAACCCCACGTACTGTCTGTTGTTGCAAGATCGAACAGATTATTGGGCTTACTCAAGCGGACATTTGGATCTCACTCTAGGGCTCTATTTACTGGTTATAGATCCATGATCCGTCCAATACTCGAGTACGCTTGTCAAGCGTGGAATCCTCACCAAGCATATCTCATTGAAAAACTTGAATGCGTGCAAAGGAACGTTACAAGATGGATCATTGATAAAGACACTCCGTATGAAGACCGACTGAAATCCTTGAAACTAGCGACACTAGTTCAGCGCAGAGAGTTTCTTAGTTTGGTTCAGCTTTTTAAGTTCATTAAAGGACACTCTTCTGTAAACACTAATAATTACATATCCTTCAGTAACAGGCAATCAAGAAAAAGTCATCAGTTCAAACTATATAAACCATTTAGCCGTACAGACATCTTTAAGTACTCTTTTTGGCACAGACATATCGACACATGGAACAGTTTACCGTCATCAGTAGTTGAACTTGACTCAATTAATGCTTTTAAGAAAGCTCTTAAATCAACATTTTTTAACTAGGCCTATGACTAAAAATTAAATTATTCTATGTATTATACATTATTTAGTTATAATCTTAAACAAAATAGTTATCTTAGATATGTCTTCTTTATTTAGATTTTATATTTATATAGATATATGCCTGTATGTAAAATGTATCAGTATGTATATGTATATTGCATAGTATTAAATTTTTATATCTGGGGTATAGTTTACAATGAGGATTAAGTTCCTCCCTTCTATAACCCTTTTTTAATAATAATATGTTATATGTTATTATTTAAATAAAGTTGTTATATATATATTGTGGCACCAAAGAGAACTACCTAGGTATAAATCAAACAAAACCTTCAATTCTTGTCTTGGTTTGTTAGGATAAGAAAACACCATTGAGGCAAAGTGAATGAGCATGGTTAGCATAAAAAAGATTGACACTCTTTACAAAAAAGAAAACTTGGAAAATTTAGGGAAGATATTCAAGTCATACAAGTTGTAATGCAGCTCCTTAAATTTTGAATGAGAGTTTGATAATTGCTAAGTGACAGATTTTGTACCAACATTATTTGTACCAATTTTTGTCTTGCACCTTCTTTAGATGCAGCTACCATCAAGTCATGTTGTTTTGACCTGGACTCTGGTTCTAATTGCTGTAGCAATGCTATGGCCACTTTCCCAACTGTTTGCATTGTTGCTGGCTCTTGTTCACCTGGCTGTAACATTTTTATGTCCATTCTGGTTAATTAAATTGCAGCGATTCAAAAAGTAAGCATGTTTGCAAATGAATTTAAGAATTAGAATATATTTTAAGATTCAAATGGTTTTATAATCTTGTATCCTAAGTTAAGATGACTCAGAATTGCACTGAAATTGGTAACTAACTGGCTGTTGTCAATAGACAATGATTTTCAGTTGATACCATGAACTTAAAATGAGCAGATGGAAAGGTGGAAAGATTTTGAATATTGTTTTGATAGAGTTAAATCATTCTTGCGATCCTCATAATCTAATCTTTTTCCAGTCTTGTTGAGGACATCCTATGATTGAGGTTTGACTTAGGACTCTTCTCTTCAGATTTCTGCTCAAAATAACTAAGAAACCATTGTTGCTTAACCCTTTACACCCTAACATCATTATACATATTCTCTATACTGTTCTCCATACATTTCTTAAGGTGCTATCAAGGAGAATTTGTTTAACAATCAAGAGCCTCTTTAGTCACTGATCATTTCCTTTATTCTCATGACCTTGATGTATGATTCAGAGGTGATATTGTAGGGAGAAATTAGATGCTGGTCACTCTTAGGTGTTAAAGGGTTAATATGCTGTGGCCTAATGACCAGTACACAAAACTCCAGATCAGAAGGTCTGAGGTCAAGCCTAAGCTGGATCAGTGGGTGGTGTTCTTGGGCAAGGCACTTCTCTCAGAGAGGGATTCTCTCTGTGGAGGACCATCGATAAGTACCAGCAAACTTTCAGGGATACTTGATAAAATGTTGGGGGGAGGCTTTTGCTGGATTGCTTAGTTTCCAAGCCCCACATCAATGTAGTTTTCTCAAACTTTGCAAACTCAAAGAGGTGTCTCATGCAGATTGTTGAAAAAATTTATGATTATAAAACAATTACTAAATTTGGTTTTCACATGATATCATGTATTATAAAACCTTGCATCTGTGTTATCTACCTTAGCCTTCTGCTTTGGCAGATAACTCAGACCTTGGTTTTGATAATTCATGATATCATGCTCAACCTCACTCAATAGTTGCTACCTTGTTGGCGTCAGTTGGTTGGCTAATTCCTTGTTGTTCTACTTTATCTCTGTAGTAATATACATGGTCCATGGGATGAAGCTGTTATTGAAGAAGAGCTTGAGGCAAAGCAGAAATAACTATGGTCAAAGTTTTACAGGCTTTCTTATTCTCCTAACATGTGTATGTGGCAATTACACATTCCGTTCCAACTGTCAGTTCAGGAAGTTGCCTAGAAACACCCCTTCTGTAATTTAGCATAAGCCTACCTTCCATATGTTTGGATGTGAGAAACTTTTGTTAGCATGGAAGCAGTTTCTCCTTGCACAATGGTACTTAGTGAGAAAGCGAAAAGATGATATTTGTTGTTGCATGTTATTTCTCATGGCAAAATTACTAAAATGACAGGACTTTATGTGCTCAACCTATTTTTATTGACTTGAATCCAAGCTATTAAATGAAGGTTGTTTAAAATAAAATTACAGAAATATTACTTACAATGTACTGTTATATTTTCATTTCTATGTTACTCACAGTACATCATTTATTGACAAAATTGATTTTTCATCAGTTTCCACTTAAGAATTTTTCCTGAAGGGAAGTTTTATTGTTCTAGCTGAAGCTTGACATAAGCTTAAAATGAAACTTGACTCAGCTTTTAAAAAACTTTAAGTTATTAAATGTTCTTGAAAAGTGAGGAAATGACCCCAAGACTGTCATATACAGGGGCGTAGCCAGGATTTTTCAAAAGGGGGGGGGGGTTACACTGTGTCAAACAGAGGGTACTCACCAGATTTTCATGTCGACCTCTATGCCGTGTTTTACTTAATACGACAAAAAATGGTTTACTAAGGGGGTCACAGGCACCCAAGGATCCTCCTTGTCTAGGCCATTGATGTACGAGTTGCAAGAAGTACACAAAGATATTTTCCACCAAATAAGACATATCATCTGAAATTTCCGTCTTGTTCATTAGGCCCCACCCTTTCACCCTTAGGAAAACTATGAGAATTCTTCTTTCTTTCCGTGGCTTGGTTAAATGAAAATTCTCAAATATTCAATCGATGATCATCTTGTAACTCATCCCACTTGAAAGCAAACCGAAAGGGATGCCCTGTTTTCTATCAAAGACAGGGAAATGGGACAAACAGCTTGCGTCACGCTGGCCTTCTTTCGCTAGTTCTTACGCTTTGCTGTTTGTGGTGTCCTTCCAAGGATTCATGACAGATCTACCGATGGTATTTTTCACTTTTTTTTCACTAAGCTTTGTATTCGAAACTGCAAACTTTGATTGTTCTTCAGTGTGCCCTCCAAGGTTATCATCTGATTGGTCAAAAACAGTCTCAATATAATTTATTTGAGAAAAATTTCGTTAAAATGTTACCAGCTTTTCAATACGAATTTTTACGGTTCCCTGTATTTAGACGTGACCTTGAATGTTTTCTTGTTTGTTAACCTCGTTCCTTTCAACTTAATCCATAGGTAATTTAAAACTGTACCTTCGCTGTTCTCTAAAACTTTAAATCGAGTCTACTCCCTCTGGCTGTTAATCAGCCTTCATCATCTTCATGCGCTCGAAAAGAACCGCCGCGGCACGAAACACTTTTTGCCTCTAATTTACACGATCCTTAATCCGCCCGTGGGCATAACCGCTGCATGTATAATGCCCTGCTCTGATCTCTGTTTTGAGGGCCACAGAGTCTTCAGTGTCTTAGGGCTCCTGTTAAGAGTGTTTTACCCTCTCTAAATAAAGCCTATTATTATTACTATTATCTCGCTCTGAGCCAATCAGAGTGCGCGTTATATCGGCCTCAAGCCTAAGCCATTTAATGAAATATTTTCCTTTTCAGATACTTTTGTCTGTATTCTGTAGTTATTCCCATAGTGTGTCTGCATCAGCCGACAATTAGTTCAATTTAACCTACTTAACAATGAATGATCTACCTCGGTTAATAAATGTATTTACATTTAACCTTCGAAACTGATTATGATTGTGGAAAGCCACCTGCCAGGTGATAAAATAGGCAAAGCTCAAATTCTACTCCACATTTCAAAGTCGTGAGACAAGCATTGTTCAAGACAACTCCTGTTAAAAGAACCGTTCAAATTCGAACAGATCTCCTCTTCCATTTTGAAAACTCAGTGGTGATTGTTAATATCCCATGAAGAATATAATTTTCTGATTCATTGAATTTCATCTATATTAAATTGCATAAGAAAACATGTATGTGAACACTTAACGCTAAGCCAAATGCTGTGCATATTAATACTTCATTTTGGAAATGTCGATGCAGACCTCGACTACAAAAATGAAAAACTTGAAAAAAAAAGGAACGCTCTCTTACTCGTCTCTTTTTCTCGTGTTTTGATCGCAACGCAAGAATTTAATCTTGGTGATTTGAAATGTTCAATGCATTTACATAAATCTACATTACAAAGCATTGTCGCTTAATTCAGAATTTAGATTAGATTGAACTGATGTTAACGCTCTGTCGTGTATTAAAAAAAAAAGAGAAAAACTAGTGAACTCTTATTGTTTACCCATTATACCAAGATCTACGTAGAAGTATTTAACTTAATTTTCCATTTGCGAACGAGTATTGCTAGTTCTCTCTTGATATCCTTTTTTAAACAAGCGTAGACGAAAGGATTCACAACGGAGTTCAAGATAAGGAGAATAGTTATCACCTGTCCAGCTCTTTCGGAAACATTACAGGAAAAATTGATGCATAAAACTAAACCGTTTACCGCTAAGTAGCATCCCAAGAAGAAAAAGACTACAGCAACGATGAACGGAGCTGAGTTCTTCTTGTTACGTCTGAGACACAGTGCGTTGTCTTCTCCGTCAGTAAATAATTGGTTGCAGCGCAGTTGAAGTTGTATTATCACTTCCTGCTGCTTTTGCTTGTGTGCTACCATAATGATGCGAATAGCTGCATAAAAGAGTAGCGCACAGGACAGTAGAAGAAACCCAGAGACAGTAATAAAAAATAGGATGTTCAATGCTGTGTCGGATTTCGTCACGTTCTGTGTCACCAAAGTTGACGACGAAATTGTGAAAGCAAGCAACCATGCTATCACAATTACCAGTCCAGGGTGTCGCTTTGTAAATGAAGTGTTGTATTTTAAAGGGTGAACGATGGCGATGTAGCGATCCCAGGTCAAGTTGCAAAGATTCGAGACCGATGAGTGCAGGGAAAACCAAAAAAATGCCGAGACCATTTTCAAGTTGCACTTTTCTGCGGTACAAAAATAGGCCGGTGGAAATACTGTGAATCCGAGCATTGCGTCGGCCACTGCAAGAGAAAGGACGAACCAATTGGCAGTGGAGTGAAGTCGACGATTTAAGGCTATCAGAACGATCACTGAACTGTTCCCTATAACTGCTGTGATTGAAAGGAACCAGCCGAAAAAATTAAGGGCATTTTCCATATCACTGATCTTCAAGAAGTAAAAAATGTATGATGGCCTGCTCGGCAATGTCATACAACATCTTTTGTTTCTTAAAAACAAATGTCCGGAAACATAAGTTATAATATGGGCCTTCTTGGGCAATTTTAAGTTGCTACAAATACGTCATGCGGTTGTTCGCGTTGAAGTTGATGTTTCCACTACCCGTGTGGCAATGAACGTATCCTGGGTAAATCTCTTACGAGTAAAATATTGAATTGTAGCTTAATCAAATTATTCAAATCGGTAACTCCAGTCAAAACATATTCGCTGTTGAAGGGGGGTTTTGTATAATTCATGACTGCTGTCCTCCAGAGAGCTGCGGAAATAAAGCCTATCATTTAAGCAGATACTAGAAAATAAGAATGCGAAGTCCATGGAATTCACAAATACTGTGATGAAATTAGTGTAGTTTACTCTGGTTTCCACTGTATCGGATCGATCAGGGTTTGAATAACTAGAATCTGAAAATGTATCGGTTTTTACAGTTTTGCATGCGGTTTTGATCGAATTTTTTCGGTTTTTCGGTTTTGGATGATTTTTTTCTACGGTTTTGCGGTTTCTAATAGGCCCCAATGCCCCTCCTATAATTTTGCTTACGAAAGAGAGAAAAATACATCGCGGTATTTTCGCCTCCATTTTCAGGTTTTTTATGGTTGAAATTTTGAAATTAAAATCTCGGAACTTAAATGAGGTTGCAAACGAAAGCTTCACCCAACTGCAGTTCATTAGACCATACTCAATCTACGAGGCGCAGACTGGAAGGTTTCAATGAAAGGTTTGATTCTTTTTTTTTTTTTACCGATTATTTCAGTGTAGTGAGAGTATAGGCGACAAAAGATTGTGCTTGATTCGTCGTCGGCTGGCCGGCTTTATCAAAAGCAGAGATTCCCCAACCTATAAAATGGGAACCGGGGGTTTACTCAGGCTGTTTTTTTGGCAAAATTCAAGCTCAGTCTCCATAGGATTTTCTCATATTTCAAATGGGAAATTTCTTATCCCTATAACACAGTTTTCATGAAGACCAAGTGCGAAACCTTTCCCTTACGCATGCGCTTTAGAGCCTCGACGGCGATTTGTGACTGAAGCGATGCCGAACTTTAACCTGAGTATCTGAGTAGCGTGGGAGGTTATGGGTGCTGCTTAGCCGCGACAGCGAGTGCCTGATGCAAGCTTCGATAATAGGGTTCGGTCGGGGCACGCTTCATTTAAAGAATTTATTTAAAAAATATAGGTCATAGTCCTTATCATGCTTCAGGCCTCTAAAGGAGCAACTGACTGAGTTGAATATTATTTAGCCGTCACGGTGACCTCAAAGGCCTTGACATAAGCTTTAATCAAAGGCACGTTTCGTTAACGCAGTTTTCAAATTATCGGTTATACTCATTCTTATCATGTGGCAACAAGTATGCGGCACTAAAGATGTACCTCGCAGGACTCAAAAACTCCCAATAGTGATACTGCTCAACATTAATACCAACGGAGACTCTCTTGCGTAACTGAATAATAAATCATGGTTTTATTGTGTATTTGTACCACTTCGAAAGTCGGCTGTTATTCACTCGCTCAGTTCAACAAAAATTTCAAATGCCGCCTTTCAAACGCCCGGAAGATTTTTCATTCGACAGATTATTTTTATTAGCAGCCTGATTTCCGATCACTTTGCGTAATTGGTTAAATTAAAACAATACGAAATAAAACTAGCTTTCATTTCTTTTATTCATCGTTCGACCATAGCAGTTCCCCCCTGAATTGTCCCGAAAACAATTTAAGTGAGCACTGAATTGTTTGGAAGGACCTCAAGCTCTTCGTGTAGCGATTTCAAGTGAAGTTTTTTGTTTTAAACTTTAGGTCAGGTGGTATTTGACGTAGGATTCCAAGAAATGTGACGAAGACGATCAATGCCTACAACAGACTCTTCGCCTAAGACAATTATCATCAGTCCATAGGTCACATTTCGCACGTAGAGAGAACGACTAACGATTTGGAACAAACTGATTTGTTTAAAGTTTTTAGTCTGGGGATTGAAAAATACATTTTGATACTAACATTGTGTTGAGAAAAAAATTTTACTCGCTTTAAGCTCCGTCGCTTCGCGAGAAAATTCACCCACCAGAACGAAATGGTAATAATCTCTTGAAATAGCAATTAATCTATTGATAGTTGCGCTTTTTGTGATTTTATGCAAAGCAAAACCGATTAAAATGCACAATACATAATAAGGAAGGCCCTTTCAAGTTAAAAATTCATGTCTAACTCACCGGCTTCTTGTTTTACCAAGTGACAAAAACAAAATACTCAAAAATATTGCTTAAAGTATTGGGTTGGCGGAAAATGTAGAGAGCAAGGACTGTAATGAGAAATAAAACTTTGATAACATGGGCAAGGATTAAAGGATACTCAGCACATCTACAACGCTTATAAATACTACACAGATGGAAAATTTATTTATCAGACTACAAAAGGCGTAAATACCTCTATCAAACCGCTGTGTAAATTATTTACTAAAATTAGATGAATATCTCATTATTTGTTGATCTTTTTCTGATGTGATGACACTTGATTTTTTAGTTATGGAAATTTCGTTCGTAGTGAATTTTAATAAATTTAATTCAAATACATGTGTTGGTGCTTGTTAACAAATTTATTGATTTTGGATAAGAACACAAGCAAAGAAAGAAAGAAAGAAAGAAAACATTTGAGAGATTTTCTGTCAAAGGATACAATTAGTCCACTCGTGTTCTTGACTTCCCTTGACCTGACCTTGACAATTATTTAAGAGAGGCAATTTGTAGCTCTTCTAAAACCATTAGTTAAGGAGAGTTTTATCGTTGCCGACACTCGTGATGATGGTTTGTTTAAACAAGATCTTAACAAATTCTTATAAGATAAGTCTTAGAATGACAGATGACGCGTCAATTGAGTAAATAGTAATAACCTCAGATTCTGTCTTCGTGAATAACTGTTATAATGGCGATGTTTAGAGTGTTAACACCTGTTCGTTAACTCTTCAAAAATCAGACAGAGTGAATCGAACCATGCAGCCCATAGAACTGTCTGATTATGGCTAAAATTCGTCTTATTAAAGTCTACTTTCTCATCGTCGCCCACCTATAGATACTGGAAAACAAACGGCACATTAACATAAAAACAAAAGTTTTTTCTTTGTCGAACCGGTTAATAAATATAACATCCCACGCTCCGTTCAATCTATTATCTACGGACCGAATCTTATCGTAGTAGAAACTCTCTCCACTTTCATGATGAAAACGTGAGTCAATTAAATACTTTTGACGCTGTTCTGAAGTAAAGGGACACGTATCTCACCAAAATACCTCTATTTTCCATTACTGTTGAGATCGTCGGTTACTTACGTTACATACGGAGTACTTTATAACTTATATACTGTATAACCTTTTTTGGTATAGCAAATCACCAGCATTATGGAGAAGTCTTTCACTGAGTTATTTTCGCCTTCGAATGAGCTTTGTAATTTCCCTCTTTATGTCCTTTTTCAAACAAGCGTACACGAAAGGGTTGAACGCAGAATTCAAAATCAACAAAGTGGTGAGGACATGTCCTCCTAGTTCAGAAATATTGCACGAGAAACTAATGCACAAAATCAAACCATTCGCCGTTACACAGCATCCCAAAAAGAGCAAGACTAAAGCAATTATGAAAGGAGCTGAGTTTGGCTTTTTGTGTTTGCGACGCGGGGCGGCGTCTGTTGTAGCCGTGACTGATTGGTCGGCTTGGTTGCTGTACGTGAGTTCGAGATGTAAAGCAGCTTCTCGGCGCGTTTGCTCGCGCGCCGCAACGAGGATGCGAATGATCGCGTAAAGTAGAAACGTGCAGGACAGTATTTGAAAAACAGGGATGCTGATGAGGAATAGGACTAATAATGCCGTGTGGGAATCTGTAATGTAATATCCCACAAAATTCGACAGTGATAATGCAAAGGCAATTAACCATGCTGTCATGACAATC
Source organism: Pocillopora damicornis (assembly GCF_964200805.1). Classification (NCBI taxonomy): domain Eukaryota; kingdom Metazoa; phylum Cnidaria; class Anthozoa; order Scleractinia; family Pocilloporidae; genus Pocillopora; species Pocillopora damicornis. The sequence goes on along the minus strand of NC_142673.1, from coordinate 19,648,706 downwards.
AGTCTTGTGTGTCTCATCGTTAAAGAGGAATGGTATTTCAAAGGCCGAACGATGGCGAAGAATCGATCCCAAGTCAAGATGCAGAGATTAGAGACCGATGAATTAAGGGAGAACCAAAAAAAGGCTGAGACCAATCTGCGGTTGCATGATTCATCACAAAAGTATGCTGGTGGGAAGATGGCAAATCCAACCAAAAAGTCGGCCACTGCTAGGGAAAGAACGAACCAATTGGCAGAGGAGTGAAGTCGGCGAATTACAATAACTAGAACAATCACAAAACCGTTGCCTGCTACTGTTGAGATTGTGAGGAGCCAGCCGATATAGTCAAACACATTTCCGACTCTCATGTTAACTGGACGACGATCTGTTTTGACACATTCAGACGTGTTTTGGCTTAATGGAGGCTTTCGACGGACGATTGTAGCTGATCCGTTTTGATTGACTTAGAGGACGTGCATATCTTTACATGTCCTTTGTACCTCACTGATGCCTTATTCAGGAACCAAAATAGCAGTGATCTGGGATGGAAGAACCTAGATGAAAGACATTGAATTGCATATAAGTTATCGGTTCAAAACATAGCTAGCATTTGTTATGGTAATCATACTATGAGGTGCACGCTCTCTGATTGGTAGAGAGTTCAATAATGTATTAATTTAATTGATCATTGATCATTAATTGAGGAATTGATCATAAAACTGACGCACAAAGACGACGAGAAAAAAATATGGCTTTTTTCGAAAGCAATGTTAGTCACTTTATAAAAAAATACCCACTTTCCTCTTGGCAGGAAAATAATGTGTAGAACCAAAAAGACTCTTAAAAACTGACAATGCAACGCTGTACCAAGACTAAAGCAGCTACTTGAGCCGCCTTTTCGAAATGAGTGATACAAACTTATTCTCACCGCAACGATTATTGCATACTTCTAGTTTCAAACTTTTCTTATATACATTCTACACCAGATTTACTAGATAACACCAAATTTAGACATTTGAGCGCTAAGTATGAAAGTTTGCAGCAACCGTAGAAATGTCGGAATCATTTTTAACCTTCCTTTGAATTTTTTGATTATCCAGGTCGAACTATTTTTTTGAAATAGCATGTACCTGATATGTGTCACTTACAGTCTACTATTCGTTGTGAAAGGGGTTACATAGAAAATTTCTTCAGTCCAGTAATCAAGATGGTTGCTTTGTTGAAATTTTTTTTAAACGCAGAATTGAGGCAGAACAATTGGATCAATGTCAGTATCTGGGCAATTGCCCACCTACCCCTCCCCTAACCCAACAACAGTCAATTGATAACAAGTTAGGGTTAATGTTGGGTTAGGGGAGGGGTAGGTGGGCAGTTGCCCAGATACTGATATTGATCCCAACAATTTATGTTTATTAAACGAACATTTATGATTGAAGTTGTTAATCTAAACTGGGGTCTCCCTCAGCTGAATTAACTTATACGAATTACAAACAGGCGCTTCTCGCTCTGACGAAGGGCTAACGCTCGAAACGTCAGCCTTTAAACTCTTTACGGTGGCCAATTTACGTTTTCAACTCAGTTGATAATACTAAATTACCCTGTTATACTCTCCTACTGACGCACCACCGCAGTTTCTCAAGAAACTTACCCCGTTTACACTTCTCAATATGACTACATCTCTAAGAATGATAGTGGTAGGCAAAGTCGTTGGATATAAGGGGAGCCAATTGAATCGACCCAATAACACAGCTTACTTTTCACTTCACGAGGGGTAGGGAGTGTACGGTCGGCGAAGACAACGAAAGAGCCGAACCCGGTTGTCCGAAGGTTGGATAACGCTATCCACTGGATAAAACTCTATACGGTGGATAACGTTATACGTTTTGCTATCACTTATCCACCAGATAATAATTTATCCGCCTGATAGCGTTATCGGACCTTTATACAACTGGGCCCTGTAATTAAGATGAACTTCGGCAAATTGCAAGAGATATATACTTTTCTTTTTTCGGGAAGTGGCTGTTTCATTTTAAGTAAGAGGTGAAACGAAGCTTTTACTTTTTATGCAACTTCATCTCTTATTAATCTAAGAATTTTTTCGCTATATTTCATCGATACAACTTTCTATCATACTCAAATGTGTGGTCTGTAGCACAGTGGACAGAAAAAGGCCATCACAACACAGCGAGTTTTTCGATGGCATTTCCGTCATGATGTCGGCAGAGGTCACAAGGGGTTCGATTTTTGTTCGAACAGATGTGGGTACTAATTCTTTCCTTTTTAAAATCTGATTCATCCACAGAAATAAAAACTTTTTTATACATCAACGCACCAGTATAAAAGGAAAAAAATATAGAAAAGGTACTAAAATTATATGAAAAATTATGACTCGGAGACGGTCTCAAAACATGACTCAGAAAACTGCTCTAATACGATCGGCTTAGACATTATTGAGATGAGTGTATCAAGGAGAAAACTGGAAAATGGAAAAATGATGGAGTATCGCATCTTTATTTAGTTAACGCGGAGAATCCATGTACGAAGTACGATATCAAGCAGACAATTAATGAGAATAAAGAAAAACATCAATTAGTGGATTATTTGTTGATCCAATTCCAATCTCTCCAAACTAACATCATATGAATTGTATGAAAGACAGTAAGGAGAATTACTTATGAGATCTTAGGAGTTAAAGGGTTAAATAAATTAATATTTCGCTTCGGTTGAATCGTGTTCATTTTTTTTCCTTTTTAAGGGAGGGTTGCCTACTCTGAGCCGAAATGAGTACTTAACCAACTTGAATGCAAGTGATAGAGACAAACTGCCTCTGAGTAAAGTAGCTTCTCCCCAGCGCATTTTTCCCAAAAATGATGTAAAGAATAAGTAAAAGCGACTTGATGCATCCAACTTGACAGACTTGTCTCTTTGGGGAGACATTTGCCGACATAAGCTTTATTTTGTCTCTATGTAATTGTATTGCGTGAATCTTTCGAGTTCCTCTTTAATTTTTGATCGCGTTTAACATTTTGCATACAGAATCCTATTCCACACGACTCAACTTCGTTCCTTCGTTGTAATGTCACTCATCAAGCCCTCACGTTACTTCTCAAACAGCTCTATAATGATATAAAATGTGGATTCTACAAGACATCGAAGCACTTTATAAGGATTCATCATTTGAAGCCAAGCCAGTTATTCAGGTTTTCTTGGTTAATATGCAAAATGGTAAATTACATATTTCAAAATTGGTCAAGAAGGCCACGAAAAAAAAAAAAACCTCTCAACTCCTTTCATCTTTCCTTTTTTTGCATGGAAATGTCTGATGTCTAGTCGTCTGGTCGGCTAAGTTCGATCGATGGATTTACCTAAAGGAAACATAAAAGATGACGCCCCCAAAAGCGGAAAATCATAGTCGGTGGCAGTTACGCTGGGTTTAACATGCGTGTGTACATCACAATAAGCATTTACATAACTTTTGAGGGAAAGAAATATATAAAGTTCCTATGACAAAGAGGTAGGGTATGGGGTCTGTTGAATAGGGAAACACATACAAATTAAAATGCTAAAATGGTAATCATGCGCTGCGCTATACAATTATACCTTACATGTTATGGAAAACAATGATCAAAATTATCAAAAACACGCTCACCAAGATCACCGCCAGGTTTCGTTAATGTGAAACAATTCTAAATTCAAATTTCTTTAAGATAAAAGAAAATGCGACAAACCCGAAGATTTTTACAGAGACGGCTCCTTTCAACGCTACAGTTTTTACTGCGCTTTGAAATGAAGATTTAACACTTGCAGAAAGGAAACTATCTGAAAAAGGTTGACCATTAAAATGACGCGCGTTCGCATTTTTAAAAGGTCTCCCTATCTTTATGGACTTAACAGCGTTACCCGCGTAGAATTGGCTCACTCCTTTCCTATTATCTCTCTTCAAAAAAAGCATAACTAGAAGATTCTAAAAAGAAAAGGATCCTACAAGATGCATGGGTACCTTTGCAGGTAAACCTTTCCCAGAGAGTTGTCGTGCTTACAGGTACGTGACAACCTTAGTAAATACACTAACTATATGGCGATGGTGAAGAGAGCTGTTTCTTTACGCCGGCGAACTTAACATCTCAAGTCGTTCGGGAGCCGATTGGAAAGCGACTACAACTTTTTTCTGTCGTTGATGACGAATGAAAAATAGGATAAGTTTCTAAAGAAATTGTGGAGCTGCATCGGTAGGGGGTGTAATGTTCGGTAGGCGATTGAAACGCGACTACAATTTTCTTTCTGTCAGTTGATAACAAATGAATAAAGGGGGTGAGTTTCTAAAGAACCGGTGGAGCTGCATCGGTAGGGGTGTAATAAGGTGATTTTATCTTATCAACTGAGTTTGTTATGTAAATTAGCCACCGAAAAGAGTTTCAAAGCCAACGTTTCGAGCGTTAGCCCTTCGTCAGAGAAAAAGATGCGTAGCGTTAGATGTTTGCTTCACAGTGATATGAGAAATGTTTAAAGAAGTTTCTTCATCTGTAAGATACTCTCACTCGTTGCTAATCATCAGTTGAGTCACGGAAAGAAAATGGCGGAGGTATCGCATGTTCCATGAAAGTCGTGCGCTTTTTCGAAGTTTGTTTTCAATTAAAGGAGAAGGATCACTTTTCTGATTTGTAGGCCCGCGATATAACGTGGAAGATTTGAACGAATTTCAGCAGGTTTTTCCTCTTCTGACCGAGAAAAATGTTTCGGAGAGGGCCGCCGAACATGATCAGATAGGGCGCCTGAAAAGCAAAAGTTTAAGCATTTGCGTATTACGATAGTTTTGGATCGCAATCAATTTGAAACTTACCTCCTTTTTGGCCTAAACTATTTTCCCGGCAGGTTAAAAACTTCGATACGACGGGATATGTTTCTTCTGGATACTACACGTGAAGTGTTTCGATCTGAAACGGAAACGAAATAGCTGGTTTAGAACATCGACCTGCCGGCGACTAACAAGTAAAGTGATGGTCGCACGCACTTAACTTTTCAATCACATTGGCGACCAGTTGGTTGAACTTTTGGACGCAGATTAACCAATTAAAGGCTGCCGCTGCCAATAACGTACTACTGCTCGCCGATGATGGTAACATTACTGTAGTTCAGACACTTGGTATTACTGTTTGCGAGACCCAAAGATCCCAATAAACACATTCATCATTTGATGCATTTCCGCCTTTTATTTCGTTGGCTGAAAGTAGTGTCTCGGTCTCCAAATGTAAAACGCCGTAAAGGTACGTCTTGGTACAAATAAAGACCCGCTCCTGCGTTCGGGTAGTTGCGCTCTTCCGTGAAAAAATTCCCGATTGCTTTCCCAAGCTTCCGAACATCGAGTATTGAAAATATTTCCAAAAAAAAAGAAAGAAAAAACACAATCAAGGAAAAAAAAAGGTTATTGAACATCAAAACAATTAGTTGACTCGGTTTCCGCAGATCTTCTTTAGTTGTTTCTCGCAGTATGGGAAAGCTGATCTTCTTGAAATTAAAAGCTCACTCAAGGATTGTTTAATGTGTTAGGAGCAATTCGAATGGTATTCTGAAAATCGGTTGAGTATTAAGCTGAGAAAGCTAGTTACCTATATGGTTGTCCGTGGACCTAATTTTTTTTTTTTTTTTTTGCGTTTTGTAGAAGTTAAACTTGTTAAGGGTTCTGCGCTGTATATAAACAGCACATCATCATATATTACTAAAACTTTGAAATATCATGATGCGCCTTCATACGTGTTCAGCCTTATAATTACCCGTGCCGTCAATTTTTAATTTTTGTTTTGTAAGAATAGCACACTGAAATTTAGAGTGCTTAGAGGATCTGCCATGTTTACGATAATTGACGAGTCTAGTAGTACCGGTCGTCACGGAAGGCCGAGAAGGCCTTCGAACCAAAAATTATAGTGTCTTAAAATGTTTTCCTTCCGTTTAAAAATGAGCAGAATGTCTTGTCGAAGTTAAGCTTTCACAATTTGCTCTGATTACAAAACACAACTCAAGTATCTAGCTAACATCAAGTACTACCCTATACAGCATATTAAGTGTTATGACGAATCATATTAAACAGTAAAATTGTGAGCTTTAAGTCATGTTGTCTTTGCAAGTATTTTCATAAATGTAGATATCCTTTTTTCCGTAGTTATTTTTTTCCAGCTAAATAAGCTAAGTAGATATGCAGACATTGCCAACAAAATGGCTTTGAAAACTGTTGCATAATAGATGCACAAGAAATTCATCATTGCGTTCTTCTGCTTTGTCATAGCAAATGAGGTGTCCCAAAAAACTTCAGGGAATGATTTTTCTAGTATTATCTAAAATTATTTCAAATTGAACTTGTCTAAAGGACCTGTATTAAGGGAACCGTATCATATTATTGTTGAACTTTTCTCTGGAGACTTGCTTTGTAAATCAAATGAGCCAATTTTCAAGCAGGCGTCGTCGGACAGTAGGTCTCCATTTGCTGTGTTTTCATTTCATTTCTTTAAAATTCATCTAATTCTACGGTTCCCTAAGGCTAAGCCGAAAGGAGTACCAAACGTAAACTTTCAAACCCATCCCTTAAGAATTCATTCGCTGAAAATAGATCATGGACTAGTGACACAAAAGAATTCCTTCCGAATAGATAGCTTTTCTTAAGCGTAATTATTCGTAAAACTGTCTTGAAAATAATCGTTACCATAACTTTCTGACAGACGCTTTCGACTGGACAGACCTGTCTCTCCCGTGAAGCAGTTGTTGACGTAAGCCTCTTTAGTTAAGGCGGCCTAGATTAGTCTTTGATCAGTCTGTTGAAGTGCAGTATTTCATTCGTATTCGGCGTAGACGTCGGTCTTTCTTCTTGCAAAAGCGAATGATGTGTTAGCTGGAATGTGCTCTATGTAATCCAGTGAATACTGATTATCGCAGTCAATAATAGTATCAGCCTTGTAATATCTTTGAGTATTGTAGATTCATATTTTCATTGTTGGCGGGTCGAGACGACTTTTGAATAAGATCACAACCATTAAAACCTCTTGAGTGGAAATGTTAAAGATTTAGTTTTTGTGGTAGCTTTTTGCTCACGTAAAGGTAGTGTAAAAGATGACACGCTATTATGCTATTTGCAGTGCAGGAAATACATAAAAGCTTGGTAAAGTAAAGTAAAAAAAACAGGTACAAAAAATAATTGAAACAAAAGTACCGAAACTATCTTACATTTGTTATTGAATCGAAAATGTCTAAGACAAGGAAATTTGGTACACATAATGATCTTACCTTATTTTCAGCTAATTAAACTAAACTCTTCGTGACCAAATAAAAGTTTACAAATCTATATAAAAAGATAAAAAATTTGTGTTGCGCAACTTTTTGCTTCCGATGCAGCTGCTACCTTTGAAGAATTATTTACAAATTTTTATTCGGGGTACAAACGAGCTTATTCATTTAAGGGGGGGAGGGGGTAGTTTTTCTACGCTCTAGATGTTGACTGAAACGTCAGTTGCACCTGCTTTGCACCTTTCTTCAAATTCTGATCTAACTTCTCTTTTAAAGCTGTTGTTTCTGAATTCGTTAATATTCGTTCTGTTCCTTTTTGTCATATTTTACAAGTTCTTGAACGGTTAATCACATATGGTAAAATTTCAAATGATACACTTCATTCTCGTATCGCTCGATGTTCATTTCTTTTTTGTAGGGCTTAAAGAAAATTTTTACATTTCTCTAGAGGTTAGGGGCTACTCTCAATCAGTCTTATATAAGTGACGAAAATCTTAATTTCTCCCAAAGCGTCTTAAGCTAATAACGGGAGGCAAATTAAACAACACCCTGGGGCCTATTTACTTTACACGCCCACTTTTAAGTTGAGGCCTTTAGAAACAAATTCAATTTTGAAATTACGATTGAAACTCAGTGTAAAACTGATTTTCGAGCCACGAAGCCGCCTTCTCCTTTAAAAATAGTTGTTAATAAAATATTACTAACAGCAGGCGAATGCAAACACCAACAACTAAAGACAACAACCAAATTACAACCCAAACCAAAAAACGTAACTGATAAGTTTTAAAATTGCTATTTTTTCACGAGCCAATGCAGCAATATTTGGCTCTAGTTAATAGTCGTATCTCCGTTTGGGAAGAAATCCTGCAAATAGAAAAAGTGCATGTCCACATCTTAGAAGTGTTAGTTAATTCAGGAAAGGTTTATTCCGGTGTAATAAACATAAAAGTAAGCGTAATTCGAAGAAGTATATTAAATCTTGGTTGGCAGGATGCATTAAGGGTTGATCGATAGGAACAACTTGACAAACAGAAAAAAAAAAAACCGCAAGTCACACCATTACTTTTTATTTAATCATATTATACGGTTGGAATACAAAATAGTCCGGAAACGTATTGTTTCTTTTTTCGTGAACCAATTTTGAATTTAAATTTTCCCTAATGAGTTGAACAAAATGAACAAAAAGAGGTGAACTAATAATAGAACAACACAGAATACAATAATGAATAAGTTTTTGAAACACAGTTCTTGCTGCATCTTTGAAATGTACATCGCCACATGAAGGAACAAAAGATACATAGAAAAAAAACTAATGGAATGACACTTGTTTCACATTTCTATAATGCCGTTGACATTCTCATTCTACTTGATGGATTTAACGTGTCAAATCCTTCATTAGAGCGTTCTCTGCAGAAAAGCCTCTGTACTTCTCTCTTCATATCCCTCTTTAAAAGCGCATATACCAAAGGATTACCTGCGGAGTTCAGAGTGAGTAGGCAAACGATGGTCTGGCCAACTGCAACGGAAGATTGACACGAGGAAAAAGTCACACAAAGAGTTACGGCGCTTACAACTACGTAGCATCCCAAGAAAAACACAACTATAGCGATAATGAAGAGAGCTGTGTTGCGCAGTCTTCCTCTTCGTAAGGCTTCTGTTTCCGTGGTGGGCCTTCCGTTTAGCTCCAATTCAGACATCTGGCTTGCCTGTGTCCGAGCCACAATGAGAATACGAACAACGGCATACAAAAGCAGCGCGCAGGAAACTATGTCAAAGATGGAGATGTTTAGTATTCGCAAGATCTTCAGGGCAGTGGGGGACTGCGTTGCGTATAATCCCACCAAAAGAGACAAGGCACTCGCAAAGGAAATCAGCCATGCGGTCATGATGACCATCCCTGGACGTCTCTCGGTCATGGACGTGTGGTACTTGAATGGATGAACGATTGCGACGTAACGATTCCAAGTCAATGCGCAAAGATTTGTGGCCGACGAATGTAGGAAAAACCAGAAAAGCGCCACGTATACTTTAAGGTTACACTCTATTGAGCTTAAACAAAAATATGACAAAGGATAAACGATGATTCCAACACCAAAGTCGGCCACTGCCAAAGACAGAACAAACCAGTTTGCAGTGGAATGAAGTCGACGAGTTTGGGCCACAATACCAACCACAAAGCCATTTCCTGCCACTGTAGCGATAGAAAGAACCCATCCAAGAATGTTGAACCACGTCTCCATTTAAATCGAACCTCTCTTGACGCACTGCCACAACTGTTCTCGCTTAAATGAGTTTAAAGCGTAAAATAGGTCGCTGTCATATGCCAAGCGAAATGAATAAATACAATCCCATAAATTTACAATTACACGGCAATTTAATTTCTTTTCCAGCTGTCACTTAACAGGGAATTGTTCTTCAGATGCTTGTGCCTATCTGTGTTTGCAGAATTTAAACAATGTTTTGAATTGCTCACGTCGTGTGTTTTCCTCCACTTAAGAGTTATAAGTGGAATATAAATGAATATGCAAGCTTATTGAGGAATTGAAAAGTAAATTCCGCCAAGACTGCTCTAAGACTCTTTGCTGGTGTAGATTCCATCAAACTGCTCCGAAACAAATGTCAGCTGGTTGAGGTTAACTGAGAACAATCGTATTTTTTGTTCACAAATTGGACTCGTGTAGGAAAATTTGCACCGCAAAAATTCAAAATTTCTTATCTAAGATAAAATTTCAATGCATAAATCGAAGCTCATTTATCATCACCACCTACTCTTTTGAAGTTGTCAAAGTGTCTCCTAGCGCACAAAAATTCAAAATTTCTTATCTAAGATAAAATTTCAATTTATAAACCGAAGCTCATTTATCATCGCCACCTACTCTTTCGAAGTTATCAAAGTGACTCCTTGCGCGCATTAATCTATTGTGCGGTATGAATGTGTTTATCAAGAGTTTCCGAAATTCTTAATCAATAATCCGGACGAAGTATATACTTTTTCCCAAGATGACAATAGAAAGTATAGAAAGACACTCTTTGCATATAACTTAGGGCATCACAGCTGCAATTGGAAAGTATGGATGAGTTACGTGCATGAACTATATCTATGGTTCATGCACGTTATTTTTCTCTAAAAAAATGTTATTTGAAAAGTAGTTTGAAAAAAATTGAATCTATCTTTTTGGAAAAAGTTAGAAATATTAACCTTTATTTTCCGTCGCTAATTCGGCTTCTACTCCCTCACTTTGCTGTCCAGTTCATTAAAACCCCAATTTCAATTCAACGAGGCTTTTAGTGCACAATCCACCTGTGTTGGTTTCAAAGAAACCGAAACTCCCTGTGTCATATATTGTTTTGACATTGTTCAGGTATAAGGTCCCCATGAGAGTACTTCCAGATTAATTGAACTTTAATGGTCAAACACGAGACTTTGGCTTTCCCTTAGGTCGGATTATGACCTTTGCACATAGATTTTACTCTAAAATATTTGCTGACGGTTAAGAATTAGAATGCAATCTAAAAAAATAAGTAAGAAACTTCAGGTGATACTGTTATCGATGGCGCTTCTTTCATACCTTTGTTTGAATTAAGACAAATTAAAACCAAAAAAAAAAGCACAGGGTGCGATGAATATTTTTAATCTGTAGGTGTTGTCATGATAATTGCTTCGTTTGTTTCTGTGCTGACAATGAAGCACTTTTAATTAACTTTCCGTCAGAAAGCTTTCATGTTGCTGTTAGATTGAGATAAGAGAAGAAAAGCTTAACTATCATTATTTTTTCGGTAAAATCTTGGTTTTGATGGTTTTCGCAACTCATACTCTCTGTAATCCTGCTGAGGAGGTCAAAGCAGTTGTTATCTCATTCACATGATTTTTTTTTTTTTTTTGTAGGAAAAGACTTTTCCGGTAAACGGATGGGTAAATATTTGTTAGATTTACTTAAAATTTCAGGAGGTCGGCTTTATTTACCCCTTCGAACCTCATTTTTTCTTATGCACTCGGACAAGGTTTTCAAAATTTTCGTAAACAGCTGAACTGAGCTGAAACGCCGACCGCAAAAGAACCATAACTACTTCTATTTGCATTTGCCGTTACAGTAAACATGTTTCTAAAGTTTTCCATAAATATTTCTGTTAAGATAAAAGAATATAGATTGATTTCATAGTAAAAGGGACAAATTCAGCGGTTGATTGCTGTCCTGGTGAATTTCACTTTCTAAGAAATGTCTCGAGCAACTTTTTGGAAAACTCTTCAACGGAAATCTATGTTAAAAATCTATCGGAAAGACAAAAGTCTTCAACTTTTTTAAATATTCTGCTCTTAGCTTATGTTCTGCTATAATTATCGGACCATATAAGTAAGGGTCAAAACGTCACGATTCTGTCCGATTAAGCCGCATTTCGTTGGCATTCATTTCAGTCAGAGGCTCTGGAAATTCTATCATGTCACTCGACTCCAGCCTTCAATAGTAAAGACATAGTCTCAGAGATTCATAGTTCTGAAACAATCAAGCCCGAGAATCTGACAAGTACTTTCAAAAAGTACTTTTAATGAACTGAAAGAGTACCAAGAGAATCTCTCATTTTATGTTCTTTTGAAAAATACAAATTGCATTTTTTCTGAAATCTCTTCTCCTGGGTAGACATTAAAAAAATAGTTCCGGAAGTTTTCCCTTTACTTTGGAAAACAACCCAATTGTAGAAAATACGTAAGCCATCTTTTTTTTGTTTTTTTGTTTTGATGGTCATATATATGGACCAGACAGCTTAAAACGCTAGAAATGTCTATAAAATATGGTTTTGTCTGGTGCTTGGCAAATTTTTATGTTGCGATTTAGATTCAAACACTTAGGGGAAGCTTATTACTAAATTTTTGTTTTTACTTTGCCTTTCTATAATTTTCTTTTCACGTCTTTCTTTTCGCCGTCCAGCGGTCTCTCCTCTTATAACCTTTAAACTCTGTGCTCTTTGTTACTAATACTCAGCAGATATGAAGAGGGAAAACTGGGCATTTTATTTATAAACTTGGCGCTTAAACAGAGATTGGGCTTCTAGTCATCACGAATCCGCGAACAAATTCAAAGACCATTTCCTAATTATCTGGTCAGCCTCCTCTCCAAAGAGAGTATTAGTGTGCAATCTTTCGCTTAAAAATGAGTTCAGTCAATTTCGACTGAGCCGTAACACCAAAATTCATGGCAACTTTCTTAATATTTACATTAGTCCAGCCGCGAGTTAGGAATCTTCATGCAGTATTCATGAATAAGTTCTATGATATATGTTTAACAAAGAGAATGCTAACGTTTTCCTGAGACAGAAGTCCGACTCTGAACATAAAAATTAATGACAGCCAGTCTGGCTAGTGAAAGGCAATTGTTTCTATACGGGAACTTTTAAGAATAAAAAAGGCAAACCAAGTTGTGAATATCAATAAAAAGCTTCCAAATACAGCCTCTTGAGTGCTATTGTTCTTACTGCTGATAATGATTCCACAGTTTCATACAAAAAAAGCGAAATCTAAATTTCGTAAAGACACAGGAAAAGGAAGAAAACATTCTTTTAAAGCCAGCCAGTATGACCACTTCCTCTCCCACGCATGTCAAATGTTTTTTCGCGTGTGTACATTAAAACCCTGTTTGACAATTAAATTTTTTTTTTATCCTAATCTTTTAGGATGACCTATTTCAGTTTTAGATTATTTGTCTGATTTTCCTTTGTCGGCCTATGGCAGTCATTCAGAATGCTTAAAATTTTGGGGTTTTAGAACAAACGAGCAACGTACGTATGTAAGTTATCATTTAAGGAGTCTAAGAGATCGCATTCTTTTTTTTTAAAGTGGTTGTTTCGTTGTTCACAAAAGTATGTAAATTGCCATTACAAAATGGAGCAGGTGGCCCCCAATAAACCAAATATGGAATTTACAGCACATTATGTAGTATTAATTCTGTTTTGTCAGTGAAATCTGCCGTGGGAAACATCGATTTAAATAAAGTTCGCGCGTGAAACAAAAATTTCAGTTTGTCAGTTGTTTCCGTTTTTAACTACGTCCCATCGAGAGTTATCTAATTGTAATAATAAACCACACTGGCGTGAATTCAACTCATCATATGATACCTATTTTAAGTGATTTCACACAAGTCTTCAATAGAAGCATATTATTGAAAATAACACCGCTCGTCTCAAAAAAAAAAAATTGAAAAATGTAAATGGATACTTGAAAACGATGGACACACAGAATGTTACCACGGGGGAACTTCTTACACACGACTTTCCCATTGGTCCTTATTCCAGTTGCAAAAAAGCTTTTTCATGTGCGTTTTAATGTCATTCTTACAAAACGCATAAACAACAGGATTCGCAGCGGAATTCAAAACAAGAAGAACATTAAGAATCTGACCAGCTTTGCCCGGAACTTTGCAAGAAAATGTGAAGCATAAAATTAAGTAATTTACAAGTGCATAACATCCTAGGAAGAACACGACTATGGCCACTACGAAGCCAGCTGCGTTGGATCTTTTGCGTTTACGAACTGTTCCTGTAACTTCACTAGATTGGTTACACTGAAGTTGTAGTTGAATCGCGTTAGATATTTTGGCTTGGGCGCGAGCTACAACTAAGATACGAACCACAGCATAAAGAAGCAGCACGCAGGATATCATGTCAAAGACAGAGACGCCTGTTAGACGTAGAATTTTCCATGCAGTTGTGGAGTCTGTTGCGTACATCCCCACCAATAGTGATAGTGAAATCGCAAAGGGAATCAACCATGCTGCTGTGATGACCAATCCAGGGTGTCTTTTGGTTATGAAGTTAGTATACCTAAAAGGGTGAACTATGGCGATATAGCGATCCCAAGTCAATGTACAGAGATTGGCAACTGACGAGTGAAGAAAGAACCAAAACATTGCCGTGGTCACGAAGGAGTCGCACTTTATTTTCTCGATACAAAGATATTGTAACGGAAAGACGGCAAATCCGATCGTTAAGTCGGCCACTGCCAAGGAAAGGACAAACCAATTTGCCGAGGAATGAAGTTGACGATTCTTGGAGACAAGGCCGACTACAAATCCGTTTCCCACAATATTTACGACGGAAAGTAACCAGCCAAGAATATTGAGCCAAAAAACCATTTCGATAGTTTCGCAAATAGCTGAGATTTTTGAAGCCGATCCTTAGAGCTTGTATAAATATGATAATGAGTTTGATATACCAACCAATCGTCAGCTGCGGGTTTATTGAACGCAACCACAGTTATCAGAATGTCCTCCGAGGTCTTGTCTAGAAAACTGGCATTTTAATGCTGTTGCATTGTTATCTCTTAATTTGCATCCTGATTTCTTTTTCAGCCTCTCAACAATTTGAATGTAAAGGTTATCTTAAGAAGACATGAGCCGATAAATAATTCAGTGCTCTTTCTATATCAAAACTATCAGTAACGTAGAGTTATTGGTAACATGGACACTGTGTCGTTTCATTTGGGGTTTAGAAAATTACAGGGTCAACAGTTTCACATGATGATCACCAACTATTAGTTATCAGTCACGCGATTCGGTGTTTATCGGCCGAGAGACTTCTCTGTACGGCAACAAAAAAAATATAGACGATGTTACATTGTAAAATTAACACTAGGAGTAGGTTAACACCTCCTGGAGCTTCTCATTTTCTTTCAGCACTCTCCATAAATGGAGTTGTTTCTCATGTAGAGAGTAAAAAAAAAGCAATTATCTTTACTTTTAATCCTTGGCAATTGTCACAGATCGACTTACACTTCCTAGGGTACACGAAGCCCGTAAACGTTATTTCATCATGCCAGCTGATGGCGTGATTGTCATGTGACAGTTCAATTTATCTCATGCGATATAGGGAACATTGCATGAAAAGGCGAAAAAGCAAATGCGTTTAAAATACATCGAGCAACGCTTTTTTTTTAAACAAAATCGTTTACCAATGTACGAAGCAGCTGCTGTTAAAAGAGCAAATCATTTCGAAAAAACCGGAAAATAATCATTTTCAGTGAGAGCTTATGTATTATATACCACGTTGATCCTTTGAAGACCAAGTTGTTGCAAGGTATCGTGCCGTTTTCATCTACCCCTTGGCATTTGAACAGATGCCCTATTCCGGTACTTAAAAAGCTGGCTTTGAAATAATGTTAATACGCCTAGGAGGCCGCTTTTTTTTTTTAATTAAGGGCAAGTCTTCGTTTACAGGACACAGCGTCATTCACCTGTGATTCGTATGTCCGAGAACTCAATATTTTTATCTGCTTTGACACTTGAAATATTAACTGTGAGGTTGAGAAATGTTTAATGTTACAACATCAGAATACATGATTAATAAAGCGTCACTTCAAGATAACGAACTCCAACAACTTTTCTTTTTTTTTGACACTCGAATCCTTCTAGTAATCAATCGAAATGAGACCGTGAAGTGTATGAATAACAAGCGCGTAAGGAGTAAGAGCATTTTTCAGTAGTGTGAGTTTTTTATTCACAAACGTTCAAGATGCTAAAAAAAAAACTTGGACAACTCAAGAATTTTTGAGTCATAGCGAAACTCAGTTATCGCACGCGCTTCGAGTAAAGCAATAGAAACATTGTTACTCGCAGTAAATACAGTCAGTAATCTGAAATAAAATGAAAATAAATCAGTGAAACTTGAACCAAAACGGTATAATCTGACTGTCGCATGAGTGACCAGCAAAGGTGTCCTAGATATTTCGAATATTTTCAAGGCTCCTCTAACAGCCTACATATAATCCAGTAGCATTAAGCTTAAGTTAACCGAACCCATTCTTATAAAGAAGGGGACGAAAGAAGAGCTGCAAGAGGAAGAAGGATTCGCTAATATTGCATTTGCTTTGTTAGGAATGATTTGACTTTTATCAGTAAGTGGTCGGAAATTTTGAAAGCCTCTGTCTACGACTGGTGTTTTTATGGCCAGAGAAGCTCAGAGAAGTGAAGCGCCATTTTCTACTAGAATAGTACGCCTTATCATTTTCTTTCCTTTTTCATAAGTGGCATTTATCCTCACCGGAAAAATAGAGCAATTCCAAGAGCAGAATGAGAAACAATTATCATAAACAAGGTCGAAAGACCACACTAACCGAGGAAACTTTCCTAATCAAAATCCGCCCCAATTAATTGCATGTGGCGCCTAAGATTTGCACGTCCAGGGTTGTCCAACAATTCACAGCATCGGTGTTTATAATTTGGAGAATTTGCTAGATTTCAAGTTTAAATAAGGTTCCCACCACTTTTTAAATCCTCATAGGGAATTTTTTGAAAAGCGGTGACGAAGTGACGAACATTGAAGGAGATGTAATCATTTCACCTGCTACATTTTGAATTATCAGCCATTGCGCTTGGTGAAAGAACAGTCACTTTCTGTATGTAGATTACTTTTTTGTACAGCATAGGCGCAAGTCGAAAACAGCATTTAAAGAGTGATATCTTAAGAATAAATTATAGAGGTCTCAAACGAAGAAAAAACCGACAAAGGTATACCTTAACTTGAGAAAACTCAAGTTTAAATATTTGAATTCCCTATGTACATATTTGCGAAAAAGGCGTCTTATCAAAATTAAAATTAGAACTGCAGACTAGCAATTCATGATCGATAAAGTCGCCTTTTTGAGGCATTCTGTATTGATGGAAATTTTCTGCTGCCAAGAAAGTGTAATGAAAAAATAATTAATGAGTAATTGTCTTCTATGTGTCATGATAAAAACAGTAACTTTCATTACGTAGATTATTTTTCTGTGAAACATAGGCGCAAGTTGAAAAAAAACATTTAAGGAGTAATATCTTAGGAATAAATTCTAGAGACTTCAAACGGAGAAAATACCCACAAAGGTATACCTTTAACTCAAGGAAACCTGAATTCTCTACGTACGTAATTATGAAAAAAGCTTCATATCAAAATTAGATTTAGAACTGCAGACTAGCAATTCATGATATAGTTGCCTTTTTAAGGCGTTCTTTATTAATGGAAATTTGCTGTTGTTATAAGAATGTGTAAAGAAAAACTGTTTATAGTACTTACTAGTTTTTCGAAATTTTTTCCTCCCGTGAGATCCGTTGTGTTTTTTTCATCTCGTCGATGACAACAACATTGCAGTTTGATGTGGCTGGCACTTTTACTCACCCAAAGAGCGGACATTTCCGCTAAATCGGGACATGTTTTATTGAATTTGTAGAGAAATGTTTGTCAAAGTATAAGCAAAGTGCTCCAGTTGTCAAGAAAAAAGGAGAGATCTTAATAGAATCGGTACCGTGTCAGCAATATATTATTCACAAAACATAGTTAAGTAATAAATGAAGACATGCAGCGTGCATAATTAGTTTTTGCCAGTCTTCAATTAATCAAGATTTTACCTTTTTGTGACGGTATATGTATATGAAGGTGTGCAGTATATGGTCATTCTCGGACCCGTTTGGTAGCAATGGGAAATGTTGTGAAAAATAAAGATAACATTTTTTCAATGATAGATTTTTTTCTTTAAAGGGTCACTACACTTCTAATGGGGTTCATACTTCTTTGAGGAAAGCTAACATGCATGTACATTGCTTGAAGAAGAGTTCCCTTCATCTCGAGTTTGCTAAAGAATTGCTTGGACTTTACAAGTAGCCAAAAAATGTTTTCACCTTTCTTAGGCTAATCGAAAAAAACAAAACAAAACAAAACAAAAAACTAAACGGACTACAACTTGCTTAATCCTTTTTGTCGTGACATGTATGAGCTACTTATACTTACGGAAGTGGTACATCCGTTTACATATTGAGCTGATTGTTGATCGTAAAAGTCCGGAGTCAATCAAAATTTTTTTCCATGGAAGCTTCTGCATGACAACAAATTTTGTAAGCGAGTGTGTGCATTACTCAAATATGAGTCACGACAGAGAACAGAAGATACTCAACGGGTCTCTATACACAATCTCCTAGGTATGTTTTTCCGAGATGGAAATTAATACTTCAATATAAAAATCTCTATCTTCTATTGAAAATCACTCTGAAAGATAATAAGTTAGAACAAGGTTTTCCGTTTTAGTAGTGCGATTGCATCCAAAGCCATTCTCTTTTGGTTATTTACTGAAATATTAATATATCATTGAGACTGGATTACGAAGCGAACTACTTCTCACCTTTTACGGACTGTTTTGAGCGAGAACTAATATGCGAACACTTGATGAACTGGCTCAGATCTAGTCTTCTTACGTAACATATGAATAAGAACGAGCCTTAAAGGCGAAGTTCTCAATTTTTTTTCCCTTCGCGTTTGATAGATCAGGGTTGGATCTAAACAATAATTAAAAATGCAAAAAAAAAAAAATTGGAGCTGACAATTAAACTACATTGTACAATTACGTTTGCGAAAAGTATGGGGAGCATTTAAGCGTCAAGAATCTTATCTGTAGCCATCAGGGTGGAACAGGAATCATTAAAACTTTTCTGGTTATTATCCAATCAGTGGTAATTGAATTTAAAGACACCTTTTCATGCTTAAAATTATCATCGCAATTTTGAATGGGAAAAGAAAACAAACATTTCGAGCACCAATACTCAAATAATGATCTAAACATTTTCTAGTTATTTTTGGAAATGAATTTTTTAAATTGATCTCGCTTTCGCGGATCTAGTTTACACCGATAACTAAGTAATTGTTTTTTATCCTGATGTTGAATATCTTTTTTTTTTAAGATTTAGACGCTTAAGGGTGCGTTTCTTTATTAAAATCCAAAACTAGTTCGCCATCTGTATTTGAATAGAGGCACTCAAGAATTCCAGGGATTCAAAGAAAGATCGACAGTTGTTTCCTTATCTTAGCTGCTGTCTCACACCACTTAGATGTGGCAAGGTTGTCAAGAACAGGAAAGGCATGCTGAGACGTAAGGAAATGACTACGGAAGTCATTTGCACTGTACCTTGGAGATTTTTTATCAAAGTACAGCTTATTTGAAACTGTCTTTTTTGCCTTCGGCTAATGAGGAAAACTGAAAAGAGCTCGTCTTCGTTTGGCATGTTAATTGAAATTTCGCTGAGGCAATCTCCGAGAATGAAATCAATCGGAAAACAATAAACTTGGACGGCGGTGTTCTCGGCCGCCATCTTTTTCGCTGGGATACCGTTCGTATCGTAACTTGGGTTTAGAAGATAATAAGCTCTCTTGAGATATCATTCCTTTTCTCAGCGAAAAATCCTAATGATCCGGATTTTTTGTCTGGTCTCGGATTTAAATATAGAAACGCACCCTAATTAGTTTTTCGTTTAGTTGCCTTACGAATAAACTGGTATTAGGACCATTTTACGAACCGGAAATACTGGAAGTATAGGAATAAATGTCCTCGGCCCAACAACGGTTCAATTCAATCAGAGTTTTTCAAAGGCTGTTTACTTGCGATCTATAAACAACTGGAAGCCCAGATACTACGAATAATACCTATTTAACAAAGCTCTTCTATATCGAATTTACAGCATGAATGATATTACGAAACGAAAGTCCATGATCTAAATAATCGATAACTCGCTCTGAGAAAGACACATTATTTTCTGACCACCGGCAGGTGTCACAGAGGTTTATCTGCGCCGGGTGCTTAATCGTCGATTTTAAGCTGCAACGTTTAAAAAATCCCAGTGGACCGGTGGTTCGAATACTTTCAAATGAAGGTTAGTAGGCGAAGAATTAAATTATTATAACCCTTGAGTTCATTACGTTGACGACAAAGGGGAACTCTCCAATGTAAACCTCAACAGTTCTCTGTTGATTTAGTTTCCTTTGTTGAAAACTTCTCTTATTTTTCTTTTGATGTCTTTCTTTAAAAAAGCGTAGACAAGTGGATTCACCGCGGAGTTAAGAACAAAGAGTAAATTGAGGACCTGTCCAGCTTTCTTTGAGGATTTCTCAGAGAGATTGCAAGCCCGGAAACTGAGGCACAAGATCAAACAGTTTGCCACAACGTAACATCCCAGGAAAAACAAGATAAGAGCAATAATAAAACGAGCGGTGTTGTGTTTCCTATGTCTACGAATTGCCACATTCTCTCCTTCAGCTATGGAAGAGTGGCCAGACTGAAGCTGTAGTTCGATGGCAGTTGACCGGTGTGACTGAGCACGAGCCACCTTTAAGATCCGAGCAACAGCATACAAGAGGAGCATGCAGGATATCAAGTCGAAGGCAGAGACACCCGTCAATCGTAGAACTTTCCGTGCAGTCTCGGAAGTTGTAATGTACATTCCGACAAAAAGTGCGAGCGAAATTATAAATGGAGTTAACCATGCTATCATGATAACTTTATCGGGTCGTCTATTGGTTATAGATGCAATGTATTTGAAAGGGTAAACAATTGCGACATAGCGATCCCGGGTCAATGCGCAAAGATTTGTGACCGAAGCGTGAATAGCAAACCAAAAAAGTGCCATTTCTATCTCTTGGTTGCACGCCATTAGTTTGTTACAAATATACCCCGATGGAAAGACGATCACTGCAACCACAAAATCTGCCACTGCCAGAGAAAGAACAAACCAGTTGGCAGAGGAATGAAGTCGACGATTTTTTGCGATAAGAACGACTACAAAGCAGTTTCCTGTCGCTGTGGCGGCTGAAAGAGACCATCCAATGGAACCGAGAAAAGCCTCCATTTAAAACGCTGGAAAAATTGCTCCTACAGCAACCTGAAGACCCTCTAATTAAAGTTGAATGACGAGTTCTTACCTGTGTTTGAATCTATAGGATTATAATGTTGATAATAACATCTCAAATATGTTTAGTGAGGAATACAACGGCGAAGAACGAGGGACTGACTATTGATGTTTTTCTCTTCCTCTAAGAGGTTCATATCAGGAAATGCGTTTGCAAGGCGGATGGCGGCTAAGTACACTAAAACTTCATTGAAATGCAAAT
The DNA here is from genome assembly GCF_964200805.1 of Pocillopora damicornis. Taxonomy (NCBI): domain Eukaryota; kingdom Metazoa; phylum Cnidaria; class Anthozoa; order Scleractinia; family Pocilloporidae; genus Pocillopora; species Pocillopora damicornis. Next base: position 19,627,562 of record NC_142673.1, on the reverse strand, counting down.
AAGTAGGTCAATCGAACGTCGTAAGTCGCTTTTGATATTTACTTAGAGCAGTGCTTCGTTAGTGAATCGACTGGAGGTTTTTTATTGTGGCGTAACCATTCTAATCGACCATGGAAATTTTTTCAGCTGCATCAAGTAAGGACAAAATAAAACCACGAACGAATGTCGAAAACGAAGAAAAATCAACACAAATACTAATTACTTAAGCTGAAATTAATACTAAAGAAATGCAGACTGTTTATGTCCTTTGTGGAGGAAATTGTCTATTTAGTACAAAACATTTTCATTTCAAAGCTGCTCAAGGTTTCTTTGATGGCCCGCTGCGGTCACTCAGTGAAAAATGTTACGGAAAAAATTCGACGCCTTTATTGACCGTGTGATGCCATGACAAAGAGAATATCATCCTGTCTTCACCCAATCTTTAATTTAAAGCACAATGTTTTTTTTGGATCAAAAACTTACAATATTTGTAAGGAGCACTGCCGACTGTCATCAATTACATCTTTAGGACAATATCCGTCTGGCATTGTTTGTCAAGCTTTCCTTCATTTCGGAAGAATAATTTAAAAAACAATATTGTTTACCCCTTGTTTTACAATAGAAAGAAAAAGTGTCAGCTGCTTGGTTTGCGAAATATCCGTCATAGCCAAAATATAGGTGCGATATTGGTTGCTTTGTGTCTTAACGATGTAACTCCCCGACAAAAAATAAAATCTACAAGACTACATATCTTTTTAAATGTTCTTCTTAAAAGAAAAAAAAAAAAGAAAAAAAAAGAAGTTCACTGACACCTCAACATGTAGATATGATGACATGATTTGTCGTAGAAGTCAACTTTTTCCCCCAGCAAGCGCTGTGATGTTTTCATCATTAATTTAAGATACCTATCCTAGCAAACACTCTTTTGTTTTTTATGCGCTTATTCCGCGATGGTTTAACGAAAAAAAGGAATCGCTTTCAAACGCGTTTCGAGCGGAAGCAGACGTGTTTCTGCGTCATATGTTACTAAGGAACTCAAGGCATAAGGTGTTTATAGGAATATGGTGCGCTTGACATAAAACTGTTCACAATATCACCATAAGTTATCTTGTTTGTCTTGTTTATCTTGTAACTGTGCCGACTGAAGTAAAAAAATCAGATGTATTTAAAATACTTAATTCGTTATAATTTTGATGACAGATTTCTGAATAAAATAATTATCAATTATTTCTCGTTAGTTTGCTTTTCAGCATTTTCGGCATTGGCAGACATGCGAGCAATTTTGGTAAAATTTGCTGAATGAAATTGCTCAGACACAATTTATTAAATATTTATAGGACATCGTTTTATTGCCGGTTACGCTGTTCACCTTTAGTTACTTCGCACACGATTTTCTCCACAACTTTCTTCGTTACCGTCCTGTTTAAAACAGAGGTTTAACAAAAAAATTTAAAACTGAGAACAAACAACTGAGGCCATGCACTTTTTATCGAGCAGTTGGAAAGTTAGATTGTGATTAACATAACTGAATGATTTATTCACCACCAGCTAGCAAACCAAGAAAAAAAAAACAGAAAAATGTGTCCTCTTAGACAGAACCTTTCCAGTAATGTATGATACTCGTTGTGACGCTTTGCCGTGTTTCATTCAGTGGGTTAGATCAGTTGAAAACGTTACTGTAATTTAGAGTCAATGACATAAAAGACATGCATGGTATAAATCACATATTTGAGTGCCCGAAGGATCCTTTGATTGCTCTCCTTTAAACGCTAATTTTGCTGAGCTTTACAGTTGATGATCAGTGCACAGAAAACTTGAAGACTGAACCAAAACAAATACAACAAAAACGGAGCCATTGTTAAGACTCAATAGGCCCTCAGGTGACTTGGCTGTGCATCAGTAATGAGTAACCTTTCTGTATAAGTACTTGGGGTCAGAAAAGCAATCAGCCTAACATTGTGCGAGGACAATCTTTACTTTTCAGCCATCCATTAAAGATAACGCTTCTCTTAAGTAGGAGTTTGTTCGCAAAGTTTCCTCTCTAATCTAAGCAAGAGCATACAGAGTTCGCGTTAATCATTCTTGTTTGGTGAAGTTACAAAGAAACACCCCAATCAAACTTTACTGGAAAATGACAAACACAACTGATGTGGAGGTAAAGGTAAGCTTTCAGCAATGGTTGAGTTCTTAACCATACTAGCTTAAGGGCTTAGATTTCCCGTAAAATGTTCCTTACAAGACTTTGATTAAGCTTGTTGCCCATTGTGAATGTGAATAAAAACGTGATTGGTGGTTTGATTTTATGCCCGATCCTGATCAAACTTTGTCGATATCAAACTGATATGACTCCACAGCTGTGTTGATTTTTTTGACCATGGGCACAAACATGAACGAAATCGTTCGAGATATACTTTAGCGCCACAAATTTTCTCATCAAGCAAACGTGTTCAGCGTTGTGTTTTTTTCAAATTGAAGCGTTGATTGTTTTAAATCATTTGGTATCCAGTGGAAACTTACTCACTTTTCAAAGACTGCATACGCATCTTTTTTGGAAAAAAAATTTTCCAACCATCGTTAAATTTTCATGCAATGACAATTTGTAAACGTTTGCTTACCTGAGCAAACTTATTCACTATTCAAAGATTATTGCATCTTTTTTCCATCCCCGTAGTTACGAAATAGATTAAAAAACATTAACATTATGCAAAATCGAACACGCATTTGCCGGTACTTCATTTGAGTAACGTGTGCAAATTTCAAGAAAATGTGGTCTTTACGATTTTTGCTTTCAGAGATGTATAGATATAAATTTAAAAAGATGATGATCTTAATAGTCCTTAGTGAAACTGACAAAAGTAAAACAAAAAAATAAACAAAAAAGGCATTTCCTGAAAATTTGCCATCCATCCCCCTCAACATTTTGGTTCAGTATTAAATGTGCTAAATTCGCTGAGTGAGCTGACCTCATATTAAGCAGTTAAAAATCCTACGGAAGTGTAAGATTATCATAGCAATCTTACTGTATTAAAGATTAATTTATGTTTAAACAATGAAGCTTTACCTATTAAGTCTGAGACTTATAAATTCATTTTCTTAAATTTGAACTCCACGGCGATAGAAAAGTCATTGCTGACCGGCATTTTGACGTCGGTTTGTAAACTTTTTACATAATCTGCACTGATCAATGATTATCTATTAAGGAAACATATTGCAAAAAAGGGCTTTTGGGGGTAGATTTTTTACCTATGCAAGAATGAAAATCTGTGGCAATAACTGCCTTTCGTAATATCGGAACTGAATTAACATACTGCTTAATATTTCGTATCATTTGTCCTTTTATTTCTTCAGTGTTTGGAAGAGCTTTTGGCCTGATACCTGATACCTTTACCAACTGTTGACAAGGATGCATGACTGACTTTAATAACGATGTCAGTGGTGTACAATTATATTTATTTCACTCGCAAAATCTACCTAGGGACTAAAAAGTATGAATAACTAAATTGAAACAGACAGAAGCTTCTGGCTAACATAATTTTGTTTGTGGGGTTTCTCTCCTCCCTTACCTTTTGTGATCATTATTTGTACCATCGGCATACCGCCCATGTTCTTTCATTAACATCAGTCTGCTTTACTCAGACTGAAAGAGGAGACGTCGCAGGATAAGGCGTCCAGTCGCGATCATGAATTGAAAAGGTCAACCGAAAAAAAAAAATCTTGACTGCGTCATATGGACCAAAATATTTGTGAACATTTCAGTAATTGTTAAATGAAGATTTCATTTCTGCTGTTAAACAAAGATATTCCATTTCGTCTTGTTTCTGCTCAGTTCAAGATCACATTCGGCGTCAAATGAGCCTTAAAGCAAAAGCAGGCTGCCTCACCTGAGTGTGAGTCATCGATGAAGTCGAATCTATGTGTCATATAAAATAGGCAGAAAAGCGAAATAGGTCGCAAACTTACCTCAGATCAATTGTGTCAGTTTAGGTACTATTTAAGTCAGCAAGAGTTCTTTTTGAATCGGTTTCCTGTTTTTCGAGGGAGCCAACAGCTCGTGGTTTTCGCTATAGCCTTTCTTTGTGCGATGAATCCGTCAAACGCTTTTAATTTGATAGCTGATAGGCAACAGCCAATCAAAGATAATGCGTGTCTCGGTTTATATTCCATTCAAATCAATCGTGCACCTGCACAACACAAAGGTAAAATTGCAGACTGGGCAAAGTCTGGATGATAGATAAGGAGACTGCGCTTCATCTTTAGCCAGCTAGCGGTGTTTTATTGTGACATATGAAGAACACAGTCTAAGATACGTAAACTGTGGTCTCCTTATTAAATGAAAACATTCAAACCACGGGGCCTAATTGAAAGGTTAATTATTATTATCATTTTATCTGGACTGAAATGCAAGTATTTTGCAATTCGTTCGCTATCTTAAGATTATATTTTTATACCTATCACGATAGAACTAGGCACAAACCTTTTACACATTTCCTTAGGTCAGATCCGTGTCTCTAATTAGTTTACAGATTCAAGTTAAACATAATTGCAAATGTTATCGGTGCGGTCAAAAAAAAGGAACCATCTCTTCCAAAAACAGCTTTGTTTCTCGCACCCTACTGATTACCCTCATGCCAGTTTTGTTTGCATAAGACCGGGTCGCATTACAGACGATTTTGCGGAAAATTTTTTAGTCGAGGGACTAAAATCTGTCAACACACCTGTTTTCTAATGCGACCCCTCGTTTTTGATTTTTCAAACATTTCAAAATCGGGAAAAAACATCAAAGATGCCGGTGTGCTTGGGTGAGGCTGACCAATTTTTCCAAATCTCGAAAAACCAAAAGAGCCCGCCGCCAAAGCTGTCAACAGTTGAAAAGAATGACTCCCCATATTGCGTGTAGTTCGAAGCTACAGCATGGACGGGCGAGATTTCCCCTTTCCTTACTACGGCCATCAAATGCCAAGAAGTGAGCAGTATTCCTTCCTTCAAGAGCTAGGCAACACACCCCCAATTTGGCCTGTTGTGAGTGCGGAACGAAGAAAACCTGAGAGTCACTGTCACCCTAATCGGCCGCATGGCTAGTGCGTGACTGAACACAATTTCACCGCTCAAATTTCCCCTGTGTGACTGACGCTTGCATTTTCACTTGTTGAAATGCGACCGTAAGAGCTCAAATTTTTTTTCATTTCCGGTCTAATGCAATTTGATTTTCTAGCCGATTTTTTCAAGACAAAATAAAAATTGGTCTGTAATACGACCCGGCCCTAACGCAATTAGTAGTATTACTTGTCTTCCTGGACGGGATGTTAAACAAATATCTCAATAACTCGCATTTAACTCTTGACTAATTTAATAAGTTTCCCGCGCGTTCCTGGCTGGAGAGTGGAAATGCGAGAGTCATGAGTCTTGAGAAGAGAATGCAACTTGGAATAAAATGACCCAGCCAAGAACTCGATTTAGCCCTTTCGATCCAAGTTCAGCGCTTTAAGCACCAGAGTATCCCATCTCCCAAAATTAAAGTAAAATATTAATACTAAATATTAATGGTGCGTCTTTAACAACAACACTGAGAGGACCTTTAGAAAAGGTACATTTGTTTATCTCTACCTTTCCTATGATAATTGTAAAATCATTTCAACGTCAATTTTTAATTTCGAGCAGTGATGTGCTGAACATAAAAGACGTATCTTTAGCTTTTGCCTTGGCTGATTATTGTTTGTCGTATGCATTGTTTCTAAGCAAACAATTGTGAAACTTTGGCGCGTTGTGTCAGGATTTAAAAACATACTCTACAAAAAGTTCTGTTCTTTCTTCCCTTTTGACGGGTCAAAGGGAAAATTGTTATTCATTGGCTGTATATTCATACTCCTGTTCTATCCCACTTGACAAATAACATGAGATTCTTAAAAAAAAGTTTCAAATTCCTGTTACTACTCAGTCTCGCCATGGTTACGCTTTTCACCGAAGGTTTTTTCGCAAATGAGAATTTTTATTTTCTTTTTAATGTCTTTCTTTAAAAGAGCATAAACCATGGGGTTCACCATAGAGTTTAGAACCAGAAGTAAACTAACAACCTGCCCTGCTCTGTCAGACACATTGCAAGAAGGTATGGTGAGGCATACTATGAGATAATTTACAACGGTATGACATCCCAAGAAAAATATATTAACAGTAATTATAAATCCTGCAGCTGTCTCGTTCTTGTTACTTCTGCGTAAGGTCAAGCCAAAGTTAGATCTAAGTTGTCGTTCCATAAGAGATTTCTGTCGCGATTGTGCTCGTGCAACAAGTAGGATACGAACAACAGCATAAAGAAGAAACATACATAATATTATGTAGAAAGCTGAGACACAGGTCAACCGCATAATTTTGTGAACAGTAGTGGAGCTTGTTGCGAACATGCCCAAAACAAGGGCCAATGAAACTGCCAGAGGAATCAACCATGCAACTAAGATAGTCATACGAGGCCGTTTTACGGTCATTGAAGTATTGTATTTGAATGGATGAACGATGGCGAGGTAGCGATTCCAAGTTAATGCGCAAAGATTTGTGACTGAGGCGTGCATGACAAACCAGTATAAAGCCATCCAAAATATCATGACTATCCTGTTGCAATGCGTTGTGTTTACACAGTAATAACCCGATGGAAAGAGGACGGCACCGACTGTAAAATCAGCAACTGCTAAGGAGACGACAAACCAGTTGGCCGGCGAATGTAGATTGCGAGTTTTGGTGATAAGGAAAACTACTAAACCATTTCCAGTTGCTGTAAAAATAGAGAGAAACCAACCAGTAAAATTCAAAATGTTATCTGTCATTTCAAAACTGCCAGGGTTGTATTTCAAAGCGCAAGAAGAGTATTAAAAGCGTTGCGAACGGAAGAAAGTTCAGAAGAAAGGTGTCGGGGAGAGGACGATACGATCGACGTGTTTTCAGGCCTAACAAGGTGTTTTCCACAACTCCTTTGTTATCAGTTTGCCCTGCGAAAGTTTGGGTCGACCACCTGGTTTTGATAGATTGTTCAGTACGTTTAACTGTCGTTATTCAGCTCACGCACAGTTAAAAGGCGTCGTAAAGGGTGTTCTCTGCCTCAATGTTCTCTGTCTTTAGACCTAAGGCCGTTGTTGACTAAGGTTACGGGTAAAGTGACGTTCGCTCTCTAATGAAAGAACCTTATTATGTGCATTAATCATCATCTAACAAAGGACTATCGCCCATATGAATTGGGTTCCAAATTGTGGGTCATGTCTGGTTGAAATTTAAATTCGAAGAAAACTGAAAATTAGTTCAATCTAGACTGCTGGCAGAGACCATTAAGTACGATTGAAAATAACGTACCCGAGGACAAGACAAAAAAAATTGAGGTGACTTCTTATTTATCGATGAATAAACAAAACGCATACAAAGGTTAACGGTTTTGTATGGGTGATGCAGCTGTTCTTTTTGTCTTGGGTTTACAGCCGTTCGGTTAGTTCGGTAGGACCTTCGTTCGATAATCGACAGTCATCTTTAACATCTTCTTGAATATATCAAGAGGGTTAAAACGAAGCAAATCGTCTGCTGTGGGTCCTGTGAAACCTTGAGGAAACAATGACCTTAAATCCTAAGATCCTCCTTTGTCAGCAAACAATAAAATAATAGTCGACAATTTTCCTAATTGTTCGTTTTCTATCTTCTACTTTAGCATTGACGCCATAATGGGAGTTTTCGTACTTACAATGCTGCTTGTTAAGCAGAACTGCTTTGAATAAAACTGAATTGATTTTCGGGATGTGGGCCTTTTAGTCAATTCGTCGAGATTAATTATGCAGTTTTGAATATCTGCAAGCTTAGCACAGTAATCACTTGTATGAAATGGACACCATAGCCGTTGACTGGATTTAATTAGGTATCGTTGTTAATAAAGTAAGAAACCTTTATTTCAATAGGATAGCTCCTTCAGTTTTTGCACAAGATAAGGACTGCTATCCATAGCGGCCCTACATATATGAAAACTAAATTGACTAGAAATATTAGTGAATATTAACCGTACCTGTCGTGTACATGTTTATGTTTTTCCTGAGTCGGGCTAATATTGCTAATCTCTTTCTAACCTTACCGATCAAGTGTTCAACGTGCGCATTCCACGTAAGCGATGCATCGAGAACAACTCCAAGATATTTATACTCAGAAGCGCTACTAAGTGCTTTTTAATCAATAACTACAGAGAAAGAAGTAGAAAGTGCCAGCCTGGGGCCAATGCCAAATAACAGACACTCCGTTTTGCTCTTATGCATAAACAAATCATTATCTTTGAGCCAATTATTTACCAGTGCCAATTCGTTTGTCAAAGTGTTCACTATTCCTTGAGAATCAAAATTTGGCATTCAGTTAAAACCTTGGAGAGATAATTTATAAACAAAACAAACAATATCGGACCTAAAATTGATCCTTGGGGGCGTAATTAGACTATAATCAGGGGTCTCTTTGCCAACGCTAACAACAATTGCGTATTAAAATATCAATTAATTTACAATTTTGTAAAAGTAAGCGACCAATGAGGTTTTATTAAATTCTGCTGTTTGCTACAATTGACGAAATCTACCGAAACTTCCCACGCACCTCAATATAATAACTGTAACCACAAAAACACTCCTAAAAGTATTTCTGAATTGCACTGGCATTATTAACCCTTACGCTCCAAAGATCTCAAAAGCAATTCTCCTTACCGTTTGTCCTACAATTCGTAATAAGTAACTTTGGAGAATTTGGTATTGGATCAACTAATATTCCAATTATTGATAATTTTTCTTTAGTCTTTTAACTTTTCTTTTTTATGTAGTGTTAATTTTGTAAGGAGAAATCACGTCTTGGTCACTCACGAGAGTTAAGGGGTTAATGTGGTAGCCTGTAAGCGCTTGCGGACCTGGGTCTTTTGCATCGAATCAACTGCAACATGGAGCGGTGGAAGTCTTTGTTCCTGAGAGAGTAAACTATAGGATTGATAACGCCATTACTACAAGTCAGCCACACACTAACAACCCCAAGTTGTCCTACAACACAGGACTGACTACCGATAGCATAAAAAATTTCCAAAATTAAAACTGGCATCCACACAATGACCAGAAACATAAACACAAAGGCAACAGTTTTTGCCATTTTAACTTCAAGTCTAGTTTCCGTGACGGTATCAGAACTAGTGGCAGTTCCGGGATGTACCTGACCGCGTGACAAGAGTTGTTGTCGGTTCTCCACTGCCTTCTTGTATATTTTGTAGTAAAATGCACTAATCAAAAGCAGTGGAAGAACTATGTGCATGGCCAAGAACGCGTAATAAAATTTGAAATTAACGTTCCATTCATATGTTTCTTCCGTGATTGGCTCAAAGGCAAAAAGACCCATTAATACTACGATAGTTACAACGTAGATCCAGACTAATCCAACGATCACAAATGTTCTCCGCCATGAAGCAATATCCCTGTATCGTACCACGGACATCACTGCTCTGTAGCGGTCTACTGTGATAACTAGCAGGGTGATGAAAGAACCTGCTATTGAGAATAGCCATACAGAGTTAAGAAAATTTGTTCCTGTGGAGCCAAGTGGCCACTTTGGGTACGACCATACATATGTCATCTCTAGTGGTATCAATCCGATTGAGATACTAATGTCTGTTAACGCCAAACTCAAAAGATAGCCATTTGAAGGTCTTCGTAGTTTTTTGTCGATGCTAATCACGATGGTCACCAAAACATTCTCGGATAAAGACAGCAAAAATGTCGCAACAAACAGAATGGATATGGGAATCCGAAAACTTAACTCGAATATGCACGCTTCTGTGTCGGCAGTTTCTTTCGTCGAGCCATTCATCGTCCGCATCGAATTTTCTTCCGCAAGAGCAGCTGGAAAGATAACATTAGGTAAACATTCTTGCCCTGATATCGTAAATGTGAAAGAAATACCATTACATATCGCGAATTTTTAAGATTAAGAGAGGCTAAGATCTGTAATAGCTTTCAAGGCAAGATTGTTTCACTTTCCGTTGCTCATGCAAAGTGCCCGTTGACTTCCGCTATTTCTCAGAAGGATATTAATAGAACTCTTTCCGCCTCAGAAGAAATATCTGTCAGTTGATGTCACGGTTTGCGGAAGTATTCACTTCAGGAGAGCAGTTCCCGCATAAAAGCAGAGTATTATAATGGGACACTTCTCCCAATTAACTAATGACAAATACCTGTAAAATGTCACGTTTCGTTAATAAAAAATAGTACAGAACCTGTGTGACATACTCTAGTGTGACAATACTTTACGCATGGCGCAAAATTTTATGACTTGTGAATACATTTGTTTATTACTGTAGAATACGAAATTTGTAGTGAAACCAAAAGTTCACGTGGATGACTCACATAATAATGGTGTTAACTTTTATTTAATTTGATAGAAAAAATTGTTAAAGAGTAAATTTTAACGACCTCGTGGACCAAAATACTTGTTCAGAAGTACTAACCTTTGCCAATTCTGCGAGTTCTTCTTACTAATTATTCAACAATTAGAATTAAAATTGCAATCTTAGATAATGTGATGCAATGTAAGGTTCTAGAATGATCTGAAATATACTTAAAAACAAACATCACGCAGCGTCAAGCTACGTCAGGCAACTCATAACTGAAGCATTTGCTCAATTGACGCCGCATGACGGGGTCCTACCGATTATCCTTACATCATTGATCAAACGCTTTGAGGGCAACGCTCTCCTGAATGTAGGCTATGTTGCTTATATCTGATAAACTTCTGGGCGATTTGAGATAACTTCGGTTTTAAATGTGATAGATATCCTAAGGCCACTGAAAGATTACACTCTATCGCTTTTCCTTTTACATTGAATGGGCAGACAATTCACTACCTATCCGTGCCTCGCTAAATCACTTCTTTGGCTTTTCGATTACCATATGTAAATTTTCTTAATTTTACTTATTAAGTTGATGAGTTTAATAGGGATGACCCTTATGTCATTGCGACTGAGTAGCTGGGAATAATAAAGTGATGTAAAACGCTGTGCCAGGAATTTTTTTTTAAGGGAATTAGGAAGTAATATATCTCAGGATTCATTTCGCGAATAGGCTCTCTATCCCTCGCTGTTAATGTCAAGGTACTCTGGATAACAAGCTAATCATTGAAGGTTCTTTTAACAATAGGGATAATGTTTGGCTTGAGCGTTTAAAATTACTGAAAGATAAGCAGTTTGGAACATTTTCCGGCTGCCAATAAGCGCGTTGTAGCATGTAAACAACGTGAAACATATCCGTTGACCCCTTTCAAAGAAAGGAAATGCCGCGCTCAGTCTAAAAAAAAGAGCATTACGTTGCTCGATTGCTGGCAGAAATATGGCGGAGACTACATCCTCAGAACGAAATACCAGAGGCAATTTCGATGAATTTCTGAAAAAGATACAAGAAAACAACAACGAAGAGATAGATGACTTCTTGTTAAGTGGGAATGAAACGGCGATAACTGAGGCGGAACAGAGAGGGGACGATACACAACAAAATCTATTGACGGAACTCGAACTAGCTCTCCGAAAGAGTGACGTCGTTGCAGTCTGGCGACTTATAGCTGATGCAGAGGAGAGCGAGATCAAGAAACTTGCTGCCTTACGGGTTGCGGAAAAGGTGAAAAGGAAAGAAGGAGAGGGACTTTGTACGATCCTAAGGGACTCACTGAGCTGGATTCTCACATTTCAAAGCGACGATGAGGGCCAAGAGACGGAAGCGGGAGGCGAAAATGTTCACGAGAAAGCTTGGATCAAAATTCTGACTAACCCGTTGTACATGTGTCTCGAATGGCTCCACAAAACATCATCGGCTGAGAATGAAACAGAGACTGTGGATATCATTAAAGCTGCCCTCGAAAATGCTTGCCTTTTGGAAAAAATTGCTGCAAACGAAAGTGACTACGACCGGGATGAGTACAGGCAGAGGGCAATGGAATGTGAGAAATTTGCCATTGACATCGTAGAGCAAATACGCACGTCTGATTCAGGAAAGCTTTACAAGATTATGGATATTAAGGGAGATGGCCCCTTACTGAACGGAAATCACGAAAATTTCGCTGAGAGTCTGAGTCTTCTCAAGATGGCCGCTAATACACAGCGCAAAATGGTGAGAATTGTAAGCTTAGAAGCAAGATCCAATCGCATCCCTCTGCATTATCTTTGTTTGCGCTTAGGGGCAAAATAAAAGCAGCCTTTGTTTTCGTTGCGTGGAACGTTTATCTGTTGTGAATTCCCACAAACTGTGAGGCCAACATGGCGCAAAAACGGGCACGCTCGTTGTGTCTGGTAAAAAATTAGTTCTATAGGAAATGATTGCTCCAGATGTTAAAAGACCAGTGCACGGTTTCAACCATTTTGAAATTTAAGTTTGAAGCTGGGATGGTAAAAATTAAAGAGCATCGGTCACTTTAACTAAATGGACTGTGAGATCTTGCCAATCCTGAAAGTTTTATTACCATGCAATGCAACTTATAAGGGACTGATTATTGGACAGATGACTCATTAAAATAATCATTTTTAATTGAAATATATTTTCACTAGAGGTGATCCCTTTTCTTCGCAACTTCGAATACTTAATAAGCAAAATGTCAACATTGATGTAAGCAAAAATGCTTCTGTAATCGTGTAGAATTCTAGTGTTTCATATATTGAGATTACCTGGATTATAAGAGTACAAATAGTTTGAGTGATTAAGTGATGTGCAGTTATTTGCATTAAAGAGTCATGGTTTTTTTCTCTTTCCAGTTCGTAACGAGCCCCAAATGCCAGCTCATTCTTGATGAGGTCGTTTATCATGAGTGGCCCATGTGGCAGAGTAAAGGGCTGGCCGTGAAGACCCTGAGGCTTCTCTTTCACTATCTTTTTATCATATCTTTGGGTGTTATCATTTACCTTCCCTTGCGGCTTATACTGAAAGGCTGTCTCTGCTGTAAATCAAGTGACCAAGAGAGATGCTGGAAACTTAGAAGGCTTTTCGAGCTTCCATACTCCAAGTTCATCAATCAAACTATGTCCTACTCAGTATTTCTTTGCCTGGTCTTCGCCTCAACTTTTCACAGTAAGTTTATCACTGATGGGACAGGCATGTCGAACATAGGTAAGTCACTTTTGTTGCTAATACTCGAGTGATGACCAGTGACAGCCTATTGTCTCATGCCATCTTATAAGATGGCATGAGACAAATGCCTAATTAGTGCCCAACATATTATAATCAAAGCATATTCACTGCAACAGCACAATTATTATGTGCTTGCAATTCAAGGAACCGGTTTTTTTGCAATCAGCAAATCAAAATTTATTTAATGTTTTTAGAACATCCAAAATTCTTTTTTAGGTGGGTTCAAGGCCATCTTAAATGAAATTAAAGCCAATGCGGCCCTGAACCTACTCTACAGATGTTCAATTAATCTTTTAAAGAATCTTGATATACTGATTGAAATAACATAACAGATGTATTACGACCCTTGAGTTCATAGTTCATAGTTCATAGTTTGATAAACTTCAGTTGGCTTTTAATTCTGACGAAGACTCCCTAGTTTTATCTACTCATGAGGCATAATGTGCATGGATGTGTGTCAGTTTCAATGCAAGAGTAGATAAATTTAGTATGCCAACAAAATATTTAATTGATTTGCTCGATCTCATTTACAGAGTTGGCTGCTGTCGCTTTTGTTGTGGGCCTTTTGGTTCAGGAGGCAATGGAGGCCTACAGGCAAGGTGCCTCAATTTACTTTTCAAAATGGTGGAATGTCGTAGACACATTGATCGTTTTAACATTCCCGCTGGCCTACATAGTTTGGTTTACTGCGTGGTTTCGTTGTGGCGGTGTGTGGAAACCAAGAGAGGCTGCGTTTATAGTGGCTGATGCCATTTATTCCACAGCATCTGTATTGGCCTATTTCCACTTAGCACACATCTTCCAAGTTAATTCAGTGTTGGGTCCATTACAGCTGTCACTTTACAGAATGCTTAAGGACGTCCTCAAGTTTCTTGCCATTTTTTTTCTACTTTACATAGCATTTGCTACAGGCGTAATCAATACATATTCGTATTATGTGGTTTCTCAAAAACAACTTAAAGAAGATAAGTACCCAGCAGTTCCCCGATATGGCAAGTACGTATATAACCCTATGAGCTCTAATTAAACTTAATAGGGGGCGCACGTAAGCTACTAATTTACTTTACAAAAGCTTGGAGGACGTTTAGTGTAGAGGCATGAAAAGGAACAACCTTGAGACTGTGAGGACAAATGAAGAGCCCACTATTATTGCTAAACATTTACTCCCATTAGAGTTCGGCAATTATCTATTGCTCGAGTGATAAGAGGGGGGGGGGGGGAGGGGGTCGAAGAAGTTTGGTTGTGTCACGTGAAAAATTTTCCTGATCCTTCCCTCCCTCCTCGTTGGCAGCTAACTGGCAGTCAGTTTTCAATAGCCCCCCCCCCCCCCCACCATTACATCTTGTTGGCCACGATTCATCCAACCTCCGTCACCCTGAAGACCATAAGGTCCCCCCCCCCCACAAAAAATATCCTCACACCCCTCCCCCTCCCCCTCCCCCTCCCCCTCCCCCTTCCCTAGGCAACAAATAACGACTGGTTCCTAAGCAAGGTTAATCTGGCAGTTTCACCAGTTTCACCGGTTGTCACTGGGCAGAGAACATTAGGCGAAATTGGGTTAGACTAATGACACCTAACTCGATATTTTTATATTTTAACGTAGCTACACTGAGGCTTTCATTGGAATGTTTTGGTTGTTACTTGGTTCGGTTGAAGATGACGAACTTAATGTTGAAGATCCAGCGTTTCATCTGACGTCCATTTTCGGGCGTATTTTTATAATAGGCCACGCGATTTGCACAGTCATAGTAGCTTTAAACATGCTGATCGCGATGATGAACAACTCTTTTAACAGAGTTATGGTGAGTCAACGTTTCTTTGGTAAGGATCATATTTAGCGCTGGCTTTAATTGATCCTATTCACCTTATACACTGTGATAATGTAGCTGACATACTGGATTGTATTTCATGCACGTTTAAGACTTCACCAGCTTGTGCTTCGTGTTCAAAATACTCCCCAGAGAAAGAAACTTCTTGAACTGCAGCTAAACCTTTAAAGATGTTTCTCGTTGTTTTGGAAACTATTGTTAGTTAGTCATAACTACAAGGTCCTATGTTGTGATGTGGGAATTATTTTAATGAGTAGTGCTTCGTTCAGTGATCACTCCCTTGCAACAACAAACTGCTGATGCTTTTTTATGATTGGTCAGTTTTTTCTACGGCGCTTCTCGCAGTGAGTTAAACACTTGTACACTGTTGTGGTTGACACCTGATAAGTTTACGATCTTAAACACTCTTAATATCTTCTGTAGGAAAATGCAATCGTAGAGTGGAAGTTCTCAAGAACTCAGATGTGGCTGGAATGGATCGACAAGGGCAATACCATACCTGTCCCATTCAATACAGTCTACTATATTCTCTACATTTTCTTACCAAACTTCTGGAAAACTTGCTACAATAATCGGCGCCAAAACGTGAGATAGTTTGTTAATTTGAATTAATTATCTCTGCAGCATTTTTAGTGCATTTAAAGGAACCTAAGAATCACATTTGCTAATTCGCTTGCAGAGCTTTCATATAGAAAAGAAACAAAAAAATCATCGGCGTATATAACAAAGTTGAATCTGGGAGGGACATTGTACTAAACACACTTGTTAAAACCCTCAAATTATAGAATTGTAGCTCTTTTCATATAATGAAATGGAATAAACGAACGAAAGAAGAATCAAAAGAATGAATAAATCATTTTGAAAATAAATTAAATTAATAAATTTAAAGAAATGATCGAGTGCCGTTCAACTATCATGCAGATTAGGTGGTCAGTGCACCGATTGTTTTGCCGCTGACCAAGTTCATAACACTATCCGTACCAGAAACCTAGATTTCTGTCTTTGTGATGATCGTTTTTATTTTTGTCCTAATTTTACTCTTCCATCAGGTAACCAGGGTGGCCAGGTTAGCCAAATGTGAATGTATTGAGACTATAAACCTGAAACGCTTTACATTTCCTCTACATTTCCTTTACATTTCCTGATTACTTGCTATTTCATTTTCTATGGCGGCGAAGAGAGGTAAAAACGGTGAAAAATTTAGCCAAATGTCTCCTCTAGAGCGTATTGAGACAGTAAACCAAATTACATGGCTCAAATTAACTCTATAATTCCCAAGATCTCATTAGTAATTCTCTTTACTGTCTGACATACAATTTTTATGATGTCAATTTAGAGAATTTGGTATTGGATCAACTAATAATCCCCTAATTGATATTTTACTTTATTCTCATCACTTCTATGCTTGATATTGTATTGGTATTGTAAGGAGAAATTCTTTCTTGGTCACTCATGGGAGGTAAAGGTTTAAGGCTTGTTCCTCGTTTCTTCGTTACTATTGTATGCAGCACTTCACTTTACATTTTTGACTGCACTAAATTTTCCTCTTCTTTAGGTGAGGGGAGGAGACAGAAATAAAAGAAAGGTTAGCCAAATATCCTGTTGCGAATGTATTGAGATACTGTTACTGCTACATACGACATTTTACTTTACATTTTCTGAATGCTTAACTGATACTTTTAAAGGACGAGAAAAGAGATGAAAATAATCGACAGGCGAGTTAAATGTCTCCAAAGGATTGATTTGAGAAAGAAAATCTTAGACACCTTAATACTTTGCTCGATATTTTTCGACCATCTTCTGATTTGTGAGTATCTCTTTGTTTCAGACACGCATGCAGGTAATGAACGGATTAGTTGTGGAGTATCTTATTGATCGCTACGAAGATAAATGGAAGGAGCCCACGGTAAAAACAGGAGCAACGCGCCCTTAAACGCAGTCCTTTTCCTCGGTTTTCGTTCTTAAACAGGTCAATACTGAAGTCTCTGGATTTAGATATACACTAGCATTCATTTGGTGCCCGGATATTTGTCCGCGGACATTATCTGATTTGAGTAGCAAGCAGTTCAGGGGAGCGATACTAGAGAAAACATGTGAGCTTCGAGGAACAGATAACGTCAATTTTAAAGAAAGACTTCCATCGCATTGGAACATTTTCGGTCACGTCATGCACGTATTAAAACCGATCGCGTGTGAGCGAACGTATGTGATGGATTGAAATCAAATTGCGATGTCGGAAAACTGTTCGCATTCCGCAATCAGATAATGTCTATGAATGTAAGTAGCATCATCATCATTTATTTTATTTAAACACGGTCAACTCATCAGCCTAAAAAATACATATCACATACGCTAGAATATTTAAAACTCAAACTATATACTATAACACTAAAAGCTGTTTTCCGTGAGTGCCGTGCGTTAGACTTAAAGAATGTCATTGATCTTACGTTTAAATACCCCCAGAGACTCTGTGTTCCTTATATCGCATGGTAGACTGTTCCATAATGTGGCGCCATTGTAGCTAAAACTTTTTCGGTAATAATTTGTGCGCGGTAAGGGAACATCGAGCTTGTTTTCAGAGTCCCTGAGGTCATAAGCAGAGTCACGCCACGTAAACTTTGAACACAGATACTCTGGAGCTAGCCCGTGCAGACATCTAAACATCATGGTGGCTTTGTGAATTTCCTGCTGGCGTGTAAGATTTTTCCACCTTAAAAACTCGAGTAGCTCAGTTGCATCAGCATCATAGTTAGAGAATGTCAACACACGGGCTGCTCTATTCTGCAATTTCTGCACTTTGTCTTGTAGCGTTTTCCCACAGTTACCCCAAACAATGTCACAGTTATCAAAGTGAGGTTTTACTAAGGCTTGATAAACGAGATGTATGGTTGATGCTGGGATCAGGTGCCTAATTCGCTTTAGGGCCCCGATACCAGAGGCGATCTTTTTGGTTAATTTTTCGATGTGACCTGATGCCAATCGAGTTTATCGTCTATTATTACACCAAGCGATTTCGTAGCTGTAACCTGGCTTACTTGAGTATTGTTCATTGTAGTTGTTGGTGAAGCCGTGAGAGTATTCAGTCTCTGCCTCGACCCTATTAGCATGAATTCGGTTTTGGTCATGTTCAATGTAAGTTTGTTTGCTTGTAGCCAGTTGAAAACGTTTGCTAGGTCTTCATTTAGACAAAACTGAACATTCTCAAGATTACTGCCCGCATATGTAAGGTGCGTGTCGTCAGCGTACATTCTTGGTTTACAGTTTGATAAGCAATTTGGAAGATCGTTAACATATAATAAGAACAATAATGGACTGAGGATGGTCCCTTGAGGGACGCCGTATGTCAGTGAGTAGCTATTGGAAAGCGACCCGTTCACAGAGCATTTTTGTGTGCGGTTTTCTAGATATGACTGAAACCATTTGAAAGATTTACCATGTATACCATAATAGTTTAGTTTCGATAGAAGAATCTGATGATCAACAGTGTCAAAAGCTTTCTTCAAATCCAGAAAAATCACTCCATTGATTTTCCCGTTATCAATATCATATGCCCAAGAATCTGTCGCTTCCAACAAAGCTGTTACAGTTGAATGATTAGCACGAAAACCTAACTGGTTTTGACATAGAATATCGTGCTCTTTCAAATAGGCATATAACTGTTCATAAACTATCCTTTCAAACGCCTTCGCCACTATTGGAATCACCGATATTGGGCGGTAATTGTTTACATCACCGCGGTCACCCTGTTTATAAAGAGGGGAAACCCTTGCATATTTCCAGTCATCTGGGAACGTCCCTTGGTTAATAGATTGATTGAAAATATCACATATCAGTACACAAATAAGATCAGCACATTCCCTGACCAACCTAGCAGATATTTTGTCAAGGCCCGTTGCCTTTGACTTGTCTAGTTTATTTAAAAGTGAAAATACTTTATTTGGATTGGTGGGTTGGAGCTTAAATCATTTATCTGTAGCGGTAAGATATCTTTGATAGCCACCACTATCGCGATTTATCTCACTAGCAAGTTTGGACCAATATTAGCAGTGGTTATTGAATTCGTTTGATAGCTCCAACGGATTAGTTATCGTTAATCCGTTCACTTTTAGTGACGCCACTGACGTTTTCCCAGATTTTCGAGAAGTTAGCTCGTTTATAGTCTGCCAGGTCTTTCGGGAGTCGCTGGTGTGCTTATTAAAACTATTTTGGTAATAAACTAGCTTAGCTGAGCGTATTTGCTTATTGGTTATATTTCTTTGTTTCTTAAATAATGCCCAATCGTTAGGATCATTTGTCTTGCTAGCTTTGATTTTTAATATGTCTCTATTATGCATAGAGTCTTTCAATTCAGAGGTAATCCATGGAGAACTCCTTGAACGAACACGCATCGTTTTCAGTGGGGCATGTTTGTCAGCAATAGCTAGAAATGTACATTTCCATTGCTGCCACATCACGTTTGGGTTGGAAGACTCATATACATTATCCCAACATTGAGATAGGATGTCATAACGAAAATTTTGACTATCGAAATTTCGGAAATTTCTATATGTAATAGAATTATGCCATCAGACATTCCGTTCTGGGCAAGTTTTCTATATACATACACCATGCTATGATACGAGTAAACATTTTGTGACATTTCATGACATTTCGTATAATGTAGCTATGATCAGCGGAGTATATTTTGAGCCAAATAGAGGCTATTGTGCGTTTTCTTCTCTGTTTTATCCGAGGATTTTTGAGCACCGTAATATTTTTAGCAACAAATCGTGCATGAGCGAAATTAATTGATGATGATTTTAAACATTCCCCAGAAAAGAAATATATTGCTTAAGGTTAGTCTTCATTTGTAGCCGGTCAGACAGTTAAAATATCTATATTTGGTGTTACCAACAATTAGTTATCGGAATTCAAGCACCTAACATATCAGTTTTTGAATGACAGTTACAAAGATATGGCATGTTTAGGTTACAAATAGAATAGAAATTATTTAATTTTTGTAGAGACTAAACTACTGACGACGATATAGGGCAGTTGTGTCTTTATATCTACATGTGGACCATTTATTTTTAGCATAATATTATACTTTCTCCATACGTTGTTAGAATATTGTAGACTAATAGGATAATATCAAGCTTTTTCCGCAGGTAATCGTTCGGCACTTTACCAGTTGGGGGAAATGCTTCCTCGACTACAAGTGATTATTAAATTTTATTAGAAAGTATTAGAGATTATTTAATCTTTTACTCCCAAGAAATCAATAGTAATTCTCCTTGTCGTCTGTCATACATTTCGTATGATGTAACTTTGGAGAATTTGGTATTAAATCAACCAATAATCTAATTGTTGATAATTTTTCTTTAGTTTCATAATTTTTCTTTTTGATATTGTGTTCATTTTGTAAGGAGCAATTATACCTTAGTCACTCATAGGAGTTCAGGGTTAATGCAATAACCTATAAGCGCTAGCTGGTCTTTTGCATCGAATCAACTGCAGCATGGAGCGTTGGAAGTTGTTGTCCTAAAAATTAAATTGTTGTCCTTAGAATAAAAAATGGCATCCATACAATGACCAGAAACATAAACACCAAGGCGATAGTTTTTGCCATTTTAACTTCAACTCTAGTTTTCGTGACGGCATCAGAACCAGTGGCAGTTCCCGGATGTACCTGACCGCGTGACAAGAGTTATTGTCGATTCCTTACTGCCTTCATGTAAATTTTGTAGTAACGTGCACTGATCTATGTGCATGGCCAGAAACGCGTCGAAAATTTCAATATAAACTTTCCATTTATATGTTCCTTCCGTTATTGGCTCAAAAGCGAAAACACTCATTGATACCACAACATTATAGATATAGACAGCATAAATTTCGCAATAAACAAAATGAATATAGGAACCTGAAAACTTAACTCGAATGGGTATGCTTCTGAGTCGGAAGTTTCGTTTGTCGAATTAGCTATCGTCCGCATCAAATTTTGGTCCGCAATGGCAGCTGAGAAGATGACACTAGGTAGACATTCTTGCCCTCAACAGTTGTCGCGAATCTGAAAGAAACACCGTAACTTGACGCGAATATAAGAGAGACTTAGATCAGCTATAGCAATCAACGGCACGATTAATTCGCTTTCTGAGGTTCATTCAAAGCTTCGATTGACTTCTGCTATTTCTTAGAAAGATCTTAATGTAATTTTTCCCGATTAAGAGGTAAGATGCAGTTGATGAAACGTATAGTCTTCAGCACAGTTATTTTAAAAGGCATTTCACGCATAACAGCTGCGTCTAACAATGGAATATTTCGCTATTGAGCTGCGTGACTTCAACTTTGGTGTGACTATACCTCACGCACGAAATCCCATTTTACGTTCTATTTGTCGTCTGCTCGTCACTTGAGTATGATTTGGATTGGCAGCTTCACTTTCCACCAATAAGGATAAAGAATCTGTTCCTGTCCACTGCCCTTTCTGGAAAAATCGCACTGTCAATCGTCTTCATATAGGAAAGCACTAAAATTTTCTCCCATTCCTTATAATGAACAAGTAGAACACTCATTTTCACAACTCTTCTAATTGCTCTATAAGCAAAAATCATCAGATGGCCGTACACAGGGTTTACGCAATCGACGAACAACAGCTACGACAACCAGAAGGCGGCTCAAATGTTTATACAGATTTTCTTGATGCAATTTCGAGAGGTACAGAGGACGATGTGGAGCGATTTTTACGGCCAGCGAATTCAGACGAGCGTAGGAATAGTCGAGAAGAAGATCCAACATGTGTGTCTCACAAGCGACAACTTACGAAAGCCCTCGAAAACGAAGATGCTGTCACAGTTTGGAAATTAATAGCTAGAGCTAAAGAGTCGGAGCTCAAGACGATAGAAAACCTAAACAAGACATGCGAAACTGTCGCAGAAAATGAGTGCCTGAAAGAGAAAGGACTGATCAAGTATCTTTGGGGAAAGCTACGCGGCCAAATCAGATCTGCTAGAGGACGTGATACTTCCGCTTGTATATTCCGAGAAAGCAGGCCACCACAAACTGAATTTCAACACGAAGAAGAACAACAGTGGATACGTATACTTTCTGATCCACTCTACATTGGTTTGGAATGGCTATGGAGAAATAATTCACAGCTGACATCCACCGCTATCCAATACCCGAAGCGGAGAGAAAGTAAGCTTGAAGACATCATCGAAGCTGCTTTGGATGATGCATACCTGCTGGAAAAAATTGCTCGGTACGAGCATCATTACAGTCGGGACGAGTACTACAAGCGAGCATTGGAGTGTGAGAAATTTGCGGCTGATGTTGTTGAAGGATGTAACTTCAGCCAACTTCAGGAGATTATGGATACCGATGGTAATGGTTGTTTAATGGCGAAGAAACCTAAGAATTTTAATCAGAGCCTGATTCTTCTCAAGTTTGCTGCCGACAAAAACAGAAAGATGGTTTGTGATCATTTATTTTATTTTTATTTAAACGTTTAAGGTACCTAAGTTATGTGGCTAAAACTTATTCACTGGTTCATAAAGTATGACAGCTTAAAAAGCATATCAAACCCACAGACTCACTATGGAATAAGTTGAGCGTCAAGCATGAACACCAAGTTTTCAATTCCAATCTAAATTACCATGAATAATTAAAACCACTTACTTAAGAAGAAATTTTAAAATTGCTACAATAAAAATGTTCCGTGATTTCCGCCTTTGAAATAATATACACTATTGAATCGAATGGATTAGACTCTTTCATTTTTCTCGGAAAGTGCATTGCAAACATTTCAATTTTCAATCGGGTAAAACAAACAGTCATTTGAATTAATATTCAGCAGAGCATATATTTAGTGATCACGAAATCGCTGATCTAAGACTAGCCAAATGAAAACTAGGGATGCTGGATGGTACACGTACAATCAATCTCTTCCCCATATACTTTTACCTTGGTTGTTATTAATTGATTTATATCATTTAGTGTGGCTGCTCATGAAAAGCACGTGTGAAGCATAATCTAGATGGCAATGCCAAGTGTTTTTCCATTTAGAGTAAGATGACAATATGACGTGCATTTCGTTGCTTTTGTCGTAATTTGGACCCCATGCAAATAATGAGCGGTATGAAACTGAAGTATTGCTTGGGATATAAAATCACAGTGAAATCTTGACATGATTTACGTCAAAAAATTATGTTATTCAACCTTTTACTCCAGGAAAGTATGGGTAGTACACTTAAAAAAAAATAAAACTCTTGGTCGCCGTGTTTAAAAACAAAGACTAAGCCGCTGAGTCAAATAAAAAGAAAGGTTTGCCAATGTTATAACTATGATTGTGAAATATATTAGTAAATTGAATGGTGAGTAAACGTGTTTATTACCTCTTCAACTTAGGAAAAAATTGGGTTGGCCATTGACAAATCAGTGGCCTCAACCTTGGTGCCCAACAATGTTTTCCTAAGTCTTTGAAGAGGCAAGCACCCGCTTAAATTAAACAAGTTTACTCACCATTCGATTTACCAACCCTCTTAATATGAACGTGAAGTAGTAAACTTCTAAGAAACAGAAAAAACGACCTTTACAAAAATATAGTAACAAATAAGACGAGAAAAATAATACAAAGATATGTCGAGACAAAAACTTACCAAATTCTGAGGTAATATACGAATCACGAAACACTCGGAGGAAAAAGGTTCATATCGTAGCAAAAATAAAGTACACGGGAAGTGCGTGACACATAAAATGTGAAGGGTGGCGTAATTTACATAAAATGCCAAAAAAACGGTGCATAAATGATAGGTGAAAAAAACGAAAAGGATAGGCGTAAATTAGTGGTTTCAAATAGTTTAGGACTTATATGTTAGAAATCAAGAAATTACAAATTTACCAAAACAATCTTTTTCTTTTCAATTCGCAGTTTGTAGCGAGCCCAAAATGTCAGTGGATTCTTAACGAGATTATATACTATGAATGGCCTGGTTGGCGGGATAAAAGCAGACTGACCAAACTGGCTTGGTTCTTCTTCCAACTACTGCTTGTAGCAGTATCAAGCGTCTTCTACATACCGATACGGTTGGTTCGTAAATTTTATCGTTGCTGTAACAATGAGAAGATCTGGGAATTCAGAGAGCTTTATGAGCATCCCTATTCCAAGTTTATTAACCACACGATGTGGTATCTGGTGTTTCTCTCAATGATATTCTTGACCTCCTTTGACGACAAGTTTGAATCTTCAGCGACTGGGCTGATATGGTGTGGTAAGTGTCATAAATTTAATTTTCACTTGCATTGACTTGGCTGTTTTTTTTCGTTTGATGGCCCGCAGCCATCATTTATTTCCAGAATGCTACACTTAAAATTTTACGCAGTTAGGGTTTCAACCTTACGATTTGAATTAAGATTAAATAGCTGATGTAAAGAAAGAAAAACTTAGCAAAAAAAAAGTATACAAATTAATCTATTATTATATACCTATCACTTGTATAGAATATCACCTTCTTTACAGTCTAACATTTCAAAATCATGTTTTTCTTCATTCTATGGTTAGCCTCCAAAACGCTCAGAAAAACACAGTTTTCATTTTGAATTTGCCAGAGCAAAGTAAATTTCAACTTATTTTGAACTGTTTGAAGACGACGTAGATCAGTCAAAGCTTGAGGCGCGTGCACTGTTGTGCTAAAACAACTGTAAATTTCTTCACAGACTATGTGGTGCTTTCGTTTGTTCTTGGCTTACTTCTGCAAGAGTTTCTCGAAGCTCACCGACAGGGAATTTATATTTATATGTCAAAGTGGTGGAATGTTGTAGACACGCTGATCATCTTGACTTTTCTGGCGTCCTTGGCTTTATGGCTGCTCTCCTGTCTGTACTTTGGAAAATGGAAACCTAGAGAAGCAGCGTTTGTTCTAGCCGATGTGTTGTACGCAAGCGCATCCGTTATGGCATATTTTCATCTGACGCATATATTTCAGGTTGATTCAGTGCTCGGCCCTCTACAGCTGTCACTTTACAAAATGCTCAAAGATGTGCAAAGATTCCTCTTTATCTTCCTTGTGCTGTATTTCTCGTTTGCTAATGGCGTCGTAAAAGTCTACTCTTACTATGTAACCTCGAAAACTGAACTGCAGAGAAATTGGAACCACACTGAGAATGAGGAATTCCATCCGTACGCGGAGTAAGAGAGCTTTAATAAGAAATATCTTTATCCAATAACGTCCAAGATTAAGTATAATATATTTTTGAGATAAGAAAGCTACTCCGTAAGGTGTTTTTTTTTTTATTGCAAATTAGGTATAACTAATAAACTGATGCCTTCAGCATTTCCCGAAAGCAAACGAACGGCGAGTCAATGGTGATAAACTCGTTCTGAAT
This sequence comes from Pocillopora damicornis, assembly GCF_964200805.1. Lineage (NCBI taxonomy): Eukaryota > Metazoa > Cnidaria > Anthozoa > Scleractinia > Pocilloporidae > Pocillopora > Pocillopora damicornis. Next base: position 19,602,250 of record NC_142673.1, on the reverse strand, counting down.
TTCATCGACTACTGAGAGATGAACTTACTGAATCGCCTTTTAGCTGATAATGCAGAAGCTCCAGAAACAGTGGAGCGCTTGGCCCTTTGTAAAGCCAGCACCCATTTCACATGTCTGCATTGTATGTGTGCTAACATAGAGTTACTTCATGTAGCATTTCCTAATTGAAGTTGTTCTTTATACATGTACATAATTAAGCCGGAACAAAAACACGACTATAGGCCACCTTGAAACAAAGCTTTAATCTGAAACATGGACATTGGCATCGAAGAAGGCTACTTAAGCTCGGTGATTTTCGTTCGGAAACGCAAAAGTTAGAAGTTGTTTAGAGGAATGCGAAAATTTCATTCTTGCGTCTGACTATTTATAATATGCTGATATCTTTTGCTTCTCAGTCACAAGAGCGCGTTTATAGCGTTATTCTGGTTGCTGCTTGGCCTCGTAGAAGAAGACAAAATTGAGGTAAAAGACCCTGTGTTTGCTCTCACCGCCACATTTGGTCGTCTTTTCCTGATGGCTTACGTGATTTGCACTGTAATAGTGGCTTTGAACATGCTGATCGCCATGATGAATAATTCGTTCGAGAGAATCATGGTGAGTATACACCCAAAATAAATACCATTGCCGCAAGTCAGTCAGATTTGACCCATATTCAAGAAAGTTTTCGTCCATCGAATAAATTCCTAACTGCGTTGTTTTTTTGAAACGAGCAACCCCCGCTACTGAAAAACCTTCTCAACTTCTTGATTTCTTCTTCACAATTCAATTTTAGAAAAACTCCGAAATTGAGTGGAAATACTCAAGATCCCGAATGTGGCTGGAATGGATTGACAAAGGCAACACGATGCCGGCACCCATCAACATGGTCTATTACACCTTGTATGGGAGTATTCTATTTGCTGACAAAGTTTCTGGGAAATTCAGAGAAAAATGCTGTTGTTGTCGTGGTAATGGGGTAAGGAAGAGAAGAAGTTTTATTTTTTGTAGATCACTAGGAGGGTATTGACTTTTCTTATCACCCATTGTTTCTAAGTCTTTCTATATTAGTCGGGAAAAATGCGTCTCTCAAACTCCACCAAAACCGTACATTTCATTTTAGATGGGAATGTAGATTATTGAAGTAATGCACTGATCGCTAAACTAGCATTTACGATAAGACCGTGAAATTAATGCGTTGATTCATTCTCGTTTCTTAAATTTCATCTCTTTGTTAAAGGAACCAGACGAAGTGCAGGCGCAAAGAGAGGTAAGCAGGACTGATAAATGAGAAATTCTGTCAAAACTCAAAATCAAGGTCTAACTTCCTTGATATGCAATACTATTTGTAATGGTAATGAAATGCAACTCTTAATTTTTTTTTCAGAGAGACGAGATTACCGCCAGAAAAGAGGTACATGTAAGCTTAGAGTAAAACTTTGACGTGTTTTTCATGTAACAACGAGAGAATTGATCCAGCGAGCCTTGTAGCATGCGAAAACAATTGCAACAAATGCTCCTAAATGAAATCGATAGAGTATCATGATACAGAGAGTGAGAGAAAATGATGATGAATAATGTCTTTGATCTTATTATGTCATCCCAGAGACGAAAAGAAACGATGAAGGAATTGGTGGTGAAATATCTAAGGGGCCGCTACTTTGAAAAATGCGAGGAAGACAACCTAAGTGGAGATGACACAACGGATGACAAAAAGGGGAAAGCGGGAAAAAAAGAGAGTTCCCAGTTCATTGAGGAAAACATTAAGTTACTTAGACGATTGGTGGATCGTCAGGCGAAGGAGCTTGCCAAACTTAATAAAATGATGGACACATTAGTGAAGTGATAATGGCACTGACTTTTGCTCTACTGACCATTTTGTCACAGCTTTCCAATTGTTTCTTATAATATATTGTCAACCAGAATCTATGGAGCAAGTATTAGAGGCCTTCACCCTTTCACGTTCATCTTAAATTCATGATTAATGAGAAGGGAACAGAATATAAATGAAGATAGAGTAGAACAAATAACTCAGACTTAATAAACTACATCAGAATAATAACAATTATTCTTTCAAGACAACTATTTACTGAGATTTTCTGGGACTGGTCTCCCAATAATTAATTAGTTATATTTCATAACGCACTTGTGTGGTTATTTACTACCCCTCTGCCAATTTTAAAATCATTATTAATGTGCTAGATTAACATCAACACACATTGTGCTCGGAACACTTTGGGTATGGGTTAATACAAAACTGAGTGTCAAACATAAACTACAATGATACAATGGGTAAGCTATAGTGATAAACGCAATTGTAAAGGATAAATATACAAAGTTAAGAATAAAAAATAGGTGAAATCAAGTTTATCTTACACAATTAAGACTCAACTAAAATACTTGATAAGATTATTATTTAAGTGATCCCCATAACTGAGATTTTCTTGGACTGGTCTCCCAATAGTTAATGAGTTATATTTCCTTACGCGCTCGTGTGGCTATTTACTACCCCTCTGCCAATTTAAAAATCATTATTGATTTGTTAGATTAACATTAACACTCATTATGCGCGGAACGAACCGTCTGTTAGTCCTCACTGTCAAAGATAGTAGTAGAGACACCGTATTCTACAGTCTTAAGTGGTTTTCCCCATGTTAAGGAACACTTTGGGTAAAGTTTAAACCTTTAACTCCCGTGAGTGACCAAGACAGAATTTCTCCTTACTCTATCAATACAATATCATGCAGACAAGTGATGAGAATAAAGGAAAAAAATATATTATTAGATTATTAATTGATCTGATAGCAAATTCTCTAAACTAACATAATGAGAATCTTCGGCAGACAGTAAGGAGAATTGCTATTGAGATCTTGGGAGTTAAAGGTTTAATACACAACTGAGTGTCAAAAATATAGAATAAAATGATACAATGGGTAAGCTATAAGGATAAATACAGTTGTAAAAAGATAAAAATATACAAAGTTGAAAATTAAAAATAAGTCAAATCAAGTTTATCTTACACAACTAAGACTCCACTAAAATACTTGATAAGCTTATTATTTAAGTGAACCCCATAACGCAGAGGATCCTCCAGTGATTTTTTTAAGGGGGGGGGAGGGAGGGGAGGTATGGAAAAAGGAACGAGGGCAAAATAAAAGAAACTCTAAGAAACAAGAAAGTAACAATAACAAAGAAAAAGAAAGGTGAATTTTCACACCAAAACCCAAGGAAACTAAGTAGAACTCATCTGCTTCAAAAGAAGTGAGGTCTCGGATTGGCGAGTTATGTGACTACTCGATGTGATTCATACAAACACATATTAAAACTACGTTAACATTAACCACGCCCAAACAAATCTTGTTACATAGATGTGAACTCTTGCTCTGGGTAGTAACCTTCCTGAAAGTTGGTAGTTCTACCTGAAAGGAGGAGGGGGAAGGGGGGGGGGGGGGAAGCGTGCCCGATCTGGTAGGCGGAAGACAGGGGACAAAGGAAACCAAATCAGGAGAACGCCACTTTATCATACTGAGTAACTACTACTATTCAGAAGTCAAAGATAAAAAGAATAATCATACATTACCGCTGCATGGCAGCACAAATGAAGCAATTGATATAAAGACGGGTGAATATGGGGAAAACAGCAGCCAAAGCGGTTATAATGGATATATACATTAGCAAACATAGACCAGAAATCTGAAGAATTCGTCCTTTCTTAACACGAGTACGAGTTCGTTAGATCCCCCCAAAAATTACATTAAACTAACTACGATAAATTCCGTTTCCTACCCGCACTTTAAATTGTGGGCTGGTCTTAAATTTTCTTGCAATAAAAACAAAAATCTTACACATCATCAAAACGGCTTACAGTTCCTGTAAATGGGTTTACGCAACCCTCTTTCGATTTCAGTCATCTCTTTCATCAACAAGTGACTTCTTTAAAGTCCTCCGTGCTGACGGGTCATCATCTGTTTCAGATACTTCTCAACAGATGATGCTATAGCTTCCCCGCGTTCCTTATAAAGAAGAAACAGTACCAATTTAGTATTATAATAAATACTAAACTTAGCAATGAACTGCTTCCAACAACGATTGGAATATCTGCATCTGTGATAATTCAATTATAAATGATCCTAAATCGCTGAAAAGGTGTTTGTCTTCACCTTTCTCTTTTCCCTTTTTACAGCAGCCGGTTTGGCAAACTCAATTTTGATTGCGGAGCGCAATCGTGAATTGCGAGGCTAATTTGAGACGTTTATCTATACAAATAAGACGCATGATCTGTTTTTCTTGCAGCCTGGATCTGTTGCTCTTAGTTCATCGGGTAAGTGTTGTCATTTATACGCATATGTGGTACGACAAAATGATCCATTTACTGAAGTAATTAATCAACACTAACAAACCTCTCCTCGGCTGTATTCGATTTCAGGTTTCCAATAACAGGAACATCCATGACAAATACAGGAGGCGAAACTATAGCCCGAGGTCTGACGAAAAAATAAAGAGGAAATGACTTAAAAATATTAATTGGTGCTGTAACCGAGAAGGTTCAAAACAGCTTTCTTTTTTTTACATTAAATCGTTTGCCTAAAGTTAAAACACAAGTTTTGTGATTTGTCTCTAGTTTTCCCCTTTTTCTACCGTGAATTGCAATGTAGTGGTGTCTACCTTTACTCAGTTTTTTTCTATTCCTTTTTCACAGCAGTCGGTTTGGCAAACTCACTTTGGATTGCGTAGGGCAATTGGGAATTGTGAGGCTAATTTGAGCTGTTTATTTATACAAAAAAGATACATGATCTATTTCTCTTACAGCCTGGATCTGTTGCCCTTAGTTCATCAGCTAAGTGTTGTCACTTATACGCATATGTGGTACGACAAAATGATCCATTTACTGACCTCTTCTCGTTTGTTTGCGGTTTCGGGTTTACAACAACAAAAACATCCATGACAAATACAGCAGGCGATACTATCAACTGAAGTCTGATGAAAAAGTAAAGAGGAAATGACTTAAAAATATTAATTGGTGCTGTAACCGAGAAGGTTCAAAACAGCTTCCTTATTTTTACATTAAATCGTTTGCCTAAAATGAAAACAAGAGTTTTGTGATTTGTCTCTTATTTTCCCCTTTTTCTAATGAGGATCTCAATGTGTTGGTGACTTTTCCTTTGCCATATTTGGTAAACTATTGACCGCGGAGCGCAATCGTGAATTGTTAGGTGAAAGTAAGAAATGGGATCTTAATCCTACCTTATCTTTACTTCCTTGCTCTACATTTTGCTCTACCTGTTGTGGATTGCCTTCTTCAACATTCACTTCTACTCCAGTGAGTTTAAGCCTGGCTTCCATCTAAAAGTAAAGAATTAGGAAATCTGCCAGTTAATGAGTTATGCAGATCTAAACAACCTATCTTAAGATTACCACCATGATCTTGAATGCTTAAAACGCAAACAAAGGAGGCAAACGCCAGCCCACTTTCAAAACTCCTCATCACCAGGCATCTTGCAATAGGAATCAGCCAGCGTACTAGGCGCCCGAGATGACGTAACGAAACAACGAGTAAGGTTTAAATCGAAATTGTTTTTTTCATTTTGCGTACCTCAACAGTTCCTTTTCTCTCCTCTCGCTGTTTCCGTCAAAGTAAGCAGCAAAATGAAACAAAACATATTTTAGCACCAACGTGAGTTGTCACTCAAGAGACATGCAATGCTTCTGTAGTAAACTTGTTAAGACCTGTTGGAATTGAAATCTACACTTGATAATATAAGATCTGTTGGAATTTATATTTGCATTTACATGTTACATTTCCCAGAATTCCTAGTTAATTTTATCTGTTTCTGTGTGCTCGCAGGATTTAATAAGAGACCAGGTCATAGCGAAAAATGTTTCATCCTGGGAAGGGGGGGGGGGGGGGTGAATGAAGCAAACGGAATTGATTTCTCCGAGCCCTTTTTCCTCAGAATCATGATGAAAGTACAACCAAGATCTCACTAAAAGGATTTTGCAAGTATTCCAAAGACAAAATAGCAATTGCTAACATTTACCTTCTTATTACAATTGCATCTGCAGTCTCCCCATACCATCCAGTAAACGAGGTATATAAGGAAAAAGCAGAAATAAAAGATATAATACAGAAGGTTAAAAGGTACTGGTATTACATTTCCTTTGTCGATATATTCTAACCACATTTGAGCCCTTGAAAACTTCCACTCTTTGTCCTCATCACCCTAAAAACCAAAGTTCATTTTCTAAGTTAAAATCTATCACATGTAATAACTCACATAAATTTCCCCCAAGGTTTGGAAAGAGTTTAAGCTTATCCGTGATCGACTGACTAGGTATGTATACTCAGTAATAAGAGGAATTTAGTGATTTCTGCGAAGGTTGACTGAATTCCCTCGAATTCATATGAGTCGTCATGCTACGGATCAATCATGATTGATAGTGTGCTAATCAACGTGGTTTATGTCACTGAGTAAAAAGCCAACTAGCAAACATCATTTTCGGAACTATTATATCAAGTCAAAATCTGTCACAAACCACAATTTGAGACCTACCATAACTCTGTCGCAGGAGTTATTCATCATGGCGATCAGCATGTTCAAAGCAACGATAACGGTACAAACCAGGTAGATGAGGAAACCCAAGCGACCAAACAGTTGTGTAAGGTAAAAGGCAGGATCATCAACCCTTATTTTGTCTTCTTCCACGTAGCCAACCAGTAACCAGACCAAGCCAATAAAAGTGATCTCGTGCCTGAAAAGTTTCGAATGATGAAAATATGAGACATCTTTTTCACTGGTCAGCTGATGTCATGTGAACTATACGTCTGGCCTCGATTGTTTGAAGATGGGGATAACGTTATGCACTGGATAAAACTCTATACGGTAGTTGACGCTATACATTTTGCTATTACTTATCCACTGGATAGTAATTTATCCGTTGGATAGCGTTATCCGACCTTTAAACAACTGGGCCGTGATGTTTGTCTATCTGTCCGATTACATGGGCATAAGTCTTTCTTCGTCCGTCCACTCATCAAATCAATTAAAGCACTTTCTTTTAGCAATATTTTTCTATAAAATTATAGATGAAATATTGTATGTTTGCTTATGGGCGCCCACTCTCTTATATAAATATCGCAATAGTATCCACCTACTCAGCATATGGATGGAAGTCCTGGAATTTGCTCTCGCCCTCTTCACGAAGTTTCACTTGAGAGACCACATAGTATGAATAAATTTTTATGAGGCCGGTTGCAAATGCAATGAAAAGCATCAGAAAAATGAAAAGAAACTTGGCCACATCTTTCAGCATTCTGTACAATGAAAGCTGCAAAGGGCCAAGAGTTGAGCTGACTTGAAATGCGTGAGCCAGTTGAAAGAACGCTAACACTGTGGCGCTTGCATACAAGACATCTGCCACAATGAAGGCATTCTTCCTCGGTTGCCATTCTTTATAAACGCTTAGCCATGTGACGAGCCATACTGTATAAGCTGCCAGGAGTGTGAAAAGTGTCATTGCGTCCACGACATTCCACCATTTCGAGATATAGATGCAGAATCCTTGTTGACAAACTTCCCAAATTTCTTGTAGAAGGAAACCGATGAAATAAACAAGGACAGCGTAATCTGTGGACAAATCAGAACTGCAAATGACTCTGCCGAAATGAATTGGAGACGATGTTTCATTATTTTTTGAAATATTTAATACTGTGAATGCTTCACGCTAACGAGATGTTGATTAAATTCCTTTAATGTCGCACTAGTTTACCTTTTCAGAACCTTGCAGTTTGAGGTTACTACTGATAAAGACATTTTTAACCTAAAGAGTGGTTGAAAGTAAGTACCCCCCCCCCTCTACTCCACCCCCTCCCGTTAGTTTAACCACCCAATTCAGGATTATGCATCACGAAATAAAGAAATAGACAACATTTTTAACCCAAAGAGTAGTTGAAGGTAAGTGCCTCACCTCTACTCCACCCCTCCCCCCCTTCTCCCGTTAGTTTAGCCAGCTAATTCAGGATTATGCATTACGAAATTAAACGGTATCAGCAGAATCAGCCGTTGCTCTTAGCTAATACACTCAAAGTGGTAAAGAATCAATCTACACAACTTACCAATGGATGAAAGCCCTGTTGTGCTTGTTCTGTACTCGTGTTCAAAGCCGAAAGTTGAGGCGAAAAGCAGGCACAGGAATACAATGTAAAACATGGTGTGGTTTGCAAACTTATTGTAGGGATACTCATATAACTTCTCTACGTACGCAAGGCATTCGATATCACTCAGACTGCGCCATATCTTCATGGGTGGTCGAATGAAAACGTAAAACAAAGGAGTAACAAGTAAGACGACGAAAAACTGGCAAAGGCATCGAAAAAATTTCTTTGCCATGCTCTTGTCCTGCCAATCCCGCATCTCGTAAAAGATAATCTCATCGAGGATAGCTTGACATCTTTGACTTGAAACAAACTACAAGTACACATACAGATAGACGTATTAGTTTATCATAACAAGAATGATGCTTATTGGGCTTTTACGTCTCAAAGCATTAAGAGAGATTAATTTTTTTCTATCGGTGGGAGATTTCTTAGAGAAAATTCTCTATGTAAGGAGAAAAGTTTATTAACCCGGGCCGGATTGTTCTTAGTACGATTAAGCTAACCGAGGGTTAGCCAACAATTTGTAGTTTAGTTTTTGTAGCTTTGCAGACAATGTTAATTGGATTTTTCCCCTTCACTTTTGGGTCACACTAAGGTAAAACCCCACAAACTTAGGCCCTAATGCAAACTTTATTTCAAGGGCAACTAATAACAAGTTAAAAGTTTAATCCTGGATAAACGCTAACCGCTTTTTAAACATTCGGGACCTGATGCATGATGGATACGCGTTCAGCCTTGAGACAGAAAAACTCAACTTGTTCCCAATAGGGAAAGAAGAGATTAAAGAGATCAATCTCCATCTCACAAGTCAGTTTTGGGTGTTCATAATTTGGAAATTGTTGACAAAGTGATAAGGGGTCATTTCTGATATTTGTAAGAAATGGCCGCGTGCAGAAATCAATATACACTTTCCTGCGGAGCTAGACAACACCGCCATTTAATTCCGTTGTAATGCAAACTTAGTTGCTTTTTTTGAGAGTGACTTTCGTAATCCTGGAGTACATGCAAACTCTAATTCGAGTCTTTTTCTCTCATTGGTGGTCTAAATAACGATACCAATTGCTCAACTGAATCATTTATTAAAGTGTAGAGAAGCTAAGCAACCCGTGGGACCGTGAAACATTTCAGTTTCAAAACTATATCGTGCTTCACGACGAGCTTTGCCCACCAAAAACATTTATGAGTTCGCGCCCACACTACGACCGAGGTATTACGGATGAATTTTCGGTAATTATTTTTTTAGCACTTTTCGGCGTCTAAATTGCATGGCGAGAGTAACCCAAAACCTTGCAGCTGACCTTTCTTGTCATAATACGAATGTTTTCCAGATAGGTACACGTGCCCTTGCATTTTTCAAGGTTAAACCCTAGCGTGGAGCTAACAACTCACGTAAGCCAAAGAAATTTTACGGTTTAACTCAATGATCGAAATTTCCTTTTTGTAAAGGATAATAAGGGATCGACGCCGACGTAAAATTTGCTGACCTATTCTATTGGTACATAAAACTCGACATTTGTTAAGATTTGAAAAGGATGAAGTTTTTCACCAAAACCATGTATTTTTCGACTTTTAAACGCTAACAAAAATGTGGTGACGGCATGTCCACTCTGGAAGACAACACCTTAAAAAACAGCAAACTCTAACCACGATGAGAACACTCATGGATCACATAGCGCAGCAAAACTCAAGCTTTGTTTTTTTCCCCGATAATATTTGCCTGTAGAGAAATATATAAGGGAGTTTTTTTGCACCCTTCGCCAGCAGCAAATAATTGGCAAATACTAGGGAAGTAATGTATTTTAAAGCGATCATTAAAGGAGTAAAATCTTAGAAGTCTTTTCCCGCCGGGGTTTCCTAACGCTCCACTGCGAACACAGCTAACTACATGTATTAGGCTGCGAGAAAACAAACGAAAACTAGAAGAAAAAGCTCTTTACTCACAAAACTCTTTAACAATCTATGATCGATTTTACATCTGGTATCTCAAGTTGATTTTTAAGCAAGGGAAGTTATCATAGTTGAAAGTACAGTTGGAAATGTAAATGCAATGGAATACGTTACGAGAAGAGGTATATTTAACTCATAGGTAATTTATTCTTTAAATGAAACATCCACGAGATTTGAGGGCAGACACCGCCAAGAAAAAAAGTCAAGAAAGTCTGTCAACGGAACGTGCACTTACTAAATGGTGTTGATTCAGTTCGAGTTGGTTGGTTGTCGCAACAGAACTAATTTTTTATTATAGAAACGTGGCATCACGGTTTTTCATGGTTAATATTAAATTAAATCTGTAAAGGAAAAAAATGTACAATCAAGACGAGTAAATTTCATTATGTCGAGATTCATACTCAAAATTAGTTTGTCATTAGACAAAACGCACAGTCTAGAATGAACCATCTCCCCAAGAGAGACAAAAGCTGATAAAAAAGGGATAGGTTCTACCCTCACTAGATAACAACAGCCCAAATAGGACTGACAACCCAAGAGAGACATAGCCAGGAGAAAAAAAAGGAAAGGTTCTGCCTTCAGATAAAAACAGTCCAAATAGGACTGACTACCCAAAAGACAGAACCAGGAGAAAAAAAGGGAAAGTTCTGCTTTCAGATAACAATAGCCTAAATAGGACTGACTACCCAAAAGAGACAGAGCCAGGAGAAAAAAAAAGGAAAGGTTCTGCCTTTAGATAAAAACAGTCCAAATAGGACTGACTACCAAAGGACAGAGCCAGGAGAAAAAAAGGGAAAGTTCTGCTTTCAGATAACAACAGCCCAATTAGGACTGACTGCCAAAGAGAGACAGAGCCAGAAGAAAAAAAGGAATGTTCTGCCTTCAGATAACAACAGCCCAAATAGGACTGACTACACAAGAGAGACAGAAACAGGAGAGAAAATACAGGAAGGTTCTGCCTTCAGATAAAAACAGCCCAAATAGGACTGACTACCCGAGGGAGGCAGAGCCAGGAGAAAAAAAAGGAAAGGCTCTACTTTCAGATAACAACAGTCCAAATAGACCTGACTACCCAAGAGAAACAGAGCTGGGTGGAAAAAAAAAAGACAAAGGTTCTGCCTTCAGATAAAAACAGCCCAAATAGGACTGACTATTCAATTGATACAGTACCAGGTGAAAAAAAGGAAAGGTTTTGCCCTTAGATAACAACAGCCCAAATAGGACCAATTATCCGAGAGAGACAGAGCCTGGTGAAAGTAAAAAGAAAGGTTCTGCCTTCAGATAACAACAGCCCAAATAGGACTGACTACCCAAGAAAAGCAGCGCCTGGTGAAAAAAAGTGAAGGTTCTGCCTTCAGATAATAACAGTCCAAATAGGACTGACTACCCAAGAGACAGAGCTAGCAGAAAAAAAAAAGGTTCTGCCTTCAGATAACAACAGCCCAAATAGGACTGACTACTCAAGAGAGACAGAGCCAGGTGGAAAAAAAGGATATGTTCTGCCTTCAGATGAACACAGCCCAAATAGGACTGACTACTCAAGAGAGACAGAGCCAGGAGGAAAAAAACCAAAGGTTGTACCTTCAGATAACAACAGCCCAAATGAAACTCACCACTCTAGAGAGACAGAACCAAGTGGAAAAACAAAGGAAATGTTCTGCCTTCAGATGACAACAGTCCAAATAGGACTGACCACTTAAGAGAGACAGAACCAGATGAACTGGGTAACTAAACCGGAAGAAAAAAATATAGGTATACTAAGATGAGACAGGTAATCAAGGACTAAGTACCCAAAAGAGTGGGTAAGCAATAACAAAAGAACGAGAGCATATTTAGGATTGTGCCTTTGAGACTGCGAAATAATGCAGTACAATTAGTTAGAAAACACACTAACCTACCAAGAGCCCGTCATGTTACAGGGAAGGAATATATAAGCTGATGTCAGGATTCTTTCCATAATTAGTTCATCTTGCTCATGTTAGGTTCCAACGGTTGAATGATACACCGTGTGATTTTAAGCAACCGCCATCAAATTAGCACAAAAAAATTCTTTTTCTTGCTTCGAAGGCACAGAAGCAAAGGTAAACCTTACTTTGCTGATAAAATGGTTTAGGCATTATCAATTTCGGCTCACGTTACCAAGCAGCGAGATTTATCGCGCGTCATCATGTAGCTCAAGACAGAGATCATCAGGCATACAACCTTAAATTACAGTAGCGTCAAATTGGTCAGGCCAGCGAGTAGAATTTCTTTCTCGCGAAACAATACACAGTTAAGTCCTTACCTAAAAGAAAGAACGATAACCCTATTTCGCAGATACCGCAGAATACACTCGTACCTTCGCGCAGAAATTTCGCGGGACTAAGTTCCCGCACTTACCTGATGTTTGGGACTTATTGAAAATGATAATTCTACTTAACCCTACTTCTGCTGGTTAAAAAACGCACAAATTTGTCCACATTCAGTTTTTAATTCATATCTCAACAAATATTTACAGGAATAACACCTACAATATGTCATTTTAAAGTGTATAGAATGGGCTTCTCAGGGAAAAAAAAAATTCATCATTGAAACCCTGGACTTTCCTAAAAAGTAAAATTTAAAACACAAAATAAGTAAGACATAGTGTAAAACTTGAGGTCAAAGTCACTTTTCCTCATAGGTATAGGTTACTTAAGATTAATTGATAGCAGAAGTTAATTATTAACATCTCAGCAACATTTCCTGAAAATCTGAAAGAAAAAGAATAAATAATGAATTTTTTATGAATTTTTATGTGCATCCATGTCATTCCAAAAAAATTAGCAAAAATTTGTCCACATTCAGTTTTAATTCATATCTCAACAAACATTTACAGGAATAACACCTACAATATGTCATTTTAAAGTGTATAAAATGGGCTTCTCAGGAAAAAAAAGAATTCATCATTGAAACCCTGGACTTTCCTAAAAAGTAAAATTAAAACACAAAATAAGTAAGACATAGTGTAAAACTTGAGGTCAAAGTCACTTTTCCTCACAGGTATAGGTTACTTAAGATTAATTGATAGCAGAAGTTAATTAAAGAGCTCCTTAGTTATGTTATAGACGCCAGAAATGTATTATCGAAAAATCTCAGTACCCAATTGTTTCAAGCGTTAAATGATACTCTTGTATCTCCATGCAGAACATGATGAATTCGAAATCTCTCTCGAAAACAAAGTCCTTGCCGAGCACTCTTAATTCCACTAATAGCATTTTCTCTCGTTAAGAACCAAAATTCTTATCAAAAGAATCATTTTATTGCGGTTCTTTGCAGTAGAATCGAGGCTCTAGAAACAAGATTGAATGGAAGGGTATTCTTTTGGTTAGAATTAATGCACAACATTCACCGGCCTTCATGCTAACTCAGAGTCAAAGGTCTGATCAGAGTAAAATATCGGTTAGCTGGCAGAATTTAACAATGACATTGTCGTGGCAGAACAGATAATCGCTCTTTGTGTCACAAACCAATAAATCTGTCGGTCACGGATAGAACACGCCAGGAACAACAACTGTCACCTGATAGTCACGTCACACAGTGTAAACAGGTTATCCTCAAACGTCATGACACGTTTTGGCTTCGCTAAGCCGCTCTTGTCGCTGAATCATTCTACAGTTGTGAAAGTTGCCATTCATGCTATGACTGCGTAGTTATTTCCAAAGAGAAAGTTGTTCGGAAGAGTCCTACATTCGCGTAGCACTCGCCAAGGCGCAAGCCGCGCGGATCCTTGCGCTTGTTTACGTTTAAACTATCAACTTGAATTAATTTTACGTTCGAAACCAGACACCTCTATTTTACTTGCTAATCGAGTCCTCTCGCCTTACATTGACAAGCTTATAGATCATTTTCCGCTTCACCGGTGAGATTTCTTTTCTTGAGCAAAGCTAGTCATGTTACGCAGGAACTTTCGAGGGTTTCTCAATACAAATGTAAAAAAATTCCAGGTGGTGAAAAACAAGTGTTTCAACCGACGCCAGAGAGAATATTAGATGTGTGGATAGAAAAACCACTGCATATTTCTTCCGTCAGTCTTTATCATTAGTATTTAGTACCATTAAAGCGCTTTCTTAACCACAAAATATCACTAAAGCGCACATACCTTCTTTCTTCTCTTATTGACTGCACTCTTGAGAAGGCTCAGACTTTCAATAAAATTCTTTTGTTGATGAGAGTCATTTTGCAGTAGACAACCCTCTCCTTTTATATCCATGATCTCGTGAAGTTCTTTCTGGGAGGCTTTCTCCAATATGCCAGCAGCAAACGTTTCGTAAGCTTCCGCCGATTCTCGGTAAACATCTCGGCTATTGTAGTGCTTGAGAGATGACGTTTCATCCAGGAGATATGCATCACGCAGCGAACTTACTATGACATCCTCCTTTTTTTCTTTTCTTTTCCAACCAATTTCCTATCTTTCTCGCAAGATGTACACGGACAGTTAGATTTTGTTCTCCATTGCCATTCTAAACCAATGAACAGAGGGTTAGAAAGAACTTTGAACAAGTTAAGTTCCGTTTCACCGTTAATGCACTCTTTTTGTGATCCTTGCTGTTCGGAGCTTTGCTGCTCCTCTTTAGGCTCTTCCGAACACTTCGAAGAACAATGAAATCTCTCTTCCCTCTGCTGCTCTTTCTTACTAGCTTCCTTGCAGATATTTTGGAAGTTTTCGTATTCCAACCTGATCGCATGATGGTTTTCTTCCAGAAGTTTCCAGCATCTGGGGAAAGCATCGTTTTCCCCGAGGGCACGGAATAATTGGTTTGCCAGATTGTTCTCGTCTTCTCTCTCCAAAATATCTCGCAGAGGACTGTAAACGTCTTCAGCACCTCCTTCCTGCTGTAAATGCACATTTTCGGTAGAAACGTCTTGCGCCATGGCGAGACAACTAGAATACCAAGTGAATTGTTTCAGACAACAGAACTAGTCGGTTCCTTAAATTCCCAGAATTAATGACAACACTGCTGATTGCTGCATCGATGCTATAAGGGTATTATGGTGACAACATCGTATTTTCATTGATAACTGGGTTTGTTTCGGGTCATTTGCGCATTAATACTGTTACTTGGCATGTCAAAAGCTGTTGCTTTAAAGAAAATGCACCATTCAAAATAGTTTGGAAACTTACGGGGCCGAAAAGAGCTCTAACTGATAACCAAGTCGAAAAAGTTAATTTTGCATCTCTTTCAGTTACTTTCTTTAATGAATTTTCGAAGATCCCAAAATTGGGGAGGGTTGGCTCCTGTCGTTGTCGTCGCAACGCGCGGAAGGAATCACGAGAACTAAACCATCTCAAATTTCGAGACGCACAATAAACTGGAAATCTGTGTAATGAATTAGAAAGGCAAGTCGGTAGAAGAACCATCGGGGAACGAATTTGCCGTATGTGTGCTTGTGATTTGCCTTTAGCAATCCTGAACTGATTTACAAATCTCAGAATACGGAGCCATGGATGTTGACACTTTTTGCGTGCGATGGGCGGCCATCAAATGACCGGCAGTCGGAAGTTTTTCGAATAATTTAACAAAACCATGGTAGACAAGGCTCTTTTCACAACCAGTGACAAAAATCAACAGTAATAAGAGCTTCATGCGCCTCAGATTTATCGGGATGTGGAAGGTTTGCATTCAACTTATCATTTTTAAGTTAACACGTTTACTCACAACGCACACGGCAAATAGCTTTTATATCGATGCATGTTTCGAAGAAAAACGTCTCTTTATGTGAGCTCTGCCCGAAAAAGATGTCCCAACGTGAAGAAAATGCTAGAATTCGTGCCAAGCAGCAAAATGGCAAGATCGGGAGCAAATGATCTTACGACTCCGAGGTCAAGTTGCCTAGTTTTTGCAACTGTCCTTCCCCCTATCCCGTGCCATTTGAAAATAAGGTCGTCGCCCAAGTTAAAATTCTCAAGGAAATCGCGACCGAAATGAGCAACAAGAAAACGAAACAAACGATGGATAAAGGAGTGACCGAGGATAAGTACACGTGTTGGTGCCATGCTCGGGATATGTTAAATGCGAGGTTTGAAATATTCAATTAAATTGGACACCAACAAAATAATAGCAAGATAGAGAATACAGAAATTTTCAACTTGCCTGAAACTTTGGACTGTGTTATTGAAGAGAGAGAAAAGATTTCTTGAGCACTTGACGTTCGAATGGCGAGGGATAGAAGGGCGAATCAAGGAATTTCTCCTGGTTTTAACATAGCAAACTCCGCCCTTACTACTGGTTGGTTACTGTTCGTACCTGGTACAAACCTCCCAACGGGTTATCATATAAACATGCCCCGACATAAAAAACATTATGTCTAGACATAATATTTGTCTATATTCCATCATGTACTATGAGAACAACGTTCAAAGTGCAATAAGGAAATACCCAATCATTGCACTACATGAACATGAACATTTCCTTGTAAACAACCTGCATTTTATCACGTATTCTAACCCTATTGTCTAGCCTTGCTGAAAAATATTCACCTGAAACTAAATGCTACTGATAGTGAATTTTCCACACAATTATCTCCCGTTTTGACTTTTTGTACAAATAGAATTCGCTTTTAGCTACCTTGGACTTAACCCCATCGCATGTTAATTCCTTGTAGGCAACCTGCATTTATCACGTATTTCACACACAGATGGCAAAGTCCAGATAGGCAACAACCAATCGGGGAGACTTGTTTGAAATATTAGCCTTCTCTTTTGTTCAAGGTATCTTCACTCATTCGAGATCGCAATATATATCTTTGGTCAGTGTCTACTGGAGACACAACAGAGTTTCAGTTTGCTTTTCGTAGTGAAATTGCGTGAAATAGTATATTTGAGGCAACTAACTGAACACAAACAATATTGACTTTCTCTCTGTTAGAGGAACTGCAGTAAGCGTGGTACCTTTCGCAACCTATGCTTGTCCAAAAGGGACAATATATCAAGATATGTATATATAAAAATATAACAAATATAAAATTATCATTCCCCAAATTGATTAGGTGACCAATGGCATTCGCCAGTGATGATGGAAACCTGTTATTCTGACAAATGACAATGGTATTTCACTCGAATAAACTGTAATTTCCATGTTACACTACCAGTATTTTTCAAAAGTGATCCCAGTTTTTCCAAGACGCATTTCAATTCTAACATTTGAATTACTAGGCAATGGCCATACAAGACAAAATCTTTGAAAGCTTTATTTTGCAAATGTCACTTGACTTCACCTCCAAGAATATTTGTCTTTCAATGTGATCTTTAACTCGTAAACAACACAGCACATTAAAAGATGTCCAAATGAGACTTACAAATGACATGCCTCTTAATGTAAAGTATTTATTGTTGTAACAATTCTATAGAAGTCTATATAACTAAATATTACATATTATTTACAACTATAATTATGTAAATAATAATAATAAAATAATAATAAAAATGGTTTATTAGCATATCCATCGGAGAGGTGGCTCTTCTATGCAACAAACTAACTACAAACTAATTACAAACTAGTTAAAAATCTATCATTACTACAAAATTGCTTATTATTATATATTGCATTTTACATATAAAAATCATCTAAGGCTTCTATTTAAGGATTGACTTATATATTTAAAGGGTGACTATGACTAACTAATATAATCATATACAAACACTAGCAAAGGCATTTGACAGGGACAATCAGCTTTTATACTAAATACGCCCAATATTGTGTCATCAAATATAATATAACTATGATATTGTCATAAAAATACTAAATGTAAGCAATTCATTAACCAGGCCAATGCTGTTGTTTAAAAAAGTGCACTAGTATGACACATTCAATGACTGTGGAGGATAAAGAATGACCTGATATAAGGAAGGAAATTAGTATTAGTAATAAATTAAACAAATCTTGAGTGAAGAATAATAATTAAACAGAGAAATCAAGATAAAAGAGGCTCAAGGGTTGACACAACATCACTTTCATTGTTTCTACGTGGACACACTGATGAAGTGAAATCTGTTTTGTTCTAACCTTTAACTGATGTTGTTCACTCTCTTTATTTGTTAATTGTTTTATCACTCATTGTAATCATGAACTTACCATCTCTTGTAGTAACTGTCATTCCACTGCACATAGCTGCACACAAAGGAACACAAGTTCCTGACAAACATCGACGATGATACGACGCGACAAAACATTCAGCAGTATTTACATGCAGCGGTCCGCTCATATATTACCAGGTCATTCGTACAATCCAGTCATAATCTCGATGTATGTGCGAATCTTGATTTACATATATTTGAGGAATTTTTACATGGGAATGTCGTCATGTAAAAATGAATCTTGATGTAGGTATGCGAATTTGGTGTGTATGTTCGAATTTGCCTAGTATTTATTAAACTTGATGTATTCGTATGCGAATCTTGATACGTGCACTAAATCTTGATATGCGTTTTTATATCTTGTTGCAGACTTGTACAAATCTATCTTCACATGTGTATACTAATTTTGACATTGTTCTATGAAACTTGATGTTTAAATCTTGAAACTGATACATGAAACTTGAATTAAATGTATGTATATCTTGATAGTCTTCATATATTGTCCCTTTTGGACAAGCATAGCAACCGTTATTTTGTGTCGTCACGCAACGCACTCTCTCCCCAACGGGGAATAGATGGCGTCGTGTGACGAGACCAAACAATGGCTGCGTAGCAGAAAACAGTAAGCGTGGCACCGATGTATTTATTTTTGCTTAGAAGTATTCAGACAAGAGAGACATAAACCAAAAAATACCTGTTTGAGTTCAGATAAGTTTTTTTTCTTTCTCTCAAGGTGAAGTGTAAATGCGATATTTTCGCTCTTTTGAAAGTTATGCTCTCTTTCTGTTACAAAAATGAACACAGGGTCGTACAAGTCGTCGTCCTCAAAATTAACAAGATTGCTTTCAGGGGTAGAATCCAGAGCCACATCGGAACTCGAGCAGAGTTGTCCATTTCAAATCAAAGTATTTAAGCTTCTCTTGTATTCCGAAAATTAGAAGAGGCGCTCGTTGAATATTGATGATCGCCACGAAAACCAAACACTTGACAAACGAATACTGCGGTTCACCTTAATCATTAAATATGACCTTTAAAAAACGAAACTTAACAGAAAGCTTTTCCCTGTTTGATTGTTCTTGTTTCTTCGTATGTTTCTTTGTTTTTTTATAGCGCACATTGACAAATTATAAACAAAGGCTTGGATAAATCATTGGGCCATGTGTGTCTGGCTGCCATTAGTGATTATTGAAGGAAACTGAAATTCGAAATTTGCAGACTGAGAGGAATGCACAAAGGGAAATAGAGGAGGGGGGGGTGGGGAGAGAAATGAATTCAAGCCCAGAGCGTGGTCGTTGGAATCTGAGAGGGAACGCATGCAAGGGGGATGATATTGTTGTCTTTGTCCCTTTTTATAAGTTCACGGTAAAACTTCTGATTGGCCTGAGTTAGTAGTTTCCGATAAAATCATTTGTTCCGCCTTTATTTCCGTCTCACTTCACGTCACTTAAAAGTTTTTTCAAGAAATACAGCTGTCGAATAAATTGCTGTCATATTTATTAAGTAATACAATGCCGAAAATGGCCACTCACTTCTGCCTCTTTTTGATACGGATATAAATATAAGTTGGATGTTATCCTCCGTGTTTAGAGTTGTGGCTTTACTTTCTGCAATTGATTGGGGACTGTAGCTAATAACGCACGCGGCTCAAGAAATTGGTGATCACCAGCGTTATGCTGTAGTTGTCATGTTAATAGGGTAAGGAAGAGAAGAAGTTTTATCTTTTGTAGATCACTAAGAGGATAACTATTCTGATCACCTATTGTTTCTAAGTCGTTCAATATTACTCTTTTGTTTTCAGAGAGACGAGATTACCGCCAGGAAAGAGGTACATGTAAGCTTAAAGAAGTGAAATTCTGACATTTTTTTCATGTAACAACAAGATAATTGATCCAGCAAGCCTTTTAGCATGCGAAAACAACAAATGCTTTTAAATTAAATCGATATAGTATCATTATACTTAGAGTTAGGGGAAATGATGATGAATAATGTCTTTAATCTTATTATTTCATCCTAGAGACGAAAAGAAACGATGAAGAAATTGGTGATAAAGTATCAGTTAAGGGGCCGCTACTTTGAAAAATGTGAGGAAGACAACCTAAGTGGAGATGAGACAACGGATGACAAAAGTGGGAAAGCGGGAAAAAAAGAGAGATCCCAGTTCATTGAGGAAAACATTAAGTTACTTAAACGATTGGTTGATCGTCAGACGAAGGAACTTGCCAAACTTAATGAGATGATGGACACATAATTTTCACAGCTTTCCAATTGTTTCGTTTCATATAATGTCAACCAGAATCTATGGAGCAAGGATTAGAGGCCTTCACTCTTTCACGTTCATCTTAAATTCACGATTACAGAGAAGGGAATAGAATATCAATGAAGATAGAGTATAACAAATAACTCAGACTTAATAAATTACACCTGAATAATAAAAATTATTCTTTCAAGATAACTATTTACTGAGATTTTCTGGGACTGGTCTCCCAATAGTTAATGAGTTATACTTCACACGTTTGTGTAGCTATTTACTACCCCTCTGCCAATTTAAAAATCATTATTAATCTGCTAGATTAACATCAACACACATCGTGCCCGGAATGAAGTATCTGTCAGTTCTCACTTTCAAAGATTGTAGTAGAGACAACGTATTCGAGAGTCTAGTGATTTCACCCCATGTTCAAGAACACTTTGGGTATAGTTTAATACACAACTGAGTGTCAAAAATATAGAATACAATGATACAATGGGTAAGCTATAGGGATAAACACAGTTGTAAAAAGGTAAATATACAAAGTTGAAAAATTAAAACCAAATCAAATCAAGTTTATCTTATACAATTAAGACTCCATTAAAATAATTGATAAGATAATTATTTAAGTGAGCCCCATAGCGCAGAGGGTCCTCAATTGATTTTTTATGAGGGAAGGGGAGGTATGGGTACCTACAACTGGAAGGAGGAACGAAGACAAAAGAAAAAAAAGAAACTCTAAGAACCAAGAAAGTAACAATAACAAAGAAAAAGAAAAGATGATTTTTCACACCAAAACCCAAGGAAACTAAGTAAAACTCATCTGCTTCAAAAGAAGCGAGGTCTCGGATCGGTGACCTATGTGACTACTCGATCAGTGTGTTTTATGTAAACACATGTTAAGACTACGTTAACATTAACCAAGCCTAAACAAATCTTGCCACATAAACGTGAACTCTTTCTCTGGCTATTGACCTTCTTGAACATTATTAGTTCGGACTGAAAGAAGGAGGGGGGGAGGGAAGCAAGCTATAGGGATAAACACAGAAAACCTGTTCTAGAGAGGCGGAGGACTGGGGACAAAGGAAACCAAATCAGGAGAACGTCACTTTGATCAAGCTGAGTAACTATTACTATTCAGAAGCCAAAGATACAAAGAAAATACATACATTACCGCTGCACTACAACACAAATATAGCAATTGATCTTAATGCGGGTGAATATGGGGAAAACAGCAGCCAAAGCGGTTATGACAGGCATATTCATTAGCAAACATAGACCAGAAAAAGAATTCGATCATTCTTAACACAAAATTCGAGTTAGTTAGATAACCCTAAAAATTACGTTAAACTAACTAAAATAAATCCCGTTTTTTGCCCGCAAATTGTGGGCTGGTCTTAAATTTTCTTGCAAAAAAACCTAAAAATCTTACACATCATCAAAACGGCTTACAGTTCATGTAAATAGTTTACGCAATCCACTTTGGATTTTCGTCATCTCTTTCATCAACAAGTGACTCCTTTAAAGTCCTCCGTGCTGAGTGGTCATCGTCTGTTTCAGATATTTCTCAACAGATGATGCTATAACTTTCCCGCGTTCCTTGTAAAGAAGAAATAGTATCAATTTAGTTTTATAATAAATACTAAACTTAGCAATGAACTGCTTCCAACAATGATTCGAATATCTGCATCTATGATATTTCAATTGTAAATGATCCCAAATCGCTGAAAAGGTGTCTGTCTTCAGCTTTCTCTTTGCCCTTTTCACAGCAGCCGGTTTGGCAAACTCAATTTGGATTGCGGAGCGCATACATAAAAGATACATGATCTATTTTTCTTGCAGCCTGGATCTGTTGCCCTTAGTTCATCAGGTAAGTGTTGTCACTTATACGCATATGTGGTACGACAAAATTAACAATTTACTGAAGTAATTAATCAACAATAACAAACCTCTCCTCGGTTGTATTCGATTTCAGGTTTCCAATAACAAGAATATCCATGAAAAATACAGGAGGAGAAACTATAGCACGAGGTCTGATAAAAAGATCAAATAAATAACAAAAGAAAGATGTCAATTTTTAGCGTAGAGACGCTTCTTGAAAGTGGGAAGTTATTTAAGAAAAATTTCCAAAGCCGAATTTTGGACACATGTGCTGCGAGCTCGACTCAATGTCCGAACTTTCGGGGTTTGTCTACATCAAAAGTTACGTGATACTACACGTGAAATCTAAAGCCCAAAAGGTGAATTGACGCCGCATGACGGGGTCCTACCGATTATCCTTACATCATTGATCAAACGCTTTGAGGGCAACGCTCTCCTAAATGTGGGTTATGTTGCTTATATCTGATAAACTTCTGGGCGACTTGAGATAACTTCGGTTTTAAATGTGATAGATATCCTAAGGCCACTGAAAGATTACACTTCATCGCTTTTCCTTTTACATTGGATGGGCAGACAATTCACTACCTATCCGTGCCTCGCTAAATCACCTCTTTGGCTTTTCGTTTACCATATGTAGATTTTCTTAATTTTACTTTTTAAGTTGATGAGTTTAATAGGGATGACCCTTATGTCATTGCGACTGAGTAGCTGGGAATAATAAAGTGATGTAAAACGCTGTGCCAGGTTTTTTTTTTTTAAGGGAATTAGGAAGTAATATATCTCAGGATTCATTTCGCGAATAGGCTCTCTATCCCTTGCTGTTAATGTCAAGGTACTCTGGATAACAAGCTAATCATTGAAGGTTCTTTTAACACAAGGGATAATGTTTGGCTTGAGCGTTTAAAATTACTGAAAGATAAGCAGTTTGGAACATTTTCCGGCTGCCAATAAGCGCATTGTAGCATGTAAACAACGTGAAACATATCCGTTGACCCCTTTCAAAGAAAGGAAATGCCGCGCTCAGTCTAAAAAAAAGAGCATTACGTTGCTCGATTGCTGGCAGAAATATGGCGGAGACTACATCCTCAGAACGAAATACCAGAGGCAATTTCGATGAATTTCTGAAAAAGATACAAGAAAACAACAACGAAGAGATAGATGACTTCTTGTTAAGTGGGAATGAAACGGCGATAACTGAGGCGGAACAGAGAGGGGACGATACACAACAAAATCTATTGACGGAACTCGAACTAGCTCTCCGAAAGAGTGACGTCGTTGCAGTCTGGCGACTTATAGCTGATGCAGAGGAGAGCGAGATCAAGAAACTTGCTGCCTTACGGGTTGCGGAAAAGGTGAAAAGGAAAGAAGGAGAGGGACTTTGTACGATCCTAAGGGACTCACTGAGCTGGATTCTCACGTTTCAAAGCGACGATGAGGGCCAAGAGACGGAAGCGGGAGGCGAAAATGTTCACGAGAAAGCTTGGATCAACATTCTGACCAACCCGTTGTACATGTAATTCGAATGGCTCCACAAAACATCATCGGCTGAGAATGAAACAGAGACTGTGGATATCATTAAAGCTGCCCTCGAAAATGCTTGCCTTTTGGAAAAAATTGCTGCAAACGAAAGTGACTACGACCGGTATGAGTACAGGCAGAGGGCAATGGAATGCGAGAAATTTGCCACTGACATCGTAGAGCAAATACGCGCGTCTGATTCAGGAAAGCTTTACAAGATTATGGATATTAAGGGAGATGGCCCCTTACTGAACAGAAATCACGAAAATTTCGCTGAGAGTCTGAGTCTTCACAGCGCAAAATGGTGAGAATTGTAAGCTTAGAAGCAAGATTCAATCGCATCCCTCTGCATTATCTTTGTTTGCACTTAAAGGTAAAATAAAAGCAGCCTTTGTTTTCGTTGCGTGGAACGTTTGTCTGTTGTGAATTCCCACAAACTGTGACACCAACATGGCGCAAAAACAGGCACGCTCGTTGTGTCTGGTATAAAAATTCGTTTCAATAGGAAATGATTGCTCTAGACGTTAAAAGACCAGTGCATGGTTTCAATCATTTTGAAATTTAAGTTTGAAGCTGGGATGGTGAAAATTAAAGAGCATTGGTCACTTTAACCAAATGGAGTGTGAGATCTTGCCAATTCTGAAAGTTTTATTACCATGCAATGTAACATATAAGGGACTGATTATTGGACAGATGACTCATTAAAATGATCATTTTTAATTGAAACATATTTTCTTCGGAGGTGATCCCTTTTCTTCGCAACTTCGAATACTTAATATAAGTTTGAAGCTGGGATGGTAAAAATTAAAGAGCATTGGTCACTTTAACCAAATGGAGTGTGAGATCTTGCCAATTCTGAAAGGTTTATTACCATGCAATGTAACATATAAGGGACTGATTATTGGACAGATGACTCATTAAAATGATCATTTTTAATTGAAACATATTTTCTTCGGAGGTGATCCCTTTTCTTCGCAACTTCGAATACTTAATATAAGTTTGAAGCTGGGATGGTAAAAATTAAAGAGCATTGGTCACTTTAACCAAATGGAGTGTGAGATCTTGCCAATTCTGAAAGGTTTATTACCATGCAATGTAACATATAAGGGACTGATTATTGGACAGATGACTCATTAAAATGATCATTTTTAATTGAAACATATTTTCTTCGGAGGTGATCCCTTTTCTTCGCAACTTCGAATACTTAATAAATAAGCAAAATTTCAACATTGATGTAATCGTGTAGAATTCTAGTGTTTCATATATTGAGATTACTTGGATTGTGAGAGTACAAATAGTTTGAATGATTAAGTGATGTGCAGTTATTTGCATCCATGATTTATGATTTTCTCTCTTACCAGTTCGTAACAAGCCCCAAATGCCAGTTCATTCTTGATGAGATCGTTTACCGTGAGTGGCCCATGTGGCAGGATAAAGGGCTGGCCGTGAAGACCCTGAGGTTTCTCTTTCACTATATTTTCATCATATCTTTGGGTGTTATCATCTACCTTCCCTTGCGGCTTATACTGAAAGGCTGTCTCTGCTGCAAGTCAAATGACCAAGAGAGATGCTGGAAACTTAGAAGGCTTTTCGAGTTTCCATACTCCAAGTTCATCAATCAAACTATGTCCTACTTAATATCTCTTTGTATGGTCTTCGCCTCAACTTTTCAGAATAAGTTTCAGACTATTAAGGCAGGCATGTCGTATATAGGTAAGTCACTTTTGTTGCTAATACTCGAGTGATGACCAGTGACAGCCTGTCAAGGTCTATCTCTTCAAAATGCGCAATGTTCGGGAAGTCCGTCTTATAAGATGGCATGAGACAAATGCCTAATTAGTGCCCAGCAAGTTACAATCAAAGCATATTTACTGCAATAGCATACCTATCATGTGCTTGTAATTGAAAAACCGGTTTGTTGCAATCAGCAAATCAAAATCTAATTAATATTTTTAGAACATTTAAAAATTATTTTTTTAAGTGGGTTCAGGGCCATCTTAAATTAAAGTCAATGCTGCTCTGAACTTACTCTACAGATGTTCAATTAATCTTTTGAAGAATCTTGATATACTGATTAAAATAACATAGTGCGTGGATGTGTGTCAGTTTCAGTGCAAGAGTAGATAAATTTAGTATGTCGACAAAATGTTGATTTGATTTGCTCGATCTTATTTACAGAGCTGGCTGCTCTCGCTTTTGTTGTGGGCCTTTTGGTTCAGGAGGCAATGGAGGCCTACAGGCAAGGTGCCTCAATTTACTTTTCAAAATGGTGGAATGTCGTAGACACCTTGATCGTTTTAACATTCCCGCTGGTCTACATAGTTTGGTTTACTGCGTGGTTTCTTTGTGATGGGTGGAAACCAAGAGAGACTGCGTTTATCGCGGCTGATGCCATTTATTCCACAGCATCTGTATTGGCCTATTTCCACTTAGCACACATCTTCCAAGTTAATTCAGTGTTGGGCCATTACAGCTGTCACTTTACAGAATGCTTAAGGACATCCTCAAGTTTCTTGCCATTTTTTTTCTACTTTACATAGCATTCGCTACAGGCGTAATCAATACATATTCGTATTATGTGGTTTCTCAAAAACAACTTAAAGAAGATGAGTACCCAGCAGTTCCCCGATATGGCAAGTACGTATATAACCCTATGAGCTCTAATTAAACTTAATAGGGGGGGCGCACGTAAGCTACTAATTTACTTTACAAAAGCTTGGAGGACGTTTAGTGTAGACGCATGAAAAGGAACAACGTTGAGACTGTGAGGACAAATGAAGAGCCCACTATTATTGTTAAACATTTACTCCCATTAGAGTTCGGCAATTATCTATTGCTCGAGTGATAAGAGGGAGGGGGGGTCGAAGAAGTTTGGTTGTGTCACGTGAAAAATTTACCCGATCCTCCCCTCCCTCCTCGTTGGCAGCTAACTGGCAGTCAGTTTTCAATAGTCCCCCCCCCATTACATCTTGTTGGCCACCTCCGTCACCCTGAAGACCATAAGGTCCCCCCCCCCCCCCACAAAAAATATCCTCACATCCCTCCCCCTCCCCCTTCCCAAGGCAACAAATAACGACTGGTTCCTAAGCAAGGTTAATCTGGCAGTTTCACCTGAGACGGCATTTCCAAAACGGAAGGACAAGCAACCAGTTGTCACTGGGCAGAGAACATTAGGCGAGATTGGGTTAGACTAATGACACCTAACTCGATATTTTTATATTTTAACGTAGCTACACTGAGGCTTTCATTGGAATGTTTTAGTTGTTACTTGGTTCGGTTGAAGATGACGAACTTAATGTTGAAGATCCAGCGTTTCATCTGACGTCCATTTTCGGGCGTATTTTTATAATAGGCCACGCGATTTGCACAGTCATAGTAGCTTTAAACATGCTGATCGCGATGATGAACAACTCTTTTAACAGAGTTATGGTGAGTCAACGTTTCTTTGGTAAGGATCATATTTAGCGCTGGCTTTAATTGATCCTATTTACCTTATACATTGTGATAATGTAGCTGACATACTGGATTGTATTTCCTGCACGTTTAAGACTTCACCAGCTTGTGGTTCGTGTTTCATTAGAGGTTCAAAATACTCCCCAGAGAAAGAAACTTCTTGAACTGCAGCTAAACCTTTAAAGATATTTCTCGTTGTTTTGGAAACTATTGTTAGTTAGTCATAACTACAACGTCCTATGTTGTGATGTGGGAATTATTTTAATGAGTAGTGCTTCGTTCAGTGATCACTCCCTTGCAACAACAAACTGCTGATGCTTTTTTTATGATTGGTCAGTTTTTCTACGGCGCTTCTCGCAGTGAGTTAAACACTTGTACACTGTTGTGGTTGACACCTGATAAGTTTGCGATCTTAAACACTCTTAATATCTTTTGTAGGAAAATGCAATCGTAGAGTGGAAGTTCTCAAGAACTCAGATGTGGCTGGAATGGATCGACAAGGGCAATACCATACCTGTCCCATTCAATACAGTCTACTATATTCTCTACATTTTCTTACCAAACTTCTGGAAAACTTGCTACAATAATCGGCGCCAAAACGTGAGATAGTTTGTTAATTTGAATTAATTATCTCTGCAGCATTTTTAGTGCATTTAAAGGAACCTAAGAATCACATTTGCTAGTTCGCTTGCAGAGCTTTCATATAGAAAAGAAACAAAAAAATCATCGGCGCATATAACAAAGTTGAATCTGGGAGGGACATTGTACTAAACACACTTGCTAAAATCCTCAAATTATAGAATTGTAGCTCTTTTCATATAATGAAATGGAATAAACGAACGAAAGAAGAATCAAAAGAATGAATGAATCATTTTGAAAATAAATTAAATTAATAAATTTAAAGATATGATCGAGTGCCGTTCAACTATCATGCAGATTAGGTGGTCAGTACACCGATTGTTTTGCCGCTGACTAAGTTCATGACACTATCCGTACCAGAAACCTGGATTTCTGTCTGTGTTATGATCGTTTTTAATTTTGTCCTAATTTTACTCTTCCATCAGGTAACCAGGGTGACCAGGTTAGCCAAATGTGAATGTATTGAGACTATAAACCTGAAACGCTTTACATTTCCTCTACATTTCCTTTACACGGCGAAGAGAGGTAAAAACGGTGAAAAATTTAGCCAAATGTCTCCTCTAGAGCGTATTGAGACAGTAAACCAAATTACATGGCTCAAATTAACTCTATAATTCGCAAGATCTCATTAGTAATTCTCTTTACTGTCTGACATACAATTCTTATGATGTCAATTTGGAGAATTTGGTATTGGATCAGCTAATAATCCCCTAATTGATATTTTACTTTATTCTCATCACTTCTATGCTTGATATTGTATTGGTATTGTAAGGAGAAATTCTTTCTTGGTCACTCATGGGAAGTAAAGGTTTAAGGCTTGTTCCTCGTTTCTTCGTTACTATTGTATGCAGCACTTCACTTTACATTTTTGACTGCACGAAATTTTCCTCTTCTTTAGGTGAGGGGAGGAGACGGAAATAGAAGAAAGGTTAGCCAAATATCCTGCTGCGAATGTATTGAGATACTGTTACTGCTACATACGACATTTCACTTTACATTTTCTGAATGCTTCACTGATACTTTTAAAGGATGAGAAAAGAGATGAAAATGATCGACAGGCGAGTTAAATGTCTCAAAAGGATTGATTTGAGAAAGAAAATCTTAGACACCTTAACCTCTGCCCAATATTTTTCGACCATCTTCTGACTTGTGAGTATCTCTTTGTTTCAGACACGCATGAAGGTAATGAACGGATTAGTTGTGGAGTATCTTATTGATCGCTACGAAGATAAATGGAAGGAGCCCACGGTAAAAACAGGAGCAACGCGCCCTTAAACGCAGTCCTTTTCCTCGGTTTTCGTTCTTAAACAGGTCAATACTGAAGTCTCTGGATTTAGATATACACTAGCATTCATTTGGTGCCCGGATATTTGTCCGCGGACATTATCTGATTTGAGTAGCGAGCAGTTCAGGAGAGCGATACTAGAGAAAACATGTGAGCTTCGAGGAACAGATAACGTCAATTTAAAGAAAGACTTCCATCGCATTGGAACATTTTCGGTCACGTCATGCACGTATTAAAACCGATCGCGTGTGAGCGAACGTATGTGATGGATTGAAACCGGTGATATTTCTTAGATAATATTTCCCAATTGTCAGAATTTGTGTCAAATTGCGATGTCGGAAAACCGTTCGCATTCCGCAATCAGATAATGTCTACGAATATAAGTAGCGGAGTATATTTTGAGCCAAATAGAGGCTATTGTGCGTTTTTCTATGCTTTATCCGAGGATTTTTGAGCACCGTAATATTTTAGCAACAAATCGTGCATGAGCGAAATTAATTGATGATAATTTTAAACATTCTCCAGAAAAGAAATATATTGCTTAAGGCTAGTCTTCATTTGTAGCCAGTCAGTTAAAATATCTATATTTGGTGTTACCAACAATTAGTTATTAGAATTCAAGCACCTAACATATCAGTTTTTGAATGACAGTTATAAAGATATGGCATGTTTAGGTTACAAATAGAATAGAAATTATTTAATTTTTGTAGAGACTAAACTACTGACGACGATATAGGGCAGTTGTGTCTTTATATCTACATGTGGACCATTTATTTTTAGCATAATATTATACTTTCTCCATACGTTGTTAGAATATTGTAGACTAATATGATATTATCAAGCTTTTTCCGCAGGTAATCGTTCGGCACTTTACCAATTGGGGGAAGTGCTTCCTCGACTACAAGTGATTATGAAATTTTATTAGAAAATTTTTGAGATTTTTTAATCTTTTTCTCCCAAGATCTCAATAGTAATTCTCCTTATCGTCTGTCATACATTTCGTATAATGTAACTTTGGAGAATTTTGTATTAAATCAACCGATAATCTAATTGTTGATAATTTTTCTTTAGTTTCATAATTTTTCTTTTTGATATTGTGTTGATTTTGTAAGGAGCAATTATGCCTTAGTCACTCATAGGAGTTCAGGGTTAAAGCAATAACCTATAAGCGCTGGCGGACTTGGGTCTTTTGCATCGAATCAACTGCAGCATGGAGCGTTGGAAGTTGTTTTCCTAAAAATTAAATTGTTTTCCTAAGCACTAAGACAATAGTTAGCAATTTCAACTTCAAGTCAAGTTTCCGTGACGGCATCAGAACTAGTGGCAGTTCCCGGATGTACCTGACTGCGTGACAAGAGTTGTTGTCGATTCCTTAGTGCCTTCATGTAAATCTGTAGTAATGTGCACTTATCTATATGCATGGCCAGAAACCTGTCGAAAATTATTTAAATATACGTTCCATTTATCTGTTCCTTCCGTTATTGGCTCAAAAGCGAAAACACTCATTAATATTACAACAGCATAGATATAGACAGCATAAATTGCGCAATAAACAGAATGGATATAGTTATGGTTCTGAGTCGGAAGTTCGAATTCGCCATCGTCCGCATCGAATTTTGGTCCGCAAAGGTAGCTGAGAAGATAACACTAGGTAGACATTCTTGCCCTCAGCAGTTGTCGCGAATCTGAAAGAAACACCGTAACTTAACGCGAATAATGCGATTGATTCGCTTTCTGAGGCTCATACAAAGCTTCGATTGACTTCCGCTATTTCTTAGAAAGATCTTAATGTAATTTTTCCCGACTAAGAAGTAAGATCCACTTGATGAAACATATATTCTTCAGCACGGTTAGCGGAAGGTTGATTTTAAAAGGCATTTCACGTATAACAGCTGCGTCTAACAATGGAATATTTCTTTATTGAGCTGTGTGACTTCAACTTTGGTGTATTCCCTATAATGAACAATTAGAACACTTATTTTCACAACTCTTCTAATTTCTCTACAAGCAAAAATCATCAGATGGCCGCACACGTTAACGCAATCGACGAACAACAGCGACAACCAGAAGGCGGCCCAAATGGTTACAAAGATTTTCTTGATGCAATTTCCAGGGGTACAAAAGACGATGTGGAGCGGTTTTTACGGCAAGCGAATTCAGACAAGCGAAGGGATAGTCGAGACGAAGATCCAACACGTGTGTCTCACAAGCGACAACTTACGAAAGCCCTCGAAGACGAAGATGCTGTCACGGTTTGGAAATTAATAGCAAGAGCTAAAGAGTCGGAGCTCAAGACGATAGAAAACCTAAACAAGACATGCGAAACTGTCGCAGAAAATGAGTGCTTGAAAGAGAAAGGACTGATCAAGTATCTTTGGGGAAAGCTACGCGGCCAAAGAGGACGTGTTACTTCCGCTTGTATATTCCGAGAAAGCAGGCCACCACAAACTGAATTTCAACCCGAAGAAGAACAACAGTGGATACGAATACTTTCTGATCCACTCTACATTGGTTTGGAATGGCTATGGAGAAATAATTCAAAGCTGACATCCACCGCTATTCAATACCCGAAGCGGAGAGAAAGTAAGCTTGAAGACATCATCGAGGCTGCTTTGGATGATGCATACCTGCTGGAAAAAATTGCTCGGTACGAGCATCATTACAGTCGGGAAGAGTACTACAAGCGAGCATTGGAGTGTGAGAAATTTGCGGTTGATGTTGTTGAAGGATGTGACTTCAGTCAACTTCAGGAGATAATGGATACCGATGGTAATGGCTGTTTAATGGCGAAGAAACCTAAGAATTTTAGTAAGAGCCTGAGTCTTCTCAAGTTTGCTGCCGACAAAAACAGAAAGATGGTTTGTAATTATTTATTTTATTTTTTTACACGTTTAATTCACCTAAGTCATGTGGCTAAAACTTATTCATTGGTTCATAAAGTATGACAGCTTAAAAAGCATATCAAACCCACAGATTCACTATGAAATAACTTGAGCGTCAAGCATTAACACCGAGTTTTCAATTCCAATCTAAATTACCATGAATAATTAAAACTACTTACTTAAGACGAAATTTTAAAATTGCTACAACAAAAATGTTCCGTGATTTCCGCTTTTGAAATAATATACACTATTGAATCGAATGGACTGGACTCTTTCATTTTTCTCGGAAAGTGTATTGCAAACATTTCAATTTTCAATCGGGTAAAACAAACAGTCATTTGAATTAATATTCAGCAGAGCATATATTTAGTGATCACGAAATCGCTGATCTAAGACTAGCCAAATGAAAACTGGGGATGCTGGATGGTACACGTACAATCAATCTCTTTTAGCTAGGTTGTTACCAACTGATTTATATCATTTAGTGTGGCTGTTCATGAAAAGCACGTGTGAAGCATAATCTAGATGGCAATGCCAAGTGTTTTTCCATTTAGAGTAAGATGACAATATGACGTGTATTTCCTTGCTTTTGTCGTAATTTGGACCCCATGAAAATAAAGAGCGGTATGAAACTAAAGTATTGCTGGGGATATAAAATCATAGTAAAATCTTGACATTATTTACGTCAAAAAATTATGTTATTTACCCTTTTATTCCAGGAAAGTATGGGTAGTACACTTAAAAAAAAAATAAAACTCTTGTCACTGTGTTTAAAAACAAAGACTAAGCCGCTGAGTCAAATAAAAAAAGGTTTGCCAATGTGATAACTAAGATAGTGAAATATATTATTAAATTGAATGGTGAGTAAAAGTGTTTATTGAAGCGGGACCTTGCCTCTTCAAAGACTTAGGAAAAAATTGGGCTGGTCATTGACAAATCAGTGGCCCCAACCTTGGTGCCCAACAATGTTCTCCTAAGTCTTTAAAGAGGCAAACACCCGCTTAAATTAAACAAGTTTACTCACCATTCGATTTACCAACCCTCTTAATATGTACGGGAAGAAGTAAACTCCTAAGAAACAGAAAAAACGACCTTTACAAAAATATAGTAACAAATAGTTTAGGATTTATATGTTAGAAATCAAGAAATTACAAATTTATCAAAACAATCTTTTTCTTTTCAATTCGCAGTTTGTAGCGAGCCCAAAATGTCAGCGGATTCTTAACGAGATTATATACTATGAATGGCCTGGTTGGCGGGATAAAAGCAGACTGACCAAACTGGCTTGGTTCTTCTTCCAACTACTGCTTGTAGCAGTATCGAGCGTCTTCTACATACCGATACGGTTGGTTCGTAAATTTTATCGTTGCTGTAACAATGAGAAGATTTGGGAATTCAGAGAGCTTTATGAGCATCCCTATTCCAAGTTTATTAACCACACGATGTGGTATATGGTGTTTCTCTCAATGATATTCTTGACCTCCTTTGACGACAAGTTTGAAACTTCAGCGACTGGGCTGATATGGCGTGGTAAGTGTCATAAATTTAATTTTCACTTGCACTGACTTGGCTGTTTTTGTTCATTTGATGGCCCGCAGCCATCATTTATTTCCAGTGTACTACACTTAAAATTTTACGAAGTTAGGGTTTCAACCTTACGATTTGAATTAAGATTAAATGGCTGATGTAAAGAAAGAAAAACTTAGCAAAAAACAAGTATAAAAATTAATCTATTATTATATACCTATCACTTGTATAGAATATCTCCTTCTTTACAGTCTAACATTTCAAAATCATGTTTTTCTTCATTCTGTGGTTAGCCTCCAAAACGCCCAGAAAAATACAGTTTTCATTTTGAATTTGCCAGAGCAAAGTAAATTTCAACTTATTTTGAACTGCATGAAGACGACGTAGATCAGTCAAAGCTTGAGGCGCGTGCACTGTTGTGCTAAAACAGCTGTAAATTTCTTCACAGACTATGTGGTGCTTTCGTTTGTTCTTGGCTTACTTCTGCAAGAGTTTCTCGAAGCTCACCGACAGGGAATTTATATTTATATGTCAAAGTGGTGGAATGTCGTAGACACGCTGATCATCTTGACTTTTCTGGCGTCCTTGGCTTTATGGCTGCTCTCCTGTCTGTACTTTGGAAAATGGAAACCTAGAGAAGCAGCGTTTGTTCTAGCCGATGTGTTGTACGCAAGCGCATCCGTTATGGCATATTTTCATCTGACGCATATATTTCAGGTTGATTCAGTGCTCGGCCCTCTACAGCTGTCACTTTACAAAATGCTCAAAGATGTGCAAAGATTCCTCTTTATCTTCCTTGTGCTGTATTTCTCGTTTGCTAATGGCGTCGTAAAAGTCTACTCTTACTATGTAACCTCGAAAACTGAACTGCAGAGAAATCGGAACCACACTGAGAATGAGGAATCCCATCCGTACGCGAAGTAAGAGAGCTTTAATAAGAAATATCTTTATCCAATAATGTCCAACATTAATTATAATATATTTTTGAGATAAGAAAGCTACTCCGTAAGGTGTTTTTTTTTATTGCAAATTAGGTATAACTAATAAACTGATGCCTTCAGCATTTCCCGAAAGCAAACGAACGGCGAGTCAATGGTGATGAACTCGTTCTGAATTTCATCGACTACTGAGAGATGAACTTACTGAGTCGCCTTTTAGCTGATAATGCAGAAGCTCCAGAAACAGTGGAGCGCTCGGCCCTTTGCAAAGCCAGCACCCATTTCACATGTCTGTATTGTATGTGTGCTAACATAGAGTTACTTCATGTCGCATTTCCTAATTGAAGTTGTTGTTTATACATGTACATAATTAAGCCGGAACAAAAACACGACTATAGGCCATCTTGAAACAAAGCTTTAATCTGAAACATGGACATTGGCATCGAAGAAGGCTACTTAAGCTCGGTGATTTTCGTTCGGAAAAGCAAAAGTTAGAAGTTGTTTAGAGGAATGCGAAAATTTCTTTCTTGCGTCTGACTATATATAATATGACGATATCTTTTGCTTCTCAGTCACAAGAGCGCGTTTATAGCGTTATTCTGGTTGCTGCTTGGCCTCATAGAAGAAGACAAAATTGAGGTAAAAGACCCAGTGTTTGCTCTCACCGCCACATTTGGTCGTCTTTTCCTGATGGCTTACGTGATTTGCACTGTAATAGTGGCTTTGAACATGCTGATCGCCATGATGAATAATTCGTTCGAGAGAATCATGGTGAGTATACACCCAAAATAAATACCATTGCCGCAAGTCAGTCAGATTTGACCCATATTCAAGAAAGTTTTAGTCCATCGAATAAATTCCTAACTGCGTTGTTTTTTTGAAACGAGCAACCCCCGCTACTGAAAAACCTTCTCAACTTCTTGATTTCTTCTTCACAATTCAATTTTAGAAAAACTCCGAAATTGAGTGGAAATACTCAAGATCCCGAATGTGGCTGGAATGGATTGACAAAGGCAACACGATGCCGGCACCCATCAACATTGTCTATTACACCTTGTATGGGAGTATTCTATTTGCTGACAAAGTTTCTGGGAAATTCAGAGAAAAATGCTGTTGTTGTCGTGGTAATGGGGTAAGGAAGAGAAGAAGTTTTATTTTTTGTAGATCACTCGGAGGGTATTGACTTTTCTTATCACCTATTGTTTCTAAGTCTTTCTATATTAGTCGGGAAAAATGCGTCTCTCAAACTCCACCAAAACCGTACATTTCATTTTAGATGGGAATGTAGATTATTGAAGTAATGCACTGATCGCTAAACTAGCATTTACGATAAGACCGTGAAATTAATGCGTTGATTCATTCTCATTTCTTAAATTTCATCTCTTTGTTAAAGGAACCAGACGAAGTGCAGGCGCAAAGAGAGGTAAGCAGGACTGATAAATGAGAAATTCTGTCAAAACCCAAAATCAAGGTCTAACTTCCTTGATATGCAATACTATTTGTAATGGTAATGAAATGCAACTCTTAATTTTTTTTTTCAGAGAGACGAGATTACCGCCAGAAAAGAGGTACATGTAGGCTTAGAGTAAAACTTTGACGTGTTTTTCATGTAACAACGAGAGAATTGATCCAGCGAGCCTTGTAGCATGCGAAAACAATTGCAACAAATGCTCCTAAATGAAATCGATAGAGTATCATGATACAGAGAGTGAGAGAAAATGATGATGAATAATGTCTTTGATCTTATTATGTCATCCTAGACACGAAAAAAAACGATGAAGGAATTAGTGATGAAATATCTAAGGGGCCGCTACTTTGAAAAATGCGAGGAAGACAACTTAAGTGGAGATGAGACAACGGATGACAAAAGTGGGAAAGCGGGAAAAAAAGAGAGCTCCCAGTTCATTGAGGAAAACATTAAGTTACTTAGACGATTGGTTAATCGTCAGGCG
The DNA here is from genome assembly GCF_964200805.1 of Pocillopora damicornis. NCBI lineage: Eukaryota > Metazoa > Cnidaria > Anthozoa > Scleractinia > Pocilloporidae > Pocillopora > Pocillopora damicornis. The sequence continues at coordinate 19,565,754 of NC_142673.1, read as the reverse complement.
AAGGAGCTTGCCAAACTTAATAAAATGTTGGACACATTAGTGAAGTGATAATGGCACTGACTGTTGCTCTACTGACCATTTTGTCACAGCTTTCCAATTGTTTCTTCTCACATATTGTCAACCAGAATCTATGAAGCAAGGATTAGAGGCCTTCACCCTTTCACGTTCATCTTAAATTCATGATTACAGAGAAGGGAACAGAATATAAATGAAGATAGAGTAGAACAAATAACTCAGACTTAATAAACTACATCAGAATAATAACAATTATTCTTTCAAGATAACTATTTACTGAGATTTTCTGGGACTGGTCTCCCAATAATTAATGAGTTATATTTCATAACGCACTTGTGTGGTTATTTACTACCCCTCTGCCAATTTTAAAATTATTATTAATGTGCTAGATTAACATCAACACACATTGTGCTCGGAACACTTTGGGTATGAGTTAATACAAAACTGAGTGTCAAAAACATAAACTACAATGATACAATGGGTAAGCTATAGGGATAAACGCAATTGTAAAGGATAAATATACAAAGTAGAGAAAAAAAAATAGGTGAAATCAAGTTTATCTTACACTATTAAGACTTGATAAGATTATTATTTAAGTGATCCCCATAACTGAGATTTTCTTGGACTGGTCTCCCAATAGTTAATGAGTTATATTTCCTTACGCGCTCGTGTGGCTATTTACTACCCCTCTGCCAATTTAAAAATCATTATTGATTTGTTAGATTAACTTTAACACTCATTATGCGCGGAACGAACCGTCTGTTAGTCGTCACTGTCAAAGGTAATAGAAGAGACACCGTATTCTATAGTCTTTAGTGGTTTGCCCCATGTTAAGGAACACTTTGGGTAAAGTTTAAACCTTTAACTCCCGTGAGTGACCAAGACAGAATTTCTCCTTACTATATCTATACAATATTATGCAGACAAGTGATGAGAATAAAGGAAAAAAATATATTATTGGATTACTAATTGATCTGATACCAAATTCTCCAAACTAACATAATGAGAATCTTCGGCAGACAGTAAGGAGAATTGGTAATGAGATCTTGGGAGTTAAAGGTTTAATACACAACTGAGTCTCAAAAATATAGAATACATGATACAATGGGTAAGCTATAGGGATAAACACAGTTGTAAAAAGATAAAAATATACAAAGTTAAAAATTAAGAATAAGTCAAATCAAGTTTATTTGACACAACTAAGACTCCATTAAAATACTTGATAAGCTTATTATTTAAGTGAACTCCATAACGCAGTGGGTCCTCCAGTGATTTTTTTTAAGGGGGGGGAGGAGAGGTATGGGTACCTATAACTGGAAAAAGAAACGAGGCCAAAATAAAAGAAACTCTAGGAAACAAGAAAGTAACAATAACAAAGAAAAAGAAAGGTAAATTTCCACCCCCAAAAACCCAAGGAAACTAAGTAGAACTCATCTGCTTCAAAAGAAGTGAGGTCTCGGATTGGCGAGTTATGTGACTACTCGATGTGATTTATATAAACACATATTAAGACTACGTTAACATTAACCACGCCCAAACAAATCTTGTTACATAGATGTGAAGTCTTGCTCTGGGTAGTAAGAAGGAGGAGGGGGGGGGGGGGAGCGTGCCCGATCTGGGAGGCGGAGGACAGGGGACAAAGGAAACTAAATCAGAAGTCAAAGATAAAAAGAATAATCATTACATTACCGCTGCATGACAGCACAAATATAGCAATTGATATAAAGACGGGTAAATATGGGGAAAACAGCAGCCAAAGCAGTTATAGCAGGCGTATACATTAGCAAACATAGATCAGACAAAGAATACATCCTTTCTTAACACAAAATACGAGTTTATAGACCCCCCAAAAATTACATCAAACTAACTACGATAAATCCCGTTTTCTGCCCGCAAATTGTAGGCTGGTCTTACATTTCTTGCAAAAAACAGAAATCTTACACATCATCAAAATGGCTTACAGTTCGTTTAAATGAATTTACGCAACAGACTTTCGATTTTGGTCATCTCTTTCATCAATAAGTGACTCCTTTAAAGTCCTCCGTGCTGAGTGGTCATCATCTGTTTCAGATATTTCTCAACAGATGATGCTATAGCTTTCCCGCGTTCCTTGTAAAGAAGAAACAGTATCAATTTAGTTTTATAATAAATACTAAACATAGCAATGAACTGCTTCCAACGATGATTCAAATATCTGCATATGTGATATTTCATTTATAAATTATCCCAAATCGCTTAAAAAGTGTCTGTCTTCACCTTTCTCTTTTCTCCTTTCACAGCAGCCGGTTTAACAAACTCAATTTGGATTGCGAAGCGCAATCGTGAATTGTGAGGCTAATTTGAGAGATTTATGATACACAAAAGATACATGATCTATTTTTTTTGCAGCCTGGATCTGTTGCCCTTAGTTCATCAGGTAAGTTTTGTCACCTATTCGCGTATGTGGTACGACAAAATTATCCATTTACTGAAGTAATTAATCAACAATAACAAACCTCTCCTCGGTTGCATTCGATTTCAGGTTTGCAATAAAAGGAACATCCATGACAAATACAGGAGGCGAAACTATAGCCCGAGGTCTGAAGAAAAAATAAAGAGGAAATGACTTAAAAATCTTAATTGGTGCCGTAACTGAGAAGGTTCAAAACAGATTCCTTATTTTTACACTACATCGTTTGCTTAAAATTAAAACATGACTTTTGTGATTTCTTTCTTGTTTTCCCCTTTTTCTAACGTGAATCTCAATATAGTGATGTTTACCTTTACTTTTTTCTCTGCCCTTTTCACAGCAGCCGGTTTGGCAAACTCAGTTTGGATTGCGAAGCGCAATCATACATTGTGAGGCTAATTTGAGACGTTTATTTGCACAAAAAAGATACATGATCTATTTTTCTTGCAGCCTGGATCTGCATGTTGCCCTTAGTTCCTCAGTTAATTGTTGTCACTTATACGCATGTGTGGTACGACAAAATGATCAAGTTACTGAAGTAATCAATCAGCTCTAACAAACCACTCCTCGGTTGTATTCGATTTTAGGTTTACAATAATAAGAACATGGGCGAAACTATAGCACGAGGTCTCATGAAAAAGTAAAGAGGAAATGACTTCAAAATCTTAATTGGTGCCATAACTGAGACGGTTCAAAACAGATTCCTTATTTTTACATTAAATCGTTTGCCTAAAATGAAAACACGAGTTTTGGGATTTGTCTCTTGTTTTCCCCTTTTTCTAATGAGGATCTCAACGTATTGGTGTCTACCTTTACTCTTTTCTTTGCCACGTTCGGCAAACTATTGATCGCGGAGCGCAATCTTGAATTGTGAGGTGAATGTGAGAAATTGGTAGGCTACCTGATCTTCGCTGCCTTGCTCCTCATTTATCTTGGAGAGATGAAAGAAACCTTGTTCAAAAAGACAATATCTGACACGTGTCAAAATCATGAAAACTCCCGAAATAATAATTTTCCATGTTTGCGTATGTATGCTATAATCTAAGGCAGAATTGTTTTGAAAATGTTAAACCTAGTGAAACTTGTATAAACTATGTCTCTAGAATATTGGCCAATAATGATAACGACTTTAAAAATGTTGTGAAACATAAATTTTGCAATCAAGCGCTTCTTTGAGTGGTACTTGTCGCAGATAAAGCGACGAAAAAAGCAAATTTGCCCCACAATACCTGGATCGCCTGTGGATCGCCTCCTTCAACATTCGTTTCTACTCCCATAGCTCGCATCTAAAGTAAAGCATTGGGGAAAAATGTTCGTAAATGAATTATGCACATCTAGGCAACCCATCTTACGATTTACCACCATGATCTGGAATGTTTATGACGCAAACAAATTAAAGGAGGCAAACGCCAACGAGTAAGGTTTATATCAAAATTGGTTCTTTCATTTTGCGTACCTCAACAGTTCCTCTTCTATCTTCTTGCCGTTTCTGTCAAAGCAAGCAGCAAAATGAAACAAAACACATCTTAGCGCCAACGTGAGTTATCATTCGAGAGACATCCATAGCTTTTGTAGTACACTTGAGATCTGTCGAAATCTATATCTACACTTGATAAGATCCGTTGAAATTTGCATCTAAACTTGACAAGATCTGTTGGAATTCATATCTACACTTACATGTCACATTTCCCGGAATTGTACTACTTGATTTTGTCTGTTTCTGTGTGCTTGTGGGATTAAATAAGAGACCAGCTCATATCGAAAAATGTTTCATCCTGGGGGCTAAAATACAGCGAACGGAATCTATTTCTCTGAGCCTTTTTCCCTAGAAGCATGATGAAAGTATAACCAGGACCTCCCTTAAAGAATTTTGCAATTATTCCAAAGACAAGATGACCCCACTAAACCAAGACCTCACCAAAATGATTTTGCAAGTTGGCAATTGCTAACATTTACCTTCTTATTACATTTGCATCCGCAGCATGCCGTTGCAATCTAGCAAACGAGGTTTCCAATTATGAATATTAGGACAAAAGAGGTGTAATACAGAAGGTTAAAAGGTACTGGTATTGCATTTCCTTTGTCGATATATTCTAACCACATTTGAGCCCTTGAAAACTTCCACTCTTTGTCCTCATCACTCTAAAAACGAAAGTTCAGTTTCTAAGTTAAAATCTATCACATGTGATAACTCACATAAAATCCCCCAAGTTTGGCAAGAGTTTAAGGTTATCCGAGATCGAATTAGGTAGGTATACTCAGTAATGAGAGGAATTTGGTGATTTCTGCGAAGGTTGACTCCATTTACTTGAATCCACATGAGTCATAGTACGGACCAATCATGGTGTGGTGATCGAAGTGGTTTACGTCACTGAGTGAAAACCCAGCTAGCAAACATCATGGACTTATTATTTCAAATCAAAATCTGTCACATACCACAATTTGAGACCTACCATAACTCTGTCGAAGGAGTTATTCATCATAGCAATCAGCATGTTTAAAGCAACAATAGCGGTACAAACGACGTAGATGAGGATACATAAGCGACCAAACAATTGTGTAAGGGAAAAGGCAGGATCATCAACCCTTATTTTGTCTTCTTCCACGTTGCCAAGTAGTAGCCAGAACAAGCCAATGAAAGTGATCCCGTGCCTGAAAAGTAGCGAAGGATGAAAAATCAGATGTCTTTCTCACTTGTCAGCTCATGCCAATATGTAAACTAGGCGTCTGATGTTGATCTGTCGGTCCGATTACATGGGCATAAGTCTTTTTCGTCTGTCCACTCAATAAGTCAAAAAAGGCACCTTACATTTCTTTTAGCATCATTTATCTATCAATTACAGATGAATTATTGTATGTTTGCTTATGGGCGCCTACTCTTCTATATAGATATCGCAATAACATCCACCTACTCAGCATATGGATGGAAGTCCTGGAATTGACTCTCGCCCTCTTCACGAAGTTTCACTTGAGAGACCACATAGTATGAATAAATTTTTATGAGGCCAGTTGCAAATGCAATGAAAAGCATCAGAAAAATGAAAAGAAACTTGGCCACATCTTTCAGCATTCTGTACAATGAAAGCTGCAAAGGGCCAAGAGTTGAGCTGACTTGAAATGCGTGAGCCAGGTGAAAGAACGCTAACACTGTGGCGCTGGCATACAAGACATCTGCCACAATGAAGGCATTCTTCCTCGGTTGCCATTCTTTATAAACGCTTAGCCATGTGACAAGCCATACTATATAAGCTGCCAGGAGTGTAAAAAGTGTCATTGTGTCCACAACATTCCACCATTTCGAGATATAGATTCGGAATCCTTGTTTAGCAAGTTCCCAGATTTCTTGTAGAAGGAAACCGACCAAAAAAAAAAGGACAGCATAATCTGTGGACAAATCAGAACTGCAAATGACTCTGCCAAAATGAATTTGAGATGCTGTTTCATTATTTGTTGAAAAATGTAATACTTGGTTAATGCCTCACGCTAACGAGATGTTGATTAAATTCCTTTAATGTCACACTAATTTACTTTTCAGAACCTTGCAGTTAGAGGTTACTACTGATAAAGACAACATTTTTAACCCAAAGAGTAGTTGAAAGTAAGAACCCCCCCTCTACTCCAACCCTCTCCCGTTAGTTTAACCACCCAATTCAGGATTATGCATCACAAAATAAAGAAATAGTCCTGGGCGCTAATTTGAGCTTAAACGGTATCAACAGAATCAGCCGTTGCTCTTAGCTAATACACTCACTACACTCAATGTGGTGAAATGGGTACTGAAGAATCAATCTACACAACTTACCAATGGATGAAAGCCCTGTTGTGCTTGTTCTGTACTCGTGTTCAAAGCCGAAAGTTGAGGCGAAAAGCAGGCACAGGAATACAATGTAAAACATGGCGTGGTTTGCAAACTTATTGTAGGGATGCTCATACAATTTCTCTATGCGCGCAAGCCATTCGATATCACTCAGACAGCGCCATATCTTCATGGGTGGTCGAATGAAAACGTAAAACAAAGGAGTTACAAGTAAGATGACGAGAAAATGCCAAAGGGACCAAAAAAATTTCTTTGTCTTGCTCTTGTCCTGCCAATCCCGCATCTTGTAAAAGATAATCTCATCGAGGATAGCTTGACACCTCGGACTTGAAACAAACTACAAGTACACATACAGATAGACGTATTAGTTTATCAGAACAAGTCCAACAACTCCAGAGATACGTTTCTCAAACCCTTATTCTTTAAGCATATCTGAAACTCAGTACGTTTTTTATTTAACGTTGAGCTTGACGAATTGGTCTTGGAGGCGTAAGACTTCTTCTTTCGCGAATCCCGTATTTACGCCTTTAAGTGTATGACATGAAAAATAGTTCGTGTATTAGAAGGTCGCTGTCTCTTTGTAATATAATGCGTTTGCATGTCAAGGGTCGATTCCCCGTTAAATAACTCGCGAATTTAATATTATTCACACGGCCATCGGCTGTAAGTGTAACTGCTGCCAAATAAATAGATTCTTGGGCAAGGCTGCAGTTTCGATTCTTTCTGAATCTCTTCAGTTGACTCCTAACAATAAATTTGTCACGGACGAATAACAGGAGTCGCGCAGGACCGCAAACACTTTCGAAGGAACGGCAACAGACAGTGAATCCCCATTACATTCCACGTCTATTCACGCTCTCTTGCTGCCACCAGAGATGTTCACTCGACCGCGACAGGGTCCAATGACGCGCTTTTCATTTTACGACCATGATGCAGAAATCACATTCCTGCGGCGCAAATAACAATAATCCCGTTGTAATGCAAGCTTAGTTACATTTTCCGAGAGTGACTTTCGTAATCCAGGAGTACACGCCAACTCCAACTGGAGTCTTTTTTTCTCATTGGTGGTGTAAATAACGATAGCAATTTCTTAAATCATTTATTAAAGTTTAGGAAAGCTAAGCAACTCGTGGGACCGTTAAACATTTCAGTTTCAGAACTATATCGTGCTTCACTACGAGCTTTTCCCAAGACAAAAAAATACATGCAAACTAGGCTGAGGCGGATCTAAGATCCGCTGGGCAAATGTTAACTGTAAGAGAAGAACTAAGTTCGCACCCACACTACGATCGAGGTATTGCGGATTAATTTTCGGTACTTATTTTTTTGGCACTTTCCGCTGTCCAAATTGCATGGCAAGAGTAACCCAAAATCTTTAAGCCGACCTTTCTTGTCATAATACGAATGTATGTTTTCCAGATAGGGTACACGCGTTAATTTCAGCGTCACTCGCGTTCTTGCATCTCGTGAAACATACAATAGAAGTTTGCTGACCCACTCTATTGGTACAAGCATCTGGATAGTGGTTAAGATTTGAAAAGGATGAAGTTTTTCACCAAAACCACGTAGTTTTCAACGCTAACAAAGTGAAAACGTAGTACCGGTATATCCACTCCGGAAGATAACACCGTAAACAACAGTAAACTCTACCCGCGATGAGAACACTCATGGATCACACAGCGCAGCTAAACTCAAGTTTTTTTTTCCAGATAGTATTGGCCTGCAAAGAAATAGATAACGGAGTTTTTTGCGCCTTTCGCCGGCAGCACTTAATTGGCAAATGTTAAGGAAGTAATGTAATTTAAAGCGATCGTTAAAGGAGTAAAATCTTCGAAGTTTTTTTTTCCCGCCGGGGTTTCCTGGCGCTCCGCAGCGAACACAGCTAACTTCATGTATTAGGCTGCGAGAAAAAAAACGAAAACTAGTAGAAAAAGCTCTTCACTCACAAAACTCTTTAATAATCTATGACCGATTTTACATCTGGTATCTGAAGTTGTTTTTTTCAAACAAGGGATGTTATCACAGTTGAGAGTAGAGTTGGAAATGTAAATGCAATGGAATACGTTACGAGAAGAGGTATATTTTACTCGTTCGTAATTTTGTTCTTTAAATAAAACATCAACGAGATCTTGGGGGAGACGCCAGAAAGTCAGTCAACGGAACGTGCACTTAGTATATGGTGTTGATTCAGTTCGAGTTGGTTGCTTATCGCAACAGGATAACTAATTTTTAGTTTAAAAAAGGTGGAATTTTCATCACGGTTTTTGATGGTTAACGTTAAATTAAATCTATAAAGGAAAAAAATTGTACAGTCAAGACAAGTAAATTTAATTTTGTCGAGATTCAAACTCAAAATTAGTTTGTTATGAGACACAAACGCACAGTCTCAAATGAACCAGCTCCCCAAGAGAGACAGAAACTGATAAAAAAGGACAGGTTCAGCCTTCAAATAACAACCGCCCAAATAGGACTGACTACCCAAGAGTGACAGAACCAGTAGAAAAGACAAGGTTCTTCCTTCAGATAACTACTGCCCAAATAGGGCTGACTACCCAAGAGAGACAGAGCCAAGTCAAAAGAAACAGGAAAGGTTCTTCCTTCAGATAACAAAGGCCCTAACAAGACTGACTGCCCAAGAGAGACAGAACCAGGTGAAAAAAAGGGGAAAGGTTCTGCCTTTAGATGACAACAGCCCAAATAGGACTATTTCAAAACATAGGCACGCTATGCATGCAAGAGTTACTTTTTTGTAGGGTGGGTGGATTACTCGAAACATTGTGAGTGATCTCTACATTCTTACAAAAGGAGAGAAGAATATTAATGTGGGAAAGAACGAAAATGTCGAATTACCTCACCCACAGGTATTTTGTGGTAGATTATGTGTGTTTTGCGAATAAATGGTGCCTTTGACACTACGAAACAGTGCAGTACAATTAGTTAGAAAACACACTAACCAACCAAGAGCCCGTCATGTTACAGGGAAGGATTAATCGAGCTGTGATGTAAGGATTCATTCCATAATTAGTTCATCTTGCTAATGTTAGGTTCCAACAGTTGAAGGAAACACCATGTGATTTCAAGCATCTGCCATCAAACTACTACAGGAATAATTCGTTTTCCTGCTTTGAAGGCACAGAAGCAAAGGTAAACCTTGCTTTGCTGATAAAACGGTTCAGGCATCATCATTTTCAGCTCAAGTTATTAAGCAGGGAGATTCACCGAGCGTCATTACATAGCTCAAGACAGAAATCATCAAGCATACAACGGCCTACTGTAATTTGAGAAACGAAACGAAATGAAAATCTGTAATATTGCGAAATGGAAAAATGCTAATGATTTGCAAAATATAAATTTCTATTTTGCAAATCATTAGCATATTTCCATTTCCCAAATTACAGATTTTCATTTCGTTTCGTTTTGTTTCGAAAATTACAGTAAACCCATACAACCTAAACTTAACGTCAAATTGGCCAGGCCAGCGAGTAGAATTTCTTTCTCGCCAAATAATACAGTTAAGTTCTAGATACCGCAGAACACACTCGTACCTTCACACGGAAAGTTCCCGCGCTTACCTGATGACTTATTAAAAATGATATTTCAAACTGAAAGAGCTCCTTAGTTATGACATAGACGCCGGAAATGTATTATCAAAAAATCTCAATTTTTTCAAGCGTTAAATGATACTCCTGTCTCTTCAGAACATAATGCAGTTGAAATCTCCCTCGAAAACAAGGTCCCTGCCGAGCAGCTCACCGGCCTCCATACTGACACAGAGTCAAAGGTCTGATCAGAATAAATTATCAGTTAGCTGGCAGAATTTAACGATTGTATTGTCGTGGCAGAACAGATAATCGCTCTTTGTGTCACAACGTAACCCAATAAATCTGCAGATGCCGAGTACAACAACTGTTACTCGATTGTCATTGTTAGCTTAGCCGTTCTTTTCGCCGAATCATTCTGCAATTGCGAAAATTTTCATTCATGCTATGATTGCGTAGTTATTTCCAAAGAGAAAATTGTTCGGAAGAGTCATAAATTTACGTAGCAACCGTCAACGCGCAAGCCGCGCGGATCCTCGCGCTTGTTTACATTTAAATTGTCAACTAATTAATTTCACGTTCAAAGCCAAACATCTCTCCTTCACTTGCTAATTGAGTCCTCTCGCTTTACATTGACAAGCTTATAGATCATTTTCCGCTTCACCGGTGAGAATCCTTTTCTTAAGCTAAGCTATCATGTTACGCAGGAATTTTCGAGAGTTTCTCGTTACAAATTGAAAAAATTCAAGTGGTAAAAAACAATTGCTTCATCCGACGCCAGAAAGAATATTAGATATGTGAACAGAAAAACCTATCGTATATCTCCTCCATCAGTCTTTATAATTAATATTTACTACCAGTAAAGCGCTTCATACCACAAACTATCACTAAAGCGCACGTACCTTCTTCCTTCTCTTATTAACTGCACTCTTGAGAAGACTCAGACTTTGAATAAAATTCTTGTGTTGATTAGGATTACTTTGCAGTAGGCAACCCACTCCCTCTATATCCATGATCTGGTAAAGTTCTTTCTGGGAGGCTTTCTTCAGCACGCCAGCAGCAAACGTTTCGTAAGCCTCCGCCGATTTTCTGTAAACATCTCGGCTATTGTAGTGCTTCAGAGACGACGCTTCATCGAGTAGATATGCATCATGTAGAGAACTTTCTATGACATCCTCCTTCTTTTCCTTTTCTTTTCCAACCAATTTCCCATCTTCCTTGCAAAATCTACACTTACAGTTAGATTTTGTTCTCCATAGCCATTCTAAACCAATGAACAGAGGGTTAGAAATAATTTTGATCCAGTTCAGTTTTGTTTCATCGTTTATGCTCTCAATTTCTGATCCTTGCGGTTCGGAGCTTTGTTGCTCGTCGCTAGACTCTTTCGAAGAGTTCGAACAACAACGAGGTTTGCACTTGTTGGGACAAAAGTTAAACATTTTCGTGCAGCAATCCCGACAGTCGCACCGAAATCTTCCTTCCCTCTGCCGCTCTTTCTTGTTGGCTTCCTCGCAGTCATTTCGGAAGTTTTCGTGTTCCAGCCTGACCATAGCATGGTTCCTTTCCAGAAGTTTCCAACATTCGAAAGCATCGTTTTCCCCGAGGGCACGGAGTAATTGGTTTGCAAGATTGTTCTCTGGTTTTCTATCATTCTCGTCTTCTCTCTCCAAAATATCTCGCAGAGGACTGTTAACGTCTTCGGCACCCCCTTCCTGCTGTAAATGTACATTTTCGGCGGCGACGTCTTGCGCCATAGCAAGAAAACTTGAAAACAGAAAGACTTGTTTTAGACAACAGAACTAATCCGTTCCTTTAATTCCCAGAATTGAAGACGACAGTCCTGATTATAAGAGTGTTATTATAAGAGTGTTAACGTGCCAAAACTTGTTTTTTTCATTGGTAGTTGGGTTTGTTTCGGGTCATTTGTGCATTAATAAAGCATGTTACTAGGCATTTCAAAAGCTTTTGTTTAAAGAAAACGCATCAATCAAATAGTTTGGAAACTTACTGGGCCGAAAAGAGCTCTAACTGATTACTAAGTCGAAAAAGTTAATGTCGCATCTCTTTCACTTCTTTTTTTTAAGAATTTTCAAAGGTCCCAGAATTGGGTCGGGTTGGCTCATGACATCATCGTGGAACCTAATTCGACATTACTCATATCATTTAGTTAGAAAGCAGACGCTCTAAAACCTAGGAAAGCGCTATGAAATTATGCCCAGAGAATGTGTTGTTGGAGGCTACAGGAATACAGCTTCCCTAAAAGATGGTTAACTCTTCATATCATCCCGAATTCGATGGACAACCGCCCTGAAGTATAAGACGCGGGAGAAAATCAAGTTTGATTTCACTTGAACGTGTTGACGGGCCGGCGTGACTCCAGCCATTCGCAAACGATTTTAAATCTTCTGCCTTCGAAGTTTAGCTCGGACCAGGGCATCTTTTAATGACTCTACTTTTCGATATCATAATCAGGATGACTTTTAAATAATGCCCTTGAGCGCGGTTGGTTGTACATAAGATGCCATTTCTCCACGAGAAGAAGGCACTACAGACTAAGCCCAAGAGTTCGACCTTGCTCGGTTGAGCGATCTTTAATATTAATTAGTAGTAGTCAATGGCATTCCCTGTCTTAATTACCAGTCAAACTTCTCGACGTCGCAACGCGCGGGAGAAATCACGAAAACTAAACCATCTCAAATTTCGAGGCGTACAGTAAACTGGAAATCTGTAAAATGAATTAGGAAGGGCAAGCCGGTAGAAGAACCGTCGGGGAACGAATTTTGCCGTATGTGTGCTTGTGATATGCCTTCAGCGATCCCGATTAGCATACATACGTTAAGATTTGCATAAGTTTGCAACAAAATCTAAATATACCTATCAAGATTTGCATACGAATACATCAAATTTAATAGATATTCAGCACGTTTCGAACAAACACACTAAATTCGCATATTCGTATCATGGTTCGCATACCTACATCATGATTCATTTCTACATGACTATATTCCCTTGTCAAAATCCCTCAAATATTTGTATTTGAGTCGCAGATACCATTTTACAAAGTTTGCCTGGTTACTTAGATCAGTAACAAGATGTCGCATGTGTATGTGATATTAAACCTTTAGCAGATTTACGAGTTTTTTCTGGGAACTCTACACGAAGCAATTGAAGGACTGAACGGTCAGTTTGATCCAAATAGAGTAGATACCCTCCTCTGTCGCCTTCTTGACTACGAACTAACTCTCTTGGTTTGATCTCAAGCCGACTTGTGTCCATTGGTTCCTCAGATCAGGTTCATAAAGACAATGACGAACTTACAGGGGTCCTACGTTCTATTTATCTAGGTACAGTTATCAAAATGCCACTAAAGCGCGTAATGAGCCCCTATTTGAACAAGACTGTCCTGTAGAATACACAGGGCATACAGGCCGACCACGGTACAGTGTGGAGGAGGATCTTGTTGAACGCCTGCGAAGAGTCCTTCAAATGGGTGGATATCGCAAAAATTTTTTGAGTTTCTTCGAAGACATTGATTCGACGATGTAACTAGTTTGAAATGCCAATCAGTCCAGACGCATATTCAAGTATTGAAGATGGTGACTTACATGAGCATGTCCGCGAAAGTTTACGTCAAATCCCGAAGCAGGTAATTGACTTGCTTAACTTCTGAATTATGTTTGGCTAATTATAAATCATGTCATTGAATAGGAGTAAAGTTTATGGTTACTTTTCTTCGTTTTGCTTGGAATTTTCAATTTTGAAGTTGTTTAAAGCATGATTAACACTAATTCAGATCTAACTGTCAGGGCACAACGTTGTTGTATGAAGTTAGCCAAGGATTGGTGTTAATCAGGTTTCGAGCTACACATCCCTGGAAGGAAAATATTTTTTCAGTGTGAAGCAAAGTAAAATGCTATTACATATCAAAGTTATTTTTTCAAAATACTCTTTTTTCTTACAATGCCTTTCTCCACCCAACCCTAAATGAACTATAACCTAGAACGGTCCTTTTAACAGCTGACACTGTTCAAATTTCTGTACCTTTGACTAGTGGAATTTGACCTGTGGTAGACTTTTCAGATGATACCATTTGAAGTTCATACATCAAGTTACATCCCAATGAATACAATTACTGACAGCCACCCCTTTATGTTATGTCTTTCAGTTTGGTACATGTTAATTTAAATTGCAGGGTTGCACTTAGTAGAAGGAGGGTTAGAGCTAAGGGTTTCAAGATCCAAAGAAGACATGTCCTTGATTCTATTTCACGTGTTAATCCTATGATGTCAGCTGTAAGAGGACACAGTTTTAGAATTGTACAGCAACCACATTCTGTGCCTTGCCCTAATGCCTTGTGGCACATAGACAGTGATCATAAATTAACTGAGCCCTACAGAATTTTGATTCACAGAGGCATAAATGGGTGTAGGGTATTGATTACACATGCACCTATCTTGTAATTATTGACAACAAGCTTAGTATGAGTTCTAACTCATTAAATGTACTACTTGCAGTAATCCTACTGTACTGGAAATACCTGCATGCTGTAAAATTACTACAAGTCAGTAAACTTAACCAAAAACTCAACCAAAATGCAACCTGTGGGATGCTGAGTGCTGCTTCAATGGTTTCAGAGGCTTTATGGTTGATCGAAACAAACTGTTTCGTATCAGTCAAGTAGTCGGTTATCCATCTTAAGTAGGACTTGGAGAATCCAAGATTGTAGAGCTCTGTGAGAACCGTCTCATATGAGACTGTGTCAAATGCCTTTGAAAAGTTGGTTAGGACAGCCATAATAACCTTGCCCTCCATAAAAGGTATATACAGTAATAAATAAATTGGTATATCAACGACATTGTTTTTAGCAGGAACAAAACTAGAATAAACTTATCCAGTAATTTCAAACTACTGTTCATTGAATGGATCAAATCATTTGCAAAGGTTTTTTTTTTTATCTCAATAGAAATTTGCCATAAAAAATTATGCACATAAACCCTTCATTATCCTCTGCATCTGTAATTCAACTAGATAAACAATTCCTTGGAGTTTGTTAACAGTAAACAAACCAGGAATAAAAGTGGAAATAAGAAATTTGTTCTACACACAGTTGAAAGCATTTCCAGCCACAACTGCCCACAGTGCAACTTTGAAAGAATTGTACTCCCAGGTTATCATTTACTGTGGAATAACCAGTTCACACAAGAAATTACAGGCATAGATGCTATTACTGTCAGGACTTACATCAGCTTTAATTCCACAGGGATTTAACATTTCCCCACCAGTAGTGAACCTTAGCAACCTCTTCAGTTCTGCAGAAGGAAAAATTTCTAAGGTAATGTTAGCTGGTCCACGAATATTTCCCTGTCCTTAGAAATTGGAGAGCAAATCGGCTTCCCCACAACACATCTAAAGGTTATGGTTATTCTATGGACAAGTGTTGCCATTATTCTGCCTAATCCATTCTTCCACAATTTCAACACAAGAAACAATAAAGTAGCAGACCTTTCTTCTTGGCAACATCTTTCAACCAACTGAACATGCAGCAATAGTTTTACACCCTTCTTAAAAATGTGGAGGGGCTAAAGTACAAAGGGTGCTTTTGGGGTGCTCAAGTTGATTTTGGTGCATGGTTCATGCTTGCACCCTGAAACCTGCTTAAACACCCAGAGGTGTCTTGTCCAAACTAGATACAGGCATTTAACAAATACATTATCAAGAAGAAACTTGGTAAATGCACTGTACTTGCCTTCTTCATCACCCTCCTCTACAATCCTCTGAATGTAAGCAAACACAGTCATTGCAACATTGATGAACCACCTGCGCCAGGTTTTAATGTAAACAAGCTTTTAACAGCATGAGTAGAGTGATCTTTGATGATGATGACACAAACAGTTCTTCAAATAAAGCGAACTTATTGCGAACTGCAGGTAAGAAACCCAGGGTCTGAAGACCATTGGAAAACTGATCAAGCATTGCAATTCTGCAGCCCTCTGTGAGATGTGTTATCAAACACTAGGCGGCCATGCTTCTGTTGTTTCCTATGAGTTAAAGGTCAAAGTTACTGAGAAAAGTTTCTAAGCTTTCATACCATAATAATTATTTCTAGGATCAGGATTTCTACAATCAAGGACTTTTTGCCTAATGGTGTATAATAATATTATGTCATCAGATATAATATAATTATGATATTGCCATAAAAATATTAAATATAAGCAATTCATTAACCAGGCCAATACTGTTGTTTAAAAAAGTGTTCTTTTCAATGACCGAGGAGGATAAAGAATGACTTGATATAGGGAAGGAAACCGCTATTAGAAATAAATTAAACAAATCTTGAGCAAAGAATAATTATTAATCAGAGAAATAAAGATAAAAGAGGCACAAGGGTTGACACGATACAACAACAATTTCATTATTGTTTCTACGTGGACACACTGATGAAGTGAAATCTGTTTTGTTTGAACCTTTAACTAACCTTGTTCACTCTCTTTATTTTTTAATTTTTTTATCGCAGTCATTGTAATTATGTGTCTGAACTTACCATCACTTGTATAAACTGTCATTCTACTGTCTCATAAGCTTAACAAAGTACTTATCTTCATCTAAATTAGTCACATTTTCATCATCAATCACCTGTGTTGGTTGTAAAAAAAATAAAGTATCAAGAAGAGAATAGGAAATATAGCAGCCACAGATAGTCTGTGTTATTGAGGAACAAAATAATCCACACAATTCAAATATTGGGAAAAGAAAACAGACTAAATGCTTTTGCTGAGCAAATTCTGGACTGCAAATTGAAAATAACCTATTTTTACTTTTTTGGTCTCCAGGGAGAGTTCTTTCTACCACAGATCAGCAAGTCTATTGAAAGTACAACACACCAACTGAAAAGTACTTAAAAAGGTCCATACAACAACTGCAATTTAAAGGTATGACCATAATTACCTCAACCATGAACAAACAAAAATCTATAACTAATATAGTAAAGACATTGAAACATTCACCTTCTTAACATACGATAGCTTCCTCTCATCATAGACATCATAAACTGATGCATATAGGCAGCTGCTTGGTTGATGTCAGCAGTACCCAGGTAAAAATATGAGGCGGGATCCCGCCATTCCCACCTGGGATCCCAGGTGTATCCCAGGTGGGATCCCGCCTTCTTCAGGTGGGATCCCGACCGGGATTTTGGAACATCCCAGGTGGGATCCCGACCGGGATTATGGAACATCCCAGGTGGGATCCCGACTGGGATTTTGGAACATCCCAGGTGGGATCCCGACCGGGATTTTGGAACATCCCAGGTGGGATCCCGACCGGGATTATGGAACATCCCAGGTGGGATCCCGACCGGGATTATGGAACATCCCAGGTGGGATCCCACCCGGGATTATGGAACATCCCGTGTGGGATCCCACCCGGGATTATGGAACATCCCACATGGGACTCCCCACAAATCCCTCTTGGGATCCCACCTGGTAAATCATATTGGAGGCGGGATTGCACCTGGGATCCTGCAAATCCTAGTTTGGACTCTGCCTAAAATTACAGATGGCTTCCAACTTGACATTTTAGGAAAAATCCTTAGAGGGATCTGCCTATATAACACCACAGAGACCACAGAGTTATAAAATATACCAAAAAGAATATCTTACCAATCCCTTTGGAATCCAATCCTTCAAATTAAGAGTACAAAATTTTCTAGGTGAGCAATAGACCCTGTCAATCCACTAAGGGTCCAAAGCTTTCCAACTATATATAGCTGTAGAACATACTGACACCTTTTGTGGCATCCATTATCTTACCCAAGCTGTTGATCGTACATGATTCAAATATTACATGAATACACGGACTAAATGTGATAAAGATCTCACAATTTATTTGCAGTTTCACATTTAACAAGCATGTGTTTAATGTTGTTTCATTTAAAAAATTAGCAACTGAACATTTTATAAAGAATATAACAAAACAAAACTTAACATATTACTTTTTCTAGATGATTTATACAGTCCATTAACAGTGTTAAAGCTCAAAATTTTAAAAATTGGCTATATATGAAAGAATACAAGAAAAACAAAACATTAATTCATGTTATAAAAAATTAGACGAAGAAGCTAGTGATTAAAATTCTGATTTCTTATTATGAGACTGTCTATTTGGACTTGTTGTTGGACTTATTTAAATTTCTGCACTTATCGGCAATCTTTTGCTGGATTCCTGTTTTTCCTGCCCAGTTTTTTTCAACTTCCTCCTCATTCCACTTGAATTGTCTTTTGAGTTGACCTTGAAATATAAAAGAGGTACAATTAAAATATTTCCAGGATATACAACTATGTACCTGCTATTCTATGTCTAATGAAAAATATAACAAAAGGATCGAGAAGCCAAAAATACTTCAATTGCAACTTTTGCTAATTGTTAGCAAGGGTTTTCTTTAAGAATTGAAGCACATGTAGCAGGAAAATAGTATAGAGTAACAGGAGAATCGTAGAGAAAAAATTAACTTCAGGGATGCTATACCATCAAAATTTAACCAGAGAATTACACATAGAGGCCAGAGAATTGTCCAGTCTCTAATACCTAATGAACACTCTCCCTTGAGTTTTAGCATTTACCAATTAGCAACATAATAGCACATTAATGGTACCAAGTTTGGAAAGCCTGTGCAGCCCTGACAGACACTGTGTTAGATCATTTTCCTAATTTTCCTAACCATTTTGAAAAGGCCACAGCTCAAAGAAAAAAATTCTTGAAATGGGGCAGACCACAACACCTACTCTTTGCAATAAGTGTGTGGGTTCTTTAACGTCCCCTACTAACTAGAGGAAGATACAAGAGACGAATTGAAAAGGAAATCCATCAATTATCCAATGGTTACATGACCACGAGGTGTTTGAAATCTAGACTTAGGGTCTTCCACAATGCTGTCGCTGTAGAATCTCCTCGCAGAGTTGGTAAACACTTCTAACTATAAACGCCAATCTGTCCTCGTTAAATTCAGTGGTGTTGGAGCCTTCCAGTTTACCCTCTGCACACAGCTGCAAATAGATGCACACAAAGTTCCCAACACAACGATCGACGATGATGCAACGCGACAAAACATTCAGCAATGTTAACATGCAGCGGTCCGCTCATATATTACCAGGTAATTCATACAAGCCAGTCATAATCTCGATGAACGTGCGAATCTGGATCCTCATATGTTTGAAGAATTTTGACATGAGAATGTCGTCATGTAAAATGAATCTTGATGTGGGTATGCGAAACTTGATACGAATATGCGAATTTTGTGTGTATGTTCGAATTTGCTTAGTATTTATTAAACTTGGTGTATTCGTATGCGAATCTTGATACGTGCACTAAATCTTGATATGCGTTTTTAGATCTTGTTGCAGACTTGTGCAAATCTATCTTCACATGTGTATACTAATTTTGATATTGTTCTATGAAACTTGATGTTTAAATCTTGAAACTGATGAATGAAACCTGACTTATAAATATATATATATATATCTTGATAGTCTTGATATATTGTCCCTTTTGGACAAGCATAGCAACCGTTATTTGGTGTCCTCATGCATCGCGCTCTCTCCCCAATGGGGAATAGATGGCGTTGTGTGACGAGGCCAAACATTAGCTGCGAAGGAGAAAACAGTAAGCATGGCACCGATATATTTATTTTTGCCCAGAAGTATTCAGACAAGAGAGACAACAGACCACAAAATACCTGTGTGAGTTCCGATAAATTTTTTTCTTTCTCTCAAGGTGAAGTGTAAATGCTATATTTTCGCCCTTTTGAAAGTTATGCTCTCTTTCTGTTACAAAAATGAACACAGGGTCGTACAACGACAGGCTCTAGCAACTCGAGAGTTGTCCGTTTCGATCAAAGTATTTAAGTTTCCCTTGTATTCTGAAAATTAAAATAGACGCTTGTTCGATATTGATGATCGCAACGAAAACCAAACACTTTTGACAAATGAATATTGCGGTTCTCCTCAATGATTGAATGTGTTCTTTAAAAAACGAAACTTAGCAGAAAGCTTTGCGCTGTTTATTGTCCTTGTTTCTTCGTTTGTTTCTTTGTTTTCTATAGAGCACATTGACAAATGATAAACAAAGGCTTGGATAAGTCATTGGGCCATGTGTGTCTGGCTGCCGTTAGGGATTATTGAAGGAAACTGAAATTCGAAATTTGCAGACTGAGAGGAATGCACAAAGGGAAATGTAGGAGGGGAGGGGGGGGGGGGGGGGAAGAGAAATGAATTCAAGCCCGGAGCGTGGTCTTTGGAATCTGAGAGGGAACGCATGCAAGGGGGATGATATTGTTGTCTTTATCTCTTTTTATAAGTTCACGGTAAAACTTCTGATTGGTCTGAGTTAGTAGTTTCCTATAAAATCATTTCTTCCGCCTCTATTTCCGTCTCACTTCACGTCACTTAAAAGTTTTTCAAGAAATACAGTTGTCGAATGAATTGCTGTCATATTTTAGTAATACTATGCCGAAAATAGCCACTTACTTCTGCCTCTTTTTGATACGGATATTAATATAAGTTGGATGTTATCCTCCGTGTTTAGAGTTGTGGCTTTACTTGTGGCTTTACTTTATGCAATTGATTGGGGACCGTAGCTGATAACGCACGCGGCTCAAGAAATTGGTGATCGCACCGGCGTTATGCTGTTGTTGTCGTGGTAATAGGGTAAGGAAGAGAAGAAGTTTTATCTTTCAAAGGTGGATAACTAAGTGGATATTAACTCTTCCGATCACCTATTGTTTCTAAGTCGTTCAATTTTACTCGCGAAAAATGCGTCTCTCGAACTCCACCACAACCGTACGTTCCATTTTTGATGGGAATGTAGATTATTGAAGTAATGCACTGATCGCTAACCTGGCATTTTCAATTAGACTGTCAAATTAAGGCGTTAGTTTATTCTCATCTCTTAAATTCCATCTCTTTGTTAAAGGAACCAGACGAAGTGCAGGTGCAAAGAGAGGTAAGTAGGACTGATAAATGAGAAATTCTGTTAAAACCCAAACAAATCAAGGTCTAACTTCCTTGATGTGCAATACTGTTTGTCTCATTAGAAATATTATTTCAGGTAGTGAAACGAGACTCTTAATTTTGTTTTCAGAGAGACGGGATTACCACCAGGAAAGA
Organism: Pocillopora damicornis; assembly: GCF_964200805.1. Classification (NCBI taxonomy): domain Eukaryota; kingdom Metazoa; phylum Cnidaria; class Anthozoa; order Scleractinia; family Pocilloporidae; genus Pocillopora; species Pocillopora damicornis. The sequence continues at coordinate 19,544,775 of NC_142673.1, read as the reverse complement.
GGTACATGTAAGCTTAAAGAAATCAAGAAACTTTAACATTTTTTTTTATGTAACACCAAGAGAATTGATCCAGCGAGCCTTTAGCATGCGAAAACAACAAATGCTTTTAAATTAAATCGATATAGTATCATGATTCTTAGAGTTAGGGAAAATGATGATGAATAATGTCTTTAATCTTATTTTGTCATCCTAGAGACGAAAAGAAACGATGAAGAAATCGGTGATTAAGTATCAGTTAAGGGGCCGCTACTTTGAAAGATATGAGGAAGACAACCTAAGTGGAGATGAGACAACGGATGACAAAAAAGGGAAAGCAGGAAAAAAAGAGAGCTCCCAGTTCATTGAGGAAAACATTAAGTTACTTAAACGATTGGTTGATCGTTAGACGAAGGAGCTTGCCAAACTTAATGAGATGATGGACACATAATTTTCACACCTTTCCCCCCATGTTCAGGAACACTTTGGGTACAGTTTAATACACAACTTAGTGTCAAAAATATAGAATACAATGATACAATGGGTAAGCTATAGGGATAAACACACTTGTAAAAGGATAAATATACAAAGTTAAATAACAAAAATAAGTCAAATCAAGTTTATCTTACATAATTAAGACTCCACTAAAGTACTTGATAAACTTATTATTTAAGTGAGCCCCATAACGCGGAGGGTCCTCCAGTGATTTTTTAAGGGGGAAGGGGAGGTATGGGTACCTACAACTGGAAAGAGGAACGAGGACAAAAGAAAAGAAAAGAGACTCTAAGAAACAAGAAAGTAACAATAACAAAGAAAAATAAAAGATGATTTTTCACACCAAAACCCAAGGAAACTAAGTAAAACTCATCTGCTTCAAAAGATGCGAGGTCTCGGATCGGCGAGCTATGTGACTACTCGATCAGTGTGATTATTTATGTAAACACATATTAAGACTACGTTAACATTAACCAAGCCCAAACAAATCTTGCCACATAAACGTGAACTCTTGCTCTGGCTATTGACCTTCTTGAACATTGTTAGTTCGGACTGAAAGAAGGAGGGGGGAGGGAAGCAAGCTATAGGGATAAACACAGAAAACCTGTTCTAGAGAGGCGGAGGACTGGGGACAAAGGAAACCAAATCAGGAGAACGTCACTTTGATCAAGCTGAGTAACTACTATTATTCATAAGCCAAAGATACAAAGAAAAATCATACATTACCGCTTCATGACAGCACAAATATAGCAATTGATCTTAATACGGGTGAATATGGGGAAAACAGCAGCCAAAGCGGTTATGACAGGCATATTCATTAGCAAACATAGACTAGAAAAAGAATTCGTCCTTTCTTAACAGAAGATTCGAGTTAGTTAGATCCCCCTAAAAATAAATCCCGTTTTCTGCCCGCAAATTGTGGGCTGGTCTTAAATTTTCTTGCAAAAAACCCAAAAATCTTACACATCATCAAAACGGCTTACAGTTTATGTAAATGGATTTACGCAATCCACTTTCGATTTTCGTTATCTCTTTCATCAACAAGCGACTCCTTTCAGTCAAGTTCTCCGTACTGAGTGGTCATCATCTGTTTCAGATATTTCTCAACAGATGATGCTATAGCTTTCCCGCGTTCCTTGTAAAGAAGAAACAGTATCAATTTAGTTTACATTTAATACTAAACTTAGCAATGAACTGCTTCCAACAATGATTCGAATATCGGCATCTATAATATTTCAATTGTAAATGATCCCAAATCGCTGAAAAGGTGTCTGTCTTCACCTTTCTCTTTTCCCTTTTCACAGCGGCCGGTTTGGCAAACTCAATTTGGATTGCGGAGCGCAATCGTGAATTATAAGGCTAATTTGAGACGTTTATCTATACACATAAGACGCATGATCTATTTTTCTTGCAGCCTGGATCTGTTGCCCTTAGTTCATCAGGTAATTGTTATCACTTATACGCATATGTGGTACGACAAAATTAACAATTTACTGAAGTAATTAATCAACAATAACAAACCTCTCCTCGGCTGTATTCGATTTCAGGTTTCCAATAACAAGAACATCTATGAAAAATACAGGAGGAGAAACTATAGCCCGAGGTCTGATGAAAAAGTAAAGAGGAAATGACTTAAAAATCTTAATTGGTGCCATAACTGAGAAGGTTCAAAACAGCTTTCTTTTTTTTACATTAAATCGTTTGCCTAAAATTAAAACAGGAGTTTTTTGATTTGTTTCTTTTTTCCCCTTTTTCCAACGTGAATATCAATGTAGTGGTGTCTACCTTTACTTTTTTCTCATTTATGAATGTGTTTAAGAACAGCTTAAAACGCCTGAACAATTGCCTCTGAAAACAAACTTTATGCTGACTTGTTGTCTCATGCATTGATAGGCGAGCTGTTATTAAGTAATTATGATTTGCAGAAACTCTCAAACATGAGCGAGAGAGTGCGCTGAGAGTTCAGTTCGAACCCAACTCGAGCGAACCCAACTGTTTAATTTCAGATTTTATGAAAACCAGATGACACAATGGAAGGGTCTAAAAGGTGACGCGGCATAAACGCCTAAATAACTGTCGCTGTCAACAAACAGCTAACACGTTCATTCGTACATTGATGAACGAGCTATTATTACGTATTAACGGGATTGCTCGAAACTCTATTGTCTGCTCTCTGCTTGTACATTTGATGGACAGTTCAGTTCCACCGGGTATTCGCAACTGCAGGCAATTTTAAGTAAGGGCAAACTGCAACCAATTAGAGTCCATCGAGGACCCACACGGGAGCTCCAGTGCGACCTAGGTAATTTATGCCATTAAGAAAATAATATGTTCTTCAAACAAAAGCCATTCTGCGCCAGGTGTCTACCTTTACTCTTTTTCTCAACCCTTTTCACAGCAGCCGGTTTGGCAAACTCAGTTTGGTTGTGGAGCGCAATCGTGAATTGTAAGGCTAACCTGAGACGTTTATCTATACTTAAAAGATACATGATCTATTTTTCTTGCAGCCTGGATCTGTTGCCCTTAATAAGTGTTGTCACTTATACGCATATGTGGTAGGACAAAATGATCCATTTACTGAAGTAATTGATCAACTCTAACAAACCTCTCCTCGTTTGTTTTCGGTTTCGGGTTCACAACAACAAAAACATCCATGACAAATACAGGAGGCGATACTATCGCCTGAAGTCTGATGAAAAAGACGGTAAAGAGAAGATTACTTTAAAATCTTAGTTGGTGCCATAACTGACAAGGTTCAAAACAGCTTTCTTTTTTTTACATGAAATCGTTCGCCTAAAATTAAAACACGAGTTTGGGGATTTGTTTCTTTTTTTCCTCTTTTTCTAATGTGGATCTCAGTGTAGTGCTGTCTACCTTTACTTTTTCTTTGCCGTGTTTGGCAAACTATTGATCGTACCGCGCAATCTTGAATTGTGAGGTGAATGTGAGAAATTGGTAGGCTACCTGATCTTTGCTGTCTCGCTCTTCATTTATCTAAGAGAGATAAAAGAAACCTTGTTCAAAAGGACAATATATTACACGTGTAGAAATCATAAAAACTCCCGAAATATTAATTTTCCATGTTTGTGCATGTATCCTATAATCTAAGGCAGAATTGTTCTGAAAATGTTAAACCTACCGATGTATAAACTATGTCTCTAAAATACTGACCAATAACGATAACGACTTTTAAAATCTTGTGAAACGTGAAGTTTACAATCAAGCGCTTCTTTTAATGGTAATGATCGTAGATAGAGCGACGAAAAAAGCGAATTGGCCCCACAGTACCTGGTGTGGATCGCCTTCTTCAACATTCATTTGTACTCCATTGGCTTTATGACTGGCTTGCATCTGAAAGTAAAGAATTGGGAATAATGCCCGTAAGTGAATTATTTAGATCTAGGCAACCCATCGTAGCATTTACCACCATGATCTGGAATGTTTAAAACGCAAAAAAAGGAGACAAACGACAGCCCACTTTCAAAACTCCTCATCACCAGGCTTCTTGCAATAGCAATCAGCCATGGGACTGGGCGCCTGAGATGACGTAACGAAACAACGAGTAAGGTTTACATCTAAATTGGCTCTTTCATTTTGTGTACCTCAGCAGCTCCTCTTCTCTCCTCTCGCTGTTTCTGTCAAAGTAAGAAGCAAAATGACACAAAACATATTTTAGCGCCAACGTAAGTTATTACTCAAGAGACATCCAATGCTTCTGAAGTACGCTTGATAAGATCTGTTGGAATTGACATCTACCCTTGATATTATACGATCTGTTGGAATTTATATTTAGATTCACATGTTACATTTCTCAGAATTACTAGTTGATTTTATCTGTTTCTGTGTGCTTGCGGGATTTAATAAGAGACCAGGTCATATCGAAAAATGTTTCCTCCTGGAGGGGGGGAGGGGGGGGGGGTTAAATGAAGCAAACGGAATTGATTTCTCCGAGCCCTTTTCCTCAGAATCATGATGAAAGTGCAACCAAGATCTCACTAAAAGGATTTTGCAAGTATTCCAAAATCAAAATGGCAATTGCTAACATTTACCTTCTCATTACATTTGCATCCGCAGCATACCGTTGTAATCCTGCAAACGAGGTTTCCAATTATGAATATTAGGACAAAAGAGGTATAATACGCAAGGTTAAAAGGTACTGGTATTGCATTTCCTTTGTCGATATATTCTAACCACATTTGAGCCCTTGAAAACTTCCACTCTTTGTCCTCATCACCCTAAAAACAAAAGTTCAGTTTTTAAGTTAAAATCTATCACATCTAATAACTCACATAAATTTCCCCCAAGTTTGGTAAGATTTTAAGCTTCTTCGTGATCGAATTAGTTAGGTATACTCAGTAATAAAAGGAATTTGGTGATTTATACAAAAGTTGACTCTATTTACTCGAATCCACATTAGTCATGGTACGGACCAATGATAGTGTAGTGATCGACGTGGTTTACGTCACTAAGTACAAAGCCAACTGGCAAACATCATTCGTGGACCTATTATTTCAAGTCAAAATCTGTCACAAACCACAATTTGAGACCTACCATAACTCTTTCGAAGGAGTTATTCATCATGGCGATCAGCATGTTTAAAGCAACGATAGTGGTACAAACCAGGTAGATGAGGAAACCCAAGCGACCAAACAGTTGTGTAAGGTAAAAGGCAGGATCATCAACTGTTACTTTGTCTTCTTCTACGTAGCCAACCAGTAACCAGGCCAAGCCAATAAAAGTGATCTCGTGCCTGAAAAGTTGTGAATTATGAAAAAATGAGGTGTCTTTTTCACTGGTCAGTTCATGTCAACATGTGAACTTGGCGTCTGATGTTTATCTATCTGTCACGTATTACATGGGTAAGTGTTTTTTCGTCTGTCCACTCAACAAATCAAATAAAGCACCTTACATTTCTTTTAGCAATATTTATATATAAAATGATGGATGAAATATTGTCTGTTTGCTTATGGGCGCCCACTCTCCTATATAATATAGCAACCACCTACTGAGCATATGGATGGAACGCCCGGAAATGACTCTCGCCCTCCTCATGAAGTTTCACTTGAGAAACCACATAGTATGAATAAACTTTTACGAGGCCGGTTCCAAATGCCATAAAAAGCATAAGAAAAATGAAAATAAACTTGACCACATCTTTCAGCATTCTGTACAATGAAAGCTGCAAAGGGCCAAGAGTTGAGCTGACTTGAAATGCGTGAGACAGGTGAAAGAACGCTAACACTGTGGCGCTGGCATACAAGACATCTGCCACAATGAAGGCATTCTTCCTCGGTTGCCATTCTTCATGAACGCTTAACCATGTGAGGAGCCACACTATATAAGCTGCCAGGAATAAAGAAAGTGTTATTGCGTCCACGATATTCCACCATTTCGAAAAATAGATACGAAATCCTTGTTTAGGAACTTCCCAAATTTCTTGTAGGAGGAGACCAACCACAAAACAAATGACAAAGACATCTGTGGACAAATCAGAACTGCAGTTCAGTTTAACTTTTATTAAACTTCTTTTGCCAGGATACCAATATCTGCTCCTGGGGGAAACAAATGACTGCCAAAGTAAATTGGAGACACCGTCTCATTATTTGTTGAAAAATTTAATATTTGGTAAATGCTTCACGCTAGCGAGGTGTTGATTAAATTCCTTTAATATCGCAAAAGTTTACTTTTCAGAACATTGCAGTTTGAGGTTTCTATTGATAAAGACAACAAAATTTTTAACCCAAAGAGTAATTGAGCGTATGCGTTCAACCTCTATTTCCCCCCTCCCCCCCCCCCTCCCTTACACACACACACACACCTCCCATTAGTTTAACCATCCAATTCAGGATTATGCATTAAGAAATAAAGAAATAGTCCCAGGCGCTAATTTGAACCGTATCGGCGGAATCAGCCGTTGCTTCTAGCTAATACACTGTAAGTGGTGAAATGGGCACAGAAGAGTGAATCTACAGAACTTACCAACGATTGAAACCCCTGTTGTACTTGTTCTGTAATCGTGTTCAAAGCCGAAAGTTGAGGCAAAAAGCAGGCACAGGAATGCCATGTAAAACATGGTGTGGTTTGCAAACTTATTGTGGGGATGCTCATAAAGTTTCTCTATGATATCACTCCGACAGCGCCATATCTTCATGGGTGGTCGAATGAAAACGCAATACAAAGGAGTAACAAGTAGGATGACAAGAAACTGCCAAAGGTACCAAAAAAATTTCGTTACTATGCTCTTGTCCTGCCAATCCCGTATCTCGTAAAAGATAATCTCATGGAGCATAGCTTGACATCTTGGACTTGAAACAAACTACAAATACGTATAAAGATAAACATATTAGTTTATTAGATCAATAAATAATAATGATGGGGCTTTTTAAGGTCTCAGAGCATTTAGAGAGATGAATTTTTTTCTATCAGTGGGAAATATCTCGGGGAAAAATGCCCTTTTTAAGCTGAAAAGTTTATTAACCTGGGCCGGATTGTTCTAAGTACGATTAAACTAACCGAGGGTTAGCCAACAATTTTTGGCTTAGTTTTTGTAGCTTTGCAGACAGTTTTAATTGGATATAATTTTTCTTCAGTTTTGGGTCACACTAAGGTAAAACCCCTCAGACCTTAGCCTCTAATGAAAACTATATTTTAAGGGCAACTAATAATAGATTCAAAGTTTAATCCTGGATAATCGCTAATCGCCTTTGAACAACTGGGCCCTGATGGATACGCGTTCACTCCTGAGACAGGAAAAACTCAACTTGTACTACCGGAAGATCGAGTATTTCAGTAACAGACTAAGGTTCCCACTCATCGAAGCTTTTTAAGAATGCTTTGATGTAATAAAATGTCTTAACAAGGGAGTTAAGTTTGCGGTCAAACACTGAAAGATAGAGCTTTCTCTTTCACAACTTCCAACCCGCTGATGCTGAACGGAATCAGAAGATATGTCAGAAAACTTTAAATATCACCTGCTTAACAGGAGGAGATCTTTGAAAGACTTTTGTTCAACGATCATCCCTTTGCGAAAACAAGCAGTATGGATTAAACAACCAGCGAGGTTTACATTTAAAAATGATTTCATTGCATCTCAATATTTTCGGCATGGAATATGAATCACCATTTCACCTTATGTAGGATAACATTTTAGATCACGGATTTAACTTTCAATCGGTCGGCGAGCTCCAAACTTAAACATTTCAGCTCGGGTGTTTTGTTGGTCACACCCTTGATGAAATACGAACTGTACTAGGTATGATGAGTTAAAAATAATATGTCTTATGTTATTTCGTTCAAACTCCATGAGAAAAACAAAACCGAATCGGTAATCATCTGAGTAAACTTGCGGAGAATAAAAGAGGCCTACAGTATCACATCAATTGCAAAGTGCTGTCACTGATTTATGATACCAAGAGATTGAAAGATCAGTCTCCATCTCACAAGTCTCACAAGTTAGAGGCCTTTATGGTTTGGACATTGTTGACAGAGTAATAAGGGGCCATTTCTATTATTTGTAGGAAATGGCTGTGTGCAGAAATCAACATTCACATTCCTGCGACGCTAAATAACATCGCCGTTCAATCCCGTTGTATAGTGCAAGTTTAGTGACATGTACATGCGTACTCTCTTTTTTTCTCATTGGTGGTCTAAATAAGGATAACAATTGCTCAAATTTTTATTAAAGTTTAGGAAAGCTAGGCAACTAGTGGAATCATTCAGTTGCAGAACTATATCATGCTTGGTTACGCAGGACTTTTCGAGTGATTGTTTTTGTAATTTCATTACAAATGAAAAAAAATTTAAGGTGGTGAAGAACAAGTATTTCAACCGACGCCAGAAAGAATATTAGATGTGTGGACAGAAAAAACCATCGCATATCTCTTTTTATCAATCTCTATCATTAATATTTACTACCAGTGCAGCGCTTTATTAACCACAAAATATCACTAAAGCGCACGTACCTTCTTTCTTCTCTTATTGACTGCACTCTTGAGAAGGCTCAGACTTTGAATAAAATTCCTGTGTTGATGAGGGTTATTTTGCTGAAGGCAGCCTTCTCCTTTTATATCCATGATCTGGTAAAGTTCATTCTGGGAGGCTTTCTCCAGCACGCCAGCAGCAAACGTTTCGTAAGCCTCCGCCGATTCTCTGTAAACATCTCGGCTATTGTAGTGCTTGAGAGACGACGTTTCATCGAGTAGATATGCATCATGTAGAGAACTTTCTATGACATCCTCCTTCTTTTTCTTTTCTTTTCCAACCAACTTCCTATCTTCCTCGCAAAATTTACACTGACAGTTAGATTTTGTTCTCCATAGCCATTCCAAACCAATGAACAGAGGGTTAGAAATAATTTTGATCCAGTTCAGTTTTGTTTCATCATTTATGCTTTTTTTTCTGATCCTTGCAGTTCGGAGTTCGAACAACAACTACATTTGCACTTGTTGCGACAAAAATTGAACATTTTCGTGCAGCAATCCCAACAAAAATTGAACATTTTTGTGCAGAAATTCCGACAGTCGCACTGAAATCTCCATTCCCTCTGCTGCTCTTTCTTGTTGGCTTCCTTGCAGTCACTTTGGAAGTATTCGTATTCCAGCCGGACCATAGCATGGTTCCTTTCCAGAAGTTTCCAACATTTGAAAGCATCATTTTTCCCGAGGGCATGGAGTAGTTGGTTTGCAAGATTGTTCTCTGGTTTTCTATCATTTTCGTCTTCTCTCTTCAAAATATCTTGCAGAGGACTGTAAACGTCTTCGGCACCTTCTTCCTGCTGTAAATGCACATTTTCGATGGAAACGTCTTGCGCCATAGCAAGACAACTTGAAAACAGGGTGAATTGTTTCAGACAACAGATCTAGTCCGTTCCTCAAATTCCCGGAATTGTAAACGACACTCCTGATTATCAGGCACCGACGCTATAAGGGTGTTTGCGTGACAAAATCGTATTTTCATTGGTAGTTTGGGTTTGTTTCGTGTCATTTGTGCATTTGTAATGTTACTTGGCATGTCAAAAGTTGTTGCTTTAAAGAAAACACATCAATCAAAAATGTTTGGAAACTTACAGGGCCAAAAAAGAGCTCAAACTGATTACCAAGTCGCATCTCTTTTGGTTATTTTTTGGGGCGGGTTGGCTCATGACATCATCCTGGGACTCGATTCAACATTACTCACATTATTTAATTAGAAAGCAGTCGCTCTAAAGCCTAGGAAACAGCTATAAAATTATGCTCGGAAGGTGTGTTGTTGGAGGTTACAGCAATTCAGCTTCTCTAAAAGATGGTTATCTCTCTTCATATCATCCCGAATTCAGAGGACAATCGCCCTGAAGTAAAGAAATGTTGAAGAAAATAGATTGATTTTTCTTGAACGTGTTGACGGGTAGGCGTGAATCCCGCCAATCGCAAGAGATTTTGAATCTTCTGCCTCCAAAGTTTAGCCATGACCAGGATGTCTTTTAATGACTCTCCTTTTCGATATCATAATCGGGATAGCTATTAAATATTGCCCTTGAGCGCGGTTGGCTTTAAATAGAATGCCATTTCTCCATGACAAGAAAGAACTACAGACGGAGCCCAAGAGATCGACCTTGCTCGGCTAAGTAATCTTTAATCTCAATTAGGTGTAACCAATGGCATTCCCTGTCTTAGTTGCCAGTCAATCTTCATGTAGTTGCAAAGCGCGGGGAGAATAACATGAAAACTGTATCAACATTCGAGGCGCACAATAAACTGGAAACCTGTCAAATGGAGATAATTACGAAGGGCAAGCCGGACCATCGCAGAACGAATTTTGCCGTGTGCGTGCTTGTAATTTGCCTTTAGTAATCCCGAAGTGATTTACAAATCCCAAGTCTAACACTCGATTTACGCTAGGCTCATCATATTTTTGCATTGTGAGAAGAAGTCAAACTCTTGAGCTTCTTCTATAGTCCCTTCTTTTCGAGCGCTTCACTTAAAGAGCTACCCGCCGCGTGCTGACGCAAATTTTTCTTCACTGATTTTATTTACCCGTCCTACGGACGCCGCCGAAAAGGAGAGACTGCTTGTTGTCTATTCAGCGGAAGTTAGTCTCTCGTTATCACCTTTGTCAACATCCGTTCTCTTTATCGAGTTATTTTTTTCTTAATAAAAAAAATACTCTATGTTAGCGAGTATAGTGGTACGTTGCTCGCACCAATCAGATCGCCGCATTAGGGTATTTATCTCGTACCAGTCATATCACAGCGTTTGGATATCTTGTACCAATTACAGCATTTGGGTATTTTTTTTCAGTCTTGCAAATGATGTCATGAAATCAGGTGCTGTCGGATGACCTAAATCAGAAATTTTGGGCTCATGTGATAGGTGTTATGGTTTGTGGCCTTCGCCGATCAAGATCGAGATTTATCGGGATATGAAAGGTTTGCATTCAACTTTTTATCATTTTTAAGTTGAGGCTTCTCTTGTATTCAAAAAATTACGCTGCCGTGAGGGATTATTGAAGAAAACTGAAGTTCTAAATTTGCTGACTGAGAGGTATGCACAAAGGGAAATGGAGGGGGGAGGGGGGGGGGGAAGAGAAATGAATTCAAGCCCGGAGCGTGGTCGTTGGAATCTGAGAGAGAACGCATGCAAGGGGGATGATATTGTTGTCTTTGTCCCTTTTTATAAGTTCACGGTAAAACTTCTGATTGGTCTGAGTTAGTAGTTTCCCATAAAATCATTTGTTCCGCGTCTATTTCCATTTCACTTCACGTCACTTTTTCAAGAAACACAGTTGTCGAATAAATTGCCGTCATATTTATTAAGTAATACAATGCCGAAAATAGCCACTTACTTCTGCCTCTTTTTGATACGGATATTAATATAAGTTGGATGTTATCCTCCGTGTTTGGAGTTGTGGCTTTACTTTCTGCAATTGATTGGGGACTGTAGCTAATAATGCATGCGGCTCAAGAAATTGGTGATCACCAGCGTTATGCTATAGTTGTCATGGTAATAGGGTAAGGAAGAGAAGAAGTTTTATCTTTTGTAGATCACTAAGAGGATATTTATTGTTCTGATCAACTATTGTTTCTAAGTCGTTCAATATTAATCGGGAAATATGCGTCTCTCGAACTACACAAAACCGTACGTTTCATTTTAGAAGGGAGCGTAGATTATTGAAGTAAGACACCGATCGCTGACCTGGCATTTACAATTAGACTGTCAAATTGAGGCGTTAATTTATTCTCATTTCTAAAATTTCATCTCTTTGTTAAAGGAACCAGACGAAGTGTAAGCGCCAAGAGAGGTAAGCAGGACTGATAAATGAGAAATTCTGTTAAAACCCAAACAAATCAAGGTCTAACTTCCTAGATATACAATCCTATTTTTCTCATTAGAAATGCAATCCTATTTGTCTCATTATTTCAGGTAATGAAATTTGACTCTTAATTTTGTTTTCGGACGAGATTACCGCTTAAAGTAATGTTTTTGATGTAACACCAAGAGAATTGATCCAGCGAGCCTTGTAGCATGCGAAAACAACAAATGCTCCTAAATTAAATCGATAGAATATCATGATATAGAGAGCGGGGGAAAATAATGATGAATAAAGTCTTTAATCTTATTACGTCATTCTAGAGACGAAAAGAAACGATGGAGAAATTGGTGATGAGATATTTATGGGGCCGCTACTTTGAAAAATGAGAGGAAGACAACTTATGTGGAGATGACACAACGGATGACAAAAGGGGGAAAGCGGGAAAAGAAAAGAGTTCCCAATTCATTGAGGAAAACATTAAGTTACTTAAACGATTGGTTGATCGTCATACGATGGAGCTTGCCAAACTTAATATGGTGATGGACACATTAGTGAAGAGATAATGGCACTGACTGTTGCTTTACTGAACATTTTGTCATATCTTTCCAATTGTTTCTTCTCATGTACTGTCAACCAGAATCTATGGAGCAAGGATTAGAGGTCCTCACTCTTTCACGTTTATCTTAAATTCACGATTACAGAGAAGGGAACAGAATACAAATGAAGATAGAGTAGAACAAATAACTCAGACTTCATAAACTACACCAGTAATAACAATTATTCTTTCAAGATAACTATTTACTGAGATTTTCCGGGACTGGTTTCCCAAGAGTTAATGAGTTATATTTCCTTACGCGTTTGTGTGGCTATTTACTACCCCTCTGCCAATTTAAAAAATCATTATTGATTTGCTAGATTAACATCACCACTAATTGTGCTCGGAACGAACCGTCTGTTAGTTCTCACTTTCAAAGATTGTAGTAGAGACAACGTATTCGAGAGTCTAGTGATTTCACCCCATGTTCAGGAACACTTTGGGTGTAATTTAATACACAACTGAGCGTCAAAAATATAGAATAAAATGATACAATGGGTAAGCTATAGGGATAAACACACTTGTAAAAGGATAAATATACAAAGTTAAATAATAAAAATAAGTCAAATCAAGTTTATCATACATAATTAAGACTCCACTAAAGTACTTGATAAACTTATTATTTAAGTGAGCCCCATAACGCGGAAGGTCCTCCAGTAATTTTTTAAGGGAGAAGGGGAGGTATGGGTACCTACAACTGGAAAAAGGAACGAGGGCAAAATAAAAGAAACTCTAAGAAAAAAGGAAGTAAAAATAACAAAGAAAAAGAAAAGATGATTTTTCACACCAAAACCCAAGTGAACTAAGTAGAACTCATCTGCCTCAAAAGAAGCGAGGTTTCGGATCGGCAAGTTGTGTGACTGCTCGATGTGATTTATACAAACACAAACTAAGACTACGTCAACATTAACCACACCCAAACAAATCTTGTTACAAAAACGTGCTCTCTTCCTCTGGCTATTAACATTCCTGAAAGTTGGTAGTTCGGACTGAAAGGAGAAGGGGAGGGGGCGTGCCGATCTGAAACCCTGCACTAGGGGGGCGGAGGACAGGGGACAAAGGAAACCAAATCAAGAAAACGCCACTTTATCATACTGAGTAACTACTACTATTCAGAAGTCAAAGATAAAAAGAATAATCATACATTACCGCTGCATGACAGCACAAATGAAGCAATTGATATAAAGACGGGTGAATATGGGGAAAACAGCAGCCAAAGCGGTTATAATGGATATATACATTAGCAAACATAGACCAGAAATCTGAAGAATTCGTCCTTTCTTAACACAAAATACGAGTTCGTTAGATCCCCCCAAAAATTACATTAAACTAACTACGATAAATTCCGTTTCCTACCCGCACTTTAAATTGTGGGCCGGTCTTAAATTTTCTTGTAATAAAAACAAAAATCTTATACATCATCAAAACAGCCTACAGTTCCTGTAAATGGGTTTACGCAACCCTCTTTCGATTTCGGTCATCTCTTTCATCAACAAGTGACTCCTTTAAAGTCCTCCGTGCTAAGTGTTCCTCATCTGGTTCACATACTTTTTAACACATGATGCTATAACTTTCCCGCGTCCCTTATAAAGAAGAAACAGTACCAATTTAGTATTATAGTAAAAACTAAACTTAGCAATGAACTGCTTCCAACAACGATTGGAATATCTGCATCTGTGATATTTAAATTGTAAATGATCCCAAATCGCTGAAAAGGTGTTTGTCTTCACCTTTCTCTTTTCCCTTTTTACAGCAGTCGGTTTGGCAAACTCAGTTTGGATTGCGTAAGGCAAGGTTTGCGTTTGGCAAGGCTCGCTGGATCAAATGGCTTGCATCTAAAAGTAAAGAATTGCACTTCTGGGTGGTACTTATCGTAGATAAAGCGACGGAAAAAGCAAATTTGCCTCAAAATTTGTCTTCACCTTTCTCTTTTCCCTTTTTACAGCAGCCGGTTTGGCAAATTCAATTTGGATTGCGGAGCGCAATCTTGAATTGTAAGGCTAATTTGAGACGTGTATCTATACACATAAGACGCATGATCTATTTTTCTTGCAGCCTGGATCTATTGGCCTTAGTTTATCAGGTAAGTGTTGTCACTTATACGCATATGTGGTACGACAAAATGATCCATTTACTGAAGTAATTTATCAACATTAACAAACCTCTCCTCGGTTGTATTCGATTTCAGGTTTACAATAACAGGAACATCCATCACAAATACAGGAGGCAAAACTATAGCCCGAGGTCTGACGAAAAAATAAAGAAGAAATAACTTAAAAATATTAGTTGGTGCTATAACCGAGAAGGTTCAAAACAGCTTTCTTTTTTTTTTCATTAAATCGTTTGCCTAAAGTTAAAACACGAGTTTTGTGATTTGTCTCTAGTTTTCCCCTTTTTCTACCGTGAATTGCAATGTAGTGGTGTCTACCTTTACTCAGTTTTTTTCTATTCCTTTTTCACAGCAGTCGGTTTGGCAAACTCAGTTTGGATTGCGTAGGGCAATTGGGAATTGTGAGGCTAATTTGAAACGTTTATTTATACAAAAAAGATACATGATCTATTTCTCTTACAGCCTGGATCTGTTGCCCTTAGTTCATCAGCTAAGTGTTGTCACTTATACGCATATGTGGTACGACAAAATGATCCATTTACTGACCTCTTTTCGTTTGTTTTCGGTTTCGGGTTTACAATAACAAAAACATCCATGAAAAATACAGCAGGCGATACTATCACCTGAAGTCTGATGAAAAAGTAAAGAGGAAATGACTTAAAAATATTAATTGGTGCTGTAACCGAGAAGGTTCAAAACAGCTTCCTTATTTTTACATTAAATCGTTTGCCTAAAGTTAAAACACGAGTTTTGTGATTTGTCTCTAGTTTTCCCCTTTTTCTACCGTGAATTGCAATGTAGTGGTATCTACCTTTAATCAGTTTTTTTCTATTCCTTTTTCACAGCAGTCGGTTTGGCAAACTCAGTTTGGATTGCGTAGGGCAATTGGGAATTGTGAGGCTAATTTGAGACGTTTATTTATACAAAAAAGATACATGATCTATTTCTCTTACAGCCTGGATCTGTTGCCCTTAGTTCATCAGCTAAGTGTTGTCACTTATACGCATATGTGGTACAACAAAATGATCCATTTACTGACCTCTTTTCGTTTGTTTTCGGTTTCGGATTTACAACAACAAAAACATCCATGACAAATACAGCAGGCGATACTATCGCCTGAAGTCTGATGAAAAAGTAAAGAGAAAATGACTTAAAAATATTAATTGGTGCTGTAACCGAGAAGGTTCAAAACAGCTTCCTTATTTTTACATTAAATCATTTGCATAAAATGAAAACAAGAGTTTCGTGATTTGTCTCTTATTTTTCCCTTTTTCTAATGAGGATCTCAATGTGTTGGTGACTTTTTTCCTTTGCCATATTTGGTAAACTATTGACTGCGGAGCGCAATCGTGAATTGTGAGGTGAAAGTAAGAAATGGGATCTTAATCCTACCTGATCTTTACTTCCTTGCTCTACATTTTGCTCTACCTGTTGTGGATTGTCTTCTTCAACATTCTCTTCTGCTCTAGTGGGTTTAGGACTGGCTTGCAACTAAAAGTAAAGAATTAGGAAATCTGCCAGTTAATGAGTTATGCAGATCTAGACAACCTATCTTAAGATTACCACCATGATCTTGAATGCTTAAAGCGCAAACAAAGGAGGCAAACGCCAGCCCACTTTCAAAACTCCTCATCACCAGGCTTCTTGCAATAGGAATCGGCCAGCGTACTGGGCGCCCGAGATGACGTAACGAAACAACGAGTAAGGTTTAAATCGAAATTGTCTTTTTCATTTTGCGTACCTCAACAGTTCCTTTTCTCTCCTCTCGCTGTTTCCGTCAAAGTAAGCAGCAAAATGAAACAAAACATATTTTAGCACCAACGTCAGTTGTCACTCAAGAGACATGCAATGCTTCTGTAGTAAACTTGTTAAGACCTGTTGGAATTGAAATCTACACTTGATAATATAAGATCTGTTGGAATTTATATTTGCATTTACATGTTACATTTCCCAGAATTACTAGTTAATTTTATCTGTTTCTGTGTGCTCGCGGGATTTAATAAGAGACCAGCGAAAAATGTTTGTTGTTGAAAGTGCAACCAAGATCTCACTAAAAGGATTTTGCAAGTATTCCAAAATCAAAATGGCAATTGCTAACATTTACCTTCTCATTACATTTGCATCCGCAGCATTTCGTTTTAATACAGCAAACCAATTTTCCAATTATGAGTATTAGGATAAAAAAGGTATAATACAGAAGGTTAAAAGGTACTGGTATTGCATTTCCTTTGTCGATATATTCTAACCACATTTGAGCCCTTGAAAACTTCCACTCTTTGTCCTCATCACCCTAAAAACCAAAGTTCATTTTCTAAGTTAAAATCTATCACATGTAATAACTCACATAAATTTCCCCCAAGGTTTGGAAAGAGTTTAAGCTTATCCGTGATCGACTGACTAGGTAGGTATACTCAGTAATAAGAGGAATTTAGTGATTTTATGCGAAGGTTGACTGAATTCCCTCGAATTCATATGATTCGTCATGCTACGGATCAATCATGATGATAGTGTGCTAATCAACGTAGTTTATGTCACTGAGTAAAAAGCCAACTAGCAAACATCATTCTCGGAACTATTATATCAAGTCAAAATCTGTCACAAACCACAACTTGAGACCTACCATAACTCTGTCGAAGGAGTTATTCATCATGGCGATCAGCATGTTCAAAGCAACGATAACGGTACAAACCAGGTAGATGAGGAAACCCAAGCGACCAAACAGTTGTGTAAGGTAAAAGGCAGGATCATCAACCCTTATTTTGTCTTCTTCCACATAGCCAACCAGTAACCAGATCAAGCTAATAAAAGTGATCTCGTGCCTGAAAGTTTCGAATGATGAAAATATGAGATATCTTTTTCACTGGTCAGCTAATCTATACGTCTGGCCCCGATTGTTTGAAGATGGGGATAACGCTATGCACTGGATAAAACTCTATACGGTGTTTGACGCTATACATTTTGCTATTACTTATCCACTGGATAGTAATTTATCCGTTGGATAGCGTTATCCACCTTTAAACAACTGGGCCCTGATGTTTGTCTATCTGTCCGATTACATGGACATAAGTCTTTCTTCGTCCGTCCACTCATCAAATCAATTAAAGCGCTTTAAATTTCTTTTAGCAATATTTTTCTATAAAATTATAGATGAAATATTGTATGTTTGCTTATGGGCGCCCACTCTCTTATATAAATATCGCAATAGTATCCACCTACTCAGCATATGGATGGAAGTCCTGGAATTTGCTCTCGCCCTCTTCACGAAGTTTCGCTTGGGAGACCACATAGTATGAATAAATTTTTATGAGGCCAGTTGCAAATGCAATGAAAAGCATCAGAAAAATGAAAAGAAACTTGGTCACATCTTTCAGCATTCTGTACAATGAAAGCTGCAAAGGGCCAAGAGTTGAGCTGACTTGAAACGCGTGAGCTAGGTGAAAGAACGCTAACACTGTGGCACTTGCATACAAGACATCTGCCACGATGAAGGCATTCTTCCTCGGTTGCCATTCTTTATAAACGCTTAGCCATGTGGAGAGCCATACTATATAAGCTGCCAGGAGTGTAATAAATGTTATTGTGTCCACGACATTCCACCATTTCGAGATGTAGATGCGGAATCCTTGTTTAGAAACTTCCCAAATTTCCTGTAGAAGGAAACCGACCAAAAAGACAAGGACAGCATAATCTGTGGACGAATCAGAACGGAACGCAAATGACTCTGCAAAAATCAACTGGAGACGCTGTTTCATTATTTGTTGAAAAATTTAATATTTGGTAAGTGCTTCATGCTAACAAAATGTTGATTAAATTCCTTTAATGTCGCAGAAGTTCACTTTTCAGAAACTTGCAGTTCGAGATTACTACAAGTCAGGATTATGCATTGCGAAATAAAGAAATAGTCCCGGGCACTAATTTGAGCTTGAACGGTATCAGCAGAATTAGCTGTTGCTCTTAGCTAATACACTGTTAGTGGTGAAATAGGCACTGAAGAATCAATCTACACAACTTACCAATGGATGAAAGCCCTGTTGTGCTTTTTCTGTACTCGTGTTCAAAGCCGAAAGTTGAGGCGAAAAGCAGCCCCAGGAATACAATGTAAAAACTGATGTGGTTTGCAAACTTATTGTAGGGATGCTCATATAACTTCTCTACGTACGCAAGGCATCCGTTATCACTCCGACTGCACCATATCTTCATGACTGGTCGAGCAAAAACCCAAAACAAAGGAGTAAGAAGTAAGATGACGAAAAACTGCAAAAGGGACCAAAAAAATTTTTTTGCCATGCTCTTGTCCTGCCAATCCCGCATCTTGTAAAAAATAATCGCATCGAGGATAGCTTGACATCTTGGACTTGAAACAAACTACAAGTAAATATAGAGATAGACGTATTAGTTTATCAGAACAAGAAATGATGCTGATTGGGCTTTTACGCCTCAGAGCATTCAAAGAGATGAATTTTTTTCAATCAGTGGGAGGTTTCTAAGGTTTAAGGACAAAAGTTTATTAACCCGGGCCGGATTGTACATAGTACGATTAAGCTAACCGAGGGTTAGCCACCAGTTTTTAGTTTAATTTGTGTAGCTTTGCAGACAATTTTAATTGGATATATTTTTTCCATCAGTTTTGTGTCACACTAAGGTAAAACCCTTAATACTTAGACCCTAATACAAACTTTATTTCAAGGGCAACTAATTACAAGTTAAAAGTTTCATCCTGGATAATCGCAAACCACCTTTTGAACAACCGGGCCCTGATGGATACACGTTCAGCCTTGAGACAGAAAAACTCAACTTGTTCAGCCGGAATATCAAGTATTTTAGTAACAGACAAAGGAAACTTTGAAAGAATGCTTTGATGTAATAAAATCTCTGTAAAAGGAAATCGTTGAAAGACTTTTGCTGCAACGATCATTCCTTTACGAAAACAAGCAGTATGTATTAAGACCACCATCGAAGTTGATAGGCACTGAAAGTGTATAATTTAACTGCATTTCATATGAATCACCATTTCACCTTATGTAGAATAACACTTAACTCACGGATCTAACGTTTGGTCGGCGAGCTCCAAACTTAAACATTTCAGCTTGGGTGTTTTGTTGCTCACACCCTTAATGAAATGCAAATTGTACTAGATACGATGGGTTAAAAATAATTTGCCTGATGTTATCTCGTTCAAACTCCATTAGTAAAACAAAGCCGAATCTTTAATCATCTGATTAAACTTGTGGAGAATAAAGGAGGCCTACAGTATCAATTACTACGTGCTGTCACTGATTTATGTTACCAAGAGATTTAAAGATCGGTCTCCATCACACGAGATTTGGAAATTGTTGGCAGAGTAATGAGGGGTCATTTCTGATATTTCTAAGAAATGGTTGAGTGCAGAAATCAATATTCACATTCCTGCGGCGCTAAACAACATCGTCGTTTAATCCCGAGAGCATACCTTCTTCCTTCCCTTATTGACTGCACTCTTGAGAAGGCTCAGACTTTGAATAAAATTTCTGTGTTGATTAGGATTATTTTTCAGCAGGCAGCCCTCTCCTTTTATATCCATGATCTGGTAAAGTTCATTCTGGGAGGCTTTCTCCAGCACGCCAACAGCAAACGTTTCGTAAGCCTCCGCCGATTCTCTGTAAACATCTCGGCTATTGTAGTGCTTGAGAGACGACGTTTCATCGAGTAGATATGCATCATGTAGAGAACTTTCTATGACATCCTCCTTCTTTTTCTTTTCTTTTCCATCCAACTTCCTATCTTCCTGGCAAAATTTACACGGACAGTTAGATTTTGTTCTCCATAGCCATTCCAAACCAATGAACAGAGGGTTAAAGAGAATTTTGATCCAGTTAAGTTTCGTTTCATCATTTATGCTGTCTTCTTCTGATCCTTGCGGTTCGGAGCTTTGTTGCTCGTCGTTAGACTCTTTCGAAGAGTTCGAACAACAACGAGGTTTGCGCTTGTTGAGACAAAAGTTACACATTTTCGTGCAGCAATCCCGACAGTCGCACCAAAATCTCCCTTCCCTCTGCTGCTCTTTCTTGTTGGCTTCCTTGCAGTCATTTCGGAAGTTTTCGTATTCTGACAAGACCGTATCATGGCCACCTTCTAGAAGTTTCAAGCATTTTAAAGCATCCTTCTCCCCGAGGGCTTGAAGTAGATTAGTTGCAAGATCGTTCGAATTCTTTGGCGTTTGATCATTCAGATAACTGTAAACGTATTCGGCACCTCTTAAACTCACTTTTTCGGTGGAAACGTCTTGCGCCATAGCAAAACAACTTGAATTTTGAATTTTTCAGACAACAGAACTAGCTTGTTCCTTAAATTCCCAGAATTAAAGACGACAGTTCTAATTATCAGGGTGTTAACGTGACAAAATCGTATTTTCATTGGTAGTTGGGTTTGTTTCGGGTCATTTGTGCTTTTATAATGTATGTTACTTGACAGGTCTTGCGCCACAGCAAGACAACTTGAATATAGAGTGAATATTTCAGACAACAGAACTAGTCAGTTCCTCAAATTCCCGGAATTGAAGGTGGCAGTCCTGATTATCAGGGTGTTAACGTGACAAAATCGCATTTTCGTTGGTAGTTTGGGTTTGTTTCGTGTCATTTGCATTGTGCATTAATTATGTTACTTGGCATTTTAACAGCTGTTGCTTTAAAGAAAACACATCAATCAAAATAGCTTAGAAGCTTACGTGGCCGAAAAGAGCTCAAACTTATAACCAAGTCGAAAAAGGTGATGTCGCATCTCTTTTGGTTATTTTTTGGGGGCGGGTTGGCTCGTGACATTATCCTGGGACTCGATTCAACATTACTCATAGTATTCAGTTAGAGAGCAGTCGCTCTTAAGCCTATGAAAGAGCTATAGATTTATGCTCGGAAGGTGTGTTGTTGGAGATTACAGCAATACAGCTTCCCTAAAAGATGGTTCGCTCTTCATATCATCCCGAAATGAGAGGACAACCACCCTGAAGTAAAGAAACGCTGAAGAAAATAGATTGATTTTTCTTGAACGTGTTGACGCGTCGGCGTGACTCCCGTCATTCGCAAGCGATTTTGAATCTTCTGCCTCCAAAGTTTAGCCATGACCAGGATATCTTTTAATGACTGTCCTTTTCGATATCATAATCGGGATGACTTTTAAATATTGCCCTTGAGCGCGGTTGGCTGTGAATAATATGCTATTTCTCTATGACAAGAAGGAACTACAGACTAAGCCCAAGCGATCGACCTTGCTCGGCTAAGTGATCTTTAATCTCAATAAGTTGTAGCCAACGGCATTCCCTGTCTTAGTTGCCAGTCAATCTTCATGTATTTGCAAAGCGCGGAAAGAATAACATGAAAACTATTTCAAAATTCGAAGCGGACAATAAACGGGAAATCTGTGAAATAGAGCTAATTAGGAAGGGCAAGCCGGTAGAAGTACTATCGCAGAACGAATTTTGCCGTATGCGTGCATGTAATTTGCCTTCAGTGATCCCGAAGTGATTTGCAAATCCCAAGTCTAACACTCGATTTACGCTGGGCTCATCATATTTTTGCATTGTGAGAAGAAGTCAAACTCTTGAGCTTCGTCTGTAGTCCCTTCTTATCGAGCGCCTCACTTAAAGAGCTACCCGCCGCGTGCTAGCGCAAATTTTTCTTCACTGATTTTGTTTACCCGTCCTACGGACGCCGCCAAAAAGGAGAGACTGCTTGTTGTCTACTAAGCGGAAGTTAGACTCTCGTTATCACCTTTGTCAACATCCGTTAGTCTTTATCGAGTTATTTCGGGAGCCCATCACTTGGAGCCTTCAACTCCCATGCTGACCCTATTTCACGGCGTTTTCACAGAAGGGTTTATTTTTAGACTATCTTGTCGCGGGAAATAGGCTAATCGAGTTCACTTGGGTAATACGATCCATGAAACGCGAAGGAAAAAAATGGTGGGGACGTCTTCATATCAAAACTACGCAAATTCCGCCTTTCTTTTGCTGTATTCCAGAATTCCAATCCTTCCTTTGTTTAGATATCCCACTATCCTTTGCAAATTTTTCACACTTGCGAAAAAAATTCGCAAGAGTGCGGTTCATCGTTGTATTTTTATTTGTATTTTTTTTTTTAAATTTTTCACAAATGAATACTGCGGTTCACCTGAATGATCAGATGTATCCTTTAAAAAACGAAAATTAATAGACAGCTTTGCGCTGTTTGATTGTTGTTTCTTGGTTTTTTTCCTTTGTTTTTTATAAAACACATTGACAAATGATAAACAAAGGCTTGGATAAATCATTGGGCCATGTGTGTCTGGCTGCCGTTAGTGATTATTGAAGGAAACTGAAGTTCGAAATTTGCAGACTGAGAGGAATGCACAAAGGGAAATGGAGAAGGGGGTGGGGAGGGGGGAAGAGAAATGAATTCAAGCCCGGAGCGTGGTCGTTGGAATCTGAGAGGGAACGCATGCAAGGGGGAAGATATTGTTGTCTTTGTCCGTTTTTATAAGTTCACGGTAAAACTTCTGATTGGTCTGAGTTAGTAGTTTCCTATAAAATCATTTCTTCCGCCTCTATTTCCGTCTCACTTCACTTCACTGAAAAGTTTTTCAAGAAATAGAATTGTGGAATAAATTGCTGTCATATTTATTCAGTTATGTAATACAATGCCGAAAATGGCCACTTACTTGCCTCTTTCATGCGGATATAAAAACAAGTTGGATGTTATTCTCTATGTGTAGAGTTTAGCTTTAATTCATGCAATTGATCTGGGACTGTAGCTAATAACACATGCGGCTCAAGAAATTAATGATCACCAGCGTTATTTGTTTTCGCCTGTGTTTCCCGGTCACAAAAAGTTAGTATCATTATCATTAAGGTTCCTATCAACGCCTCTCGTTCTGTTAAGCAAAGACTTTACCTATCTATAGTAAAGCAAAGATAAGCAGTTTCCAGGTTCCTCCGGAACTGATTTCTACTTATTAAGCATGTATAATAATGACAGAAATGGAATTTCAAAGTGAAACATCACTGAATGTAACGTTTCGGACCTTTGCTTCAGACTAATTTAGCTGAATTGTCCACATAGCTTTCACTCCTGGAGACTTTCATCTGCTTTTGGTGCCGGTGAACTTACCAGTGTGCCCATTTCGCGTTCTATTTCCTCGTTTGGGTAGTGATTGTTAAGATACCTTGCGACGGAGAATCTAATCGCTTGTAAGCGTTCCTGAAAGGCGAAACAGTCACGTTACAAATTGTATATGTAAAGTTTGAAATAAGCACATACACGTTTCAATCGGAGCTCATGCTTGTCTTGAGAGGTAAGTGAAGACTTAACCACGTTATTAAGCGTCAATTCAGTCCGTTGCAATTGACGAGCAAGACCTCCTTAATTTCGGAAAATAAGGAGATGAGTCATAAACCTCGCAGACATTCAGATCACACCCAAAAACTTCACTCAAGATTTCCCACCTGTCAAAGTTTTAGCGGACGTAATAACAGGTTAGCTATTATATATATTACAAACCTCTCTAACAACTTTTGCTTGGGTCGGCTTACAAAAACATGAACATCCAGGGCAAATGCAGGAGAACCAATGTGTGAGAGTCTGGAAAACAAGACATTAGCAAACTGCTCATTGAAGTCATCAAGCAATAATCATATATTTCTGTAACGTATTCTATCCTTAAACCACATGGATTTGGGTGCATTTGACTTCATCGTTGTATTGGGTGAGCGAGAGAAATTGCTTTCAATTTCAGCCACCGTCCTCAAGAAAATTTATAATGTTAGTGTCAGAAGAAAATTGTGAATCAACGGTTTTGTCCTTCGCAGTGAGGAGGAAACATGTGATTTGAAATACCATTGTGTACATAAATGACCTGCAGAGCCTGATTTCTTTGGCCCGAATTGGCACCAAGAGCAGATGCAGCTACTGCCGTGGGCTGAAGTATTTAGAAATAATTTTGTGTACAACAGCCTCAACTACTTAGATCAAGTAGCACAAGCTTTCTCACACACTTGTACATAGAATGTCTAGTGAGGCAGACTTCCGTACTCAGTGACAGATGTTTTGAACCTCCCTCTCTTTCACCTCTATAATGTTAGAAAGGACAGTAAATATAATTTCTATGTTTCGATTTCAATGAAATAACGTCGAAAGATCTTAAGCGGGAACAACAATCTTTAAATAAATCTTAAAATTCCTTAACACTGAGAGGTCGCTTAAAGTATCACTTGGCCAACTGACGTTGCATAAGTGAAGATCAAAACGAGACATTTTAAAGCTGATTCTCTGGCGCTTTGTATTCCTAGGTTATTTAATTAAAAGAGCTCCGGAGCACCTCAGTCCTCGGGTTCAGAAAACACATTTTCTTATGGATGCTGAGTATCTTTACATTGTGCCCATAGTTGACACAACAACAAAAAAGAACCATTTCGAATTCAGTGAACCCCTTTCTGGTATATCTGCTGGTACTGAGTATTGTCTAAAAATGTTTTTGGATTATATTGAAATAATGTCTCAAGAAGTATCATGCTTAAAAAGCCAAAAGAACATAGCTGTTTGTAGGAAAGTCTCAATACCTTGTCTGTTGTGCATCGCTCGAGGTTCGAATTCATTCGTTCCAATTCCACGTCAGTTTCGTTTGATGGCTGCTAACAATAATAGCACAAGTACATTTTCAGTTCGGATATAGTTAGGGATTTGGCCACTCCTATTTACAAATTTAATTTTGAAGTAAGAGATGTCTGGAGCAATAACGAAAGACGTCTTGAGTTCCTTGTCCACCATAACGTTCAATAAGAATCTCGTCCTGGTTCCATTTGACAGAAACTTTGGAAAAATCAAACTTTACTTGAAGAACGTCGTTGTTTGATTCCCTCTATGCTAACAGTTTGACAGTTTCTGAACCATTATCGTAAAATTTTTTAATGATACAATTTCTATTTTAAAAGGATTACATTACAAAAAAGCAAAATCTGAAGTATTCATTAAGGATGGACCGATACCGATTTCAAATATTCGATATTGACGATACCGAAGCCTGCTCGGAAAATATGCAGAGACAGAAATCCAAGTAATTTTGTTATGAAGAAAACTTATCACACATCTTGCAATTAAAGTGAAAATTAAATGTATTTAGCTTACTTAATCTCAGTTTCCCAGCTTCCTAGCCAGAAATGTGAAAAAAAAACCTAGTTGAAAGCCGAAGGGAGAGGTCTGATACAGCAAACACTTACTTTCCGAGAACGAGTCCATTGTTCCTTCCTGCAGCATACACGGAAAATGTAATTGGGGATGAAAAAGAGATAAAGGGAATAGTAGGCGATGTTGAAAGGAACTGGTACGAAGTTTCCTTCGTTGATATAATCCAGCCACAACCGGGATCTTGAGAATTTCCACTCCTGGTCTGCATCTTCCTAAAGGCGAATACCCAATACGAGAGACCTTCGTGTAAGTATAACTAATGAATTAAATGTGTGCTCGATGAGAATACCGAAGGGTGCTCTAAAAAATTACATTCATTCAACCTTTTATATTCCGTCGATTCTCTAAACTCGCACACGATTGGCAGTCTTAAGATGTCGTATGAATGAACAAGGCCCGGATCAAACTAGGTATTAACCGCATATAACGCGTGTAATAAGACACGCTGGTTTGTGTTGTCAAAATCTTGTTAGTTTTTTTTGTTTTTTGTTTTTTTTCCGAGCTGTTCGTCGATCAGCGTGCGAGGAAAGATACCTGAAAGGCCAGGAGTGCCATAGGGCACGGATTCTTAGTACCCCAATATTTATCCTTGGACACTTCATTGTTGGAAATAGACCACGGTCGTTCCTTTGAATTAAGATTCGATTCCGGGCAATTTTTGTCCTCAGAAAGACAAAAATTACGTTACCTAATGATGGAGCCGCGGACCAAGATGTCTATTTTTTTTGTCTTTGGGATTGAAATCTCGCCCCTCTATTGCACCTGCGACACTTGAAGCAGGATAGTGACCTAGTCCGCGTGTTGAGAAAAGAGGGCGATCCATCGTAAGACTGATTTTACCTCGACCAAAATTAACTACAAGATGCTTTCGAGATCTTACCATGATTCTCTCATAGGAGTTGTTCATCATAGCAATCAGCATATTTATTGCTACGAGGGTGGTGCAGATTCCATAGGCGAACAAAAATATACGGCCAATGACAGCGGTGAGGCCAAACGCTGGATCCTGCACCGTTACTTTGTCGTCATCCACTTTACCGAGAAATATCGAAACTAACAGTTTAGCAGCTAAGTCGTGTCTGAAAAAAATATATGGAAGGTAAAACATCGGCTTTCTTTTAAATATTCTTGACTTTTAATGATAAACGTTTCGAGGTACAATTTAC
This sequence comes from Pocillopora damicornis, assembly GCF_964200805.1. Classification (NCBI taxonomy): domain Eukaryota; kingdom Metazoa; phylum Cnidaria; class Anthozoa; order Scleractinia; family Pocilloporidae; genus Pocillopora; species Pocillopora damicornis. Next base: position 19,517,958 of record NC_142673.1, on the reverse strand, counting down.
TCTTCTCCTCTCAAAAACTCTTTTCATGCTTTGTTCTCACATGTGACGCACGAGATAAATTTTAGCTGAATCATTACAAGGTAAGAGAACTTTTAAGAACTTAAATTCAAAATTGTTCCGAACGTCGACAAATTCATACGTATATTGGTTTTAGTTTTTGGTTTTTGGCGAGGTTGTATGAGGCAAAAATGCTGTTTTCAGCTTAGCATTTTCATCAATAAACAAATGTATCACGAAATAAGATTGTTATTTACAGCTTATTTATTTTCATGTTACCGTCTATTACAACTATGTCTGTTTATCCAGTTACATGCATTTGATTGCAAAAACGTTGTCTCCTAGAAAACATAAACCATACACGCTTAAGCTGCAGGGTCTTTCGGGCAGTGTTTGCAGATTGTTAAATTGACATGTTTCATGTTCTTATTCCTTAAATTAATTTCTTCTCTTTTGTGAAAGCTTCCCAATGGATATCTTTTATCATTTAACGCGCGCAATTTATTATCGTTATTATCCAAAGTAAGAGAGCACAATACATTGCAATCGACAATAGAATACTTACCAGTATACCCACCACGCCCTTTAATCGTAACGTCCGTGAATTTACGTGAAAACTTTCGTAATTTTAAGCAAAAACGTCAGTATTTTTATGCTAAAACGTTCGTGCACGCGTATGTGTAGCGAGCTGTTGTTCACATACCTGGCAACATGATGAGAACTCGGGTTAAGAGCATCTTCTATTTTATGCAGCGAGGAAACATAGTATGAGTATATCTTGACTAATCCAGCTCCAAATGCAAGGAAAAGCATGAAATAGATAATAAGAAATCTGTATATATCCTTCAGCATTCTATACAAGGAAAGTTGCAAGGGGCCAAGAGTTGAACTGACTTGGAATATGTAGGTGAAGTGGAGAAATGCCATAACAGTTCCAGTTGCATACAAGACATCAGCCACGATAAATGGGTTTCTTCTCGGTTGCCATTCTCCAAAGTGGACCCACGCGGCAAGCCATACAATGTAGGACACCGCGAAAGTAACCAGGGTAAGTATATTCATTTTATTCCACCATTTTGAGAAATAAAAATGGATTCCTTGCTTTTGAGCTTTCAGAAGTTCTTGCAAGATGAGACCAATGAGAAATGCAATTACTGCATAGTCTGTGGATGAATGTCAAACAAAAATTATTAATTTGCTCAGTTATGATCATTTGGAATTGAATGATAAGTGAATTAACAGTTGACTTTGTGCCCTCCAGTTTAACAGTAGCATGATTTAGTTTGCTTTACTTAATCTTAGATCGTGGAGTAGCTTCGTCATGCTCATGGAGGCAATTTTTTGTGTTCAGTGTGGCAAGCAACCTGTGTCATAGCATTTCAATCGTTTTTGTATGTGTTTTTGGAGAAATGCGTGTTTTGCGGCGCTTATTTTTTTTTACACGGATACACAATTACACCAGCAGCGTGGACTTACCAATTCTGGTGAGTCCTACTGAAGTTGATTTGTACTCATTCTCAAAACCAAACGTTGACAACAACAGGAGAGCGAGGAACAAAAAGTAAGACATTGAGTGGTTGACAAACTTCGAGTAGGGATGTTCGTATAAGCTCCTAATCCTTTCGATGCATTTTTTCGCGATTCCATTAGAACACATGTTGGAAGACTTCTTTCGGAATACTTTTTCAAATATCCGTAAAGAAATGTAGAATGGTGTGAGGATTGTCGTGAGAATCAACTGAACAACGACCCACACAAACTTTCTCATGATGCCTTCGTCTTTCCATTCTGGACATTTGTAGAAAATGATTTGGTCAAGAGCAGACTGGCATCTTGCACTCGCCACAAACTGCAAATTAAAAGATTAATAAGGCTCTAACAGGCAGATTACATTATTCAGCATTCACTATAGCTGCAGTAAGATTGACTAGAGCATTAATTACAGTGATATCACAGCTTTTTCAGACCTTTCATTGGACTTTGTGCCACTAGTTCTACTGAACTGCAAGATAACAGAATCGAATCTACTTTTTTTTTTTTGGAGGGGGGCTTTTTTTTTTGTACACGGCAAAAATAAAATAAAAGCAATAAACTTGAAAAAAATATATTCGAAAAGCTGTACGGCTACGTAAGAAAATTGCACTGAACCTGCGTCAGCTTGATTGCCTTGTGAACAACCTGGCTTATTCTGATGTTTTCTCGGAGCCCAGTGTTCTCTTGTGCCTACCCCCCCCCCCCCCTTACAAAGGTGTTTATTGCCAGGATAATCATAGAATCTCGTAACTTTGAGCAGGGCAGAGAACACATTAAGAGTTCCACCAAATGCGTTCAAGCGTGGTGCTTATAACATCAAGTATCCCTTCTCCGAATAGTCATGTTTGTCCAATCCCATACGTAATCGTTTCTTGGGGTCGACATGCAACACATCACAGTCGCAATCGAACCACACTCCACCAACGGAGTGGAAGATGATCTCGACCCTTTTTTAAAAGAGAAGGAGTGGGCGTTACAAACAGGACTGCGTCAAGCGAGATCATTTATAAACTTCCCACTTGACTCATGTAAAATCTAGGGTCAAAATTGATAATTAATTTATTCAACTGAGCATAGTTTTCACGTTAATCTCATCGGATAAATAAGCTTTGGACAATAATTTTCTCGTCTACGTAATTGCACATTTCATTATAGAACGATTTGATTATTAATTCAAATTTATAGAGCTGTGCAAATCGTTTTAATTACCATGATGAATTGATTGAGCTTTTGAGAATTAAGTAGAATTATTGAAGAATCAATATCCACACAAACCTTCTTTCTTCCATAATCAGCAGCAATCTTTAGAAGGCTCAGACTTTGATCTAACTTCCTAAGCCGGTGGGGGCTCCCCCGAAGTAAGAAGCCGTCTCCATCGATGTCCATGATCTCGTACAGCTCAGTCACGGTGCTTTCCTCCAAGACATCAGCAGCGAACGACTCGTAAGCTTCTACGGAACTCTTGTAATCCTCCAAACTATAGTAGTGTTCGTGCGAGGTAATCTTATCCAGTAGGTATGCATCATATAAAGCCTTTCCTATGGCATCCCTGTCGTTATTTTCATGGCAATCATCACAGTGGCGGTTGGTATTTCTTCTCCAGAGCCATTCCACTCCGATGAATAGAGGGTTGGAGAGTATTTTGATCCACTTTCTTTTTCTCGCCTCATCTTTTCGTTCTTCCTCTATATGTTGCGTCTCTTTTGCGTTGTGACGACTACTAGGAGAATAAGTATCTCCGACGCAAGATAATATTGCCTGTGGTTTACAATGGAAATTGCAGCTCTTTTCTTTGTTCCTCGCCTTCTTAGCGATGTCTTTGTTAACTCGTTGCATGATTTTTAGCGCTTCGATGGGATGATTATTTTCAACCAGATCCCAAACTTCAGCTGCATCATTTCTCTCGAGGGCTTCGAGCAATTCATCTGCAAGTCTATCCTCCGTATTTCTTTCCTTTTCTATGTCTAGGTCAATTCTTTCAGGGTCTTTCCTGTCGTTTTCTTCTTTTTTGATTTTACTAAGGCAATTGTACAAGCCACTTTTTCTCTGTTCCATTTGCTCATCATCTGCAGGGACCATCTGCGCCATAGTTGTGACTGATGCTGAATGAATACCTATTGAAAGATGAAGTCACAGCGTCTTGGTCTTTATTCTTTAGCAAGTTGATATTCTCTTGACTTAAATCATACAAAGCATTCTGTTTTTAAGACACCGAATACGCCCGTTTGTGGTTTCCGCCTTGAGAAACGTATGCTGTGCTTTCCTTAATTTCCGTGTTTTGTTCAAAACTAGTGTAAACTACACATTCATCGTATCTTTTTTCGATCTGTTGTGTCTCCGAGGATGTAATAGTAATCAAAATAATCAAAACTGCTTAAATGAACATCTGGAAAAAAGTCGAAAATCGTGACTTCGGTCAGAAGGTCACGAAAACCAATGAAACCAACGAAAACCAATGAAACCAACGAAAACCAGAGGGTCACGAAAGGTATTTTAAGACTGAAAACAAACTTCTATAGTTCTGAATGACATATCCATGACTTAGTGCATTCAATGGTCTCACGAATTACCATAAACTCAAGCTTGTACAAACAAAGGTTCCAGCGATGGCAAACGAACCGTGAAAATCCCTTTCAAACAAAATAAAAATAGTCGGCGTTCAGCAAGGAAAATCAAACCTCGCTCGATATTCACCTCAAGGCAAGCACAAGACTAAAACTTTCTTGAATTTAAACTAGCTTTTTGAAGGAAAACTGGTGAAGATTTCTGTATAATCCCGTACACGTACTATTGTAGAACAAAGCCGTACTCCCAAAGATAATCTATCGATCGCGTTTAATCTATCTGCTGTCGTTGTTTTTTTTTTTTTTTTAAACCTAAGAACTGCATGCTAATGATGTATGGGTTGACAAAAGTCTAGCTGCCTTAGAAAAAAAACATTCCTGGCGGTTAAAATGGGGTGTGTGGGAGAGATTTAGTATCCTGGATCTGTTTTCAGATATGTTAAGCCTGTAAACATGCGGTTGTCTTTATGTAACGATGACATTGCACGACAATGGATTGTACGTTCACAATAATTAATGTGCCGGCATGGTGAGATCACGAAGGTTTTTTCCGAGATCGAGAGTCAAGGCTACTTTTCCTCATATTCTCAAAAAAAAAAAAATTCTTAGAATATGTTTGATCTGGCTTCATTTTCTTCCGACTGCGCTAATAACTGACCTAGCGGACTGCAAACTTGACTTGATTAATAAAGGCTCTTCTCTCGACCGTCACAGAGAGGTTAGCGCTGAAGAGACGTTATTGAATTCAAACTAGCTTTAATGAAGCAAAAAATTTTTATCCTCGACCGCAATTTCAGTCTAAGTTCTGACTTTTACACGAAAGCAACTCTGTCAATAAACACTTAACTCCGGCTGTGTCTCTTTGGAATCGCGTGGTATCATATGTTAATGAAGTAAGACACGACACGACACGAACGTAGGACGAAGTGAATCCCCGTGAGGAATTGAACTTCAGACCTTCGGATTCCGTTGTCTGACGCTCTACTACTGAGCCACAGAGACTCTTCGGTGAGCTTGGCAATTAACTTGGTTAATTCAGAGGTAACTCACGTCCCTGTATTTATGATTAAATTTCGTCTCAAATATCGCCCAGAAAGGAAACTAAAGTTTTGCAAAATGTGTAGAAAATATGCACTTTTACCTCAGTTGAACATTGAATCTCAGAGTTTCTCTTGTAGTGAGGTAAGGCTCGCTGATCACATGCAATCACTCCTTGCCAAAAGATAACAAACGAGTGAGTCGAATGCGCTTGAATACATTAAAATTAATTATCAGAGTCAATTATACCAAACTATCCAGTGGTGAATGCCCAAGTAAAACGCTCGATACGAAGACCGAGTGAACGCTCCTCGAGCGTTTAGTTTAATTATTACTGAATAGCGTACTGCTGCTACTGACGTATGCTTGCGGTTTTTTTGCTTTCTTAATCAATCAAAAACTTGAATATTTAAACGTTCTTATTTATTTCCATAAATGTTTGCTCGAGCGCTTTTAAGATACCAAATAGTGCAAACACTTGATGTGTCTGAATTTGCTCCAAACAAGCTTGTATCCCACACCTACACACACACAAAAATAATTAAACAAATAAATAAAAACGCTTGCGAGTATTTTTTCAAAACACGCATATGATCAGTCCGTTAAGCGTCGCAGCATGTCTCGCATACTTGGGCTCTAGACTCATTTAAGGGGTCATCAGTTTCTTCTTCATTACTATTTAATGAATCATTTTCTTTGCATCAAACTTCAAAGCAGGATCACTATCTGTTGTTACATTATTTGATGTAGCTTGTTGATGTGTATCATTATCGTCTGCATCATTTTGTAAAGTTGTGAGGTTGCTATCAATATTGTTAATATCAACGAGTATATCTTTGTACAATGGATTATGTACTTTGAGCCAGTTAAGAACTTGCTGTATTAACTCCGGTCGTGATGCTTGAAAATAAACATGTCTTCTAGATTGTAACTTTCTTTTAAGCTTAAGCATTATTATACAAGATCTATTAGGTGGATGAGGGAGTTGATTATATGTCTGATCACATTCTATAGGTACATTGCATACTGCACCTTTAATTTTTCTCTGTTGTCCTTTATGCATGGCCACAATCTTCTCAAATACTATTCATTGAGCTATTCGTATTTGTTCTAGTTTTTCTAACAAGGATAGTTCTGAGGGTATTCATCCACATACATATTTAATTCACTACAGCCTGACATGGTAATTTTCCTTTTATGACCTTTTGTGTTGTATATACACTGTTTTCCATCAAATGACTGTTGAATATTGAAATATGTTTGGCAAGGGTACTTCTTGCTTATGCATGTTATTGCTGATTTCTTATAAAGTATTTAATTACAGACAGTACATATGAAATAAGGGCCTTCTCTTATTTTCCTGTTAAACCGGTTAATACACAATTCAACCCATCTAGCTTTCACTAATTTCTCATTGGGTTGGGAAAGGAATTATAGCATCTGTAGTTGAATATTTTCTTTTAATGTCTTCGAGAAACCTTTTTTTGGCAACAGTTTCCATGATGTGTTTCCTTTCAATATCAGTAATTTTACATGAACAGCAGATAAATTGTATATCATATTCCATAGTCTGACATTCCAGTTTATTTTGAATAATATTAGTAATTTCCTCTACTAGATTATCCACAAAGAGTAAATACTTACAGAAAACCTCTGTCCCTTATGAAATAAGGGCCTTAATTCTCTTATTTTCCTCTTAAACTGGTTAATACACAATTCAACCCATCTAGCTTTCACTAATTTCTCATTGGGTTGGGAAAGTAATTATAGCATCTGTAGTTGAATATTTTCTTTTAATGTCTTCGAGAAACCTTTTTTTGGCAACAGTTTCCATGATGTGTTTCCTTTCAATTTCAGTAATTTTACATGAACAGCAGATAAATTGTATATCATATTCCATAGTCTGACATTCCAGTTTATTTTGAATAATATTAGTAATTTCCTCTACTAGATTATCCACAAAGAGTAAATACTTACAGAAAACCTCTGTCCAGAACCACAGGCCTCTCTACCAAAAGAATACTTTGTTTAAGTTTGATGCTTTAGGTTAACCTTGCTTTATTTACAAAATAATTAACATTGAAGACATCAGTACATACATATTAACACAACTGCCAAAATTTGTTTCAGCCAGAAACTTGTTTATTTTTTTCAGTCATTAATAATCATGATGTTATCCCACTCATTGATCTGTACGGCCTTGTACAAATGTATGAAACATGTTTCTCTATTATTTTGTTCATGGGATTCTCAAGTTAAGATAAAATCTCCAATGATTATTTTAGGACCACTGCTATGCCAAGCAACTGGGCTAAAAAAGATTGAATAGCTGGCAATACAGAAAACAATACTGAATATACCAATTGGCAATGGGTTCCATACTGTCATAAGTATGTTTTTTTCTGTGTTTTCTCATGATGTGTTTCCTTTCAATTTCAGTAATTTTACATGAACAGCAAATAAATTGTATATCATATTCCATAGTCTGACATTCCTGTTTATTTTGAATAATATCAATTTCCTCTACTAGATTATCCACACCATGAATGTGTATTGTCTGTTTAATTGCAGGTGAATGACTGTCTTCATATGTCAGAAGAGAAAACAATTGCTTCACCTTTGTTTTTTGTTGATAAATACAGGTTATACAGTAACTTAAAATCCACATTAAATATCCTGTTTTCCCACTGTGGTTCCTTAAAATTAAGGCCTCTAAAGATGTTCTGCTTTCAGTTAAATTACTTAATTCTCTGTGACTTACTTCATTAACCTGTACATTTATGTTAGTGCTAAAAATTGTAACACTGTCTGGCAGGGTAACAGATGTTAAGCAGTGCTTACTCTGCATTGTATTATTAAGCTAAGATCCATTTTCAACAATTGCATCTAAGGTATTTGAGTTCCAGTAACTACAAGGTGAAATGATTGAGTAACAGAATAAAGAACTACTACAAAACAGTGGTCTTTGTAACACTTGTGTTGACCTGATATCTCTTTAATACCTCTCTTACATTGTTGCTTATTGCCACATCATATTTTATAATTTGTTAACCTTTTAGTTCATAAAGATCAGTTGCTCCCTATAAACTTTGAAAGTGATGCACCAAGTTGTCTGTAAATGATATAACTAATAGACCACATGTCCCTCGAGAGTGACTTTTACAAGAAACATCTCTAGCATGCGAGTCAAACGCTTAAAAAATGGCCATTATCAACACAGCAACTAATACCCACAGAAATACACCCAACTGTTAAAATATATGACCTATATTGTTCTGATATCAATGACTCAAAAGCTCTTTTCACTCCCATACAGTATTGATATCCCTCAGTGGTAGGCTCAGCTCACCATGGACATTACTGAGGTAACTTTCACTGTATTCTAGCTGGTAATCTTCCTCTAGTACTGTAAGCATTGATGGTAAATCTGCTAGCAGTAAAAAATGATGGTCTTGATAATTGTGACAAACTGCTATACAGTTTACTTCCAATATGCATTATTTGTTTCAATTCATCAAGATTGCCTATTCCTTTCATATTGTGGTATATTAATGCACATAAACTCATTGCAACACATTGTTGCCCAGCATTTTGTCCAAATACAACATCCCCTTGACTATATGGTGCTTTTATTATTTTCCTGGGATCCAAAAGGTGCATACAAGGAACAGGGTTTTCTCTATATCATTAATTATAGAGCTTGTTCTTTGTACAATTGCCTCTGTGAATTACACCCTTGTACTCACTATATGGGAAATTACACAAAAAGAACCTTAAGTATTTGAGATATTTCTTTCCATGTTTATCTCTGCTTGAATTGCAGACATATCTCATTGATGTTTCTTGTTCTAAAAATCGGTTTCCTTCTCATTTTTTGTACAAACCTGATTCTTGTTTTATGTGTACTTTTTTTTCATGTTGTATTATTTTTAATAAGATCATGGAATTTCGTTGACTTTGGTACGTTTTTACTTAAACGGCTCCGTACATACCTCTGCAGTATTCTGATTTTCTGAGAGAGACGTTTTAACATCCTTACTGGTACTCTGCTTGGTTCACGATCACGTGTATTAAACCATGGCATTCACACACAACACGAGTACGATTATAATATACAGACTTTGCACGACGAGATCTGAATTGTTGTACTTTTATTGGCACTGTAATATCATTATGTTCGTGTACATTAGTCATATTGACAACTTCTTCCAGTAGATCACAGTCATCAAGAGTATTCATCATATCTGATACGAAGAACATACAATTCCATGCGGAGAGCAAACCAACATTCACTATCGCTTTTACAATAATAATAGTGATTGTGTAAGAAATACCAAATCGTACTTTACAAGTATTGAACCCGATAAAAACCAATAACAGAAACAGGATTTTTAACGGAAGAGCTAAGCTTAGATATTCAACCTTACTATTCAAGTTGCTTACATATGGCAGTATCCTTATCCAATTCGCTGTCGTTAGCGCCACCTTCGAAGTTGTGTTCAAGAACATTCTTGATTTTTTCAGCAAATGAGGTGTTCATCTCAGCATCATAGTTTTTTTGTTAAATCGGCTGTCACAGCTTTGCCAGTATTTTCGAAGTTCGAACTCACATATGCCTCATTTGTTATCTCGTGAGAACTAGTGTAAACTTTGCACATTTGGCTAGCTTCAAGCTAGAGAGTTCGTGGACCAGCCCATTCCGAAAACGCTCGACATCATTTCGTGTGGGCCTACCACGAACAGCGTGTGCATTTGTATGTGAGATGAGCGCATAGGACAGGAATCTTTGCAAGGTGGACTTCCTAAAACACAGCAATCCGTAAATTTATGATGTTTACGAAGAGCGTGCACATTACACTACAAGTTGCTGGACTCTCATCCCCAGTTTCCGCGGTTTACGCAAGGAACGTCTCGGACTATGACCCCCCCTTTTGGCGCCTAAGAACTGCCTGTATTTCAAGACTCGGGCTTTCCCACGGAAGCCCGAGTATATATCTTAGCTACTGGTTATTCTGATGAACTATTGCGATTAGAGAATTTGCTGATATTTTTCCTGTGGCTAGTAATGAATAAAAGCTAGCAATTAGCCGCTGTAACTATCTCTCGTAAACGATTTAAAGCGAAAACTTGTACCTTAGTAGAGAGAAGTGAAACGTTTACGAGGAGAAATAACTCGATTACGATAAAACAACACCAGTAACATGTTATTGCAAGCATCACTGCGATAGTAACTTTTACGGGTCCTATTGACTAAGCCAACACAAAGATTTAAGGCTGCTAATTAGCTTTTAGGCTAAAAAAATTTTAAATTCAATTTTCTACGATCGGTTATATATGCGCACAATTCTAATAGTTTAACTGATATGTTTATGGGAACAATTGTTATCAACTAAGCGATACCAAACACATGAATAAAGGGGTAAGTTTCCAAAGAAACTGTGGTGCTGCGTCGGTGGTACTGTTACACCACATATCACCTTGAAATTAAAGCTGCTGACTGTGAGATATGAAGAACCCCAGGCGCGCGATTTCAACATGGCGGAAAACTTGAGGTTAGCTTAACTTCGTAAAGTGAAACGAGCTTGGCCAGATTTCCACCTTTATTTTTTATGAAATGGAGAAGGGAGAAACTCTCTGCCTCGATAAGCTTGAAAAATCATACAGGGAAGTTGAGAAGCAACTTAATTTATGGAAGGATACCCAGCGTCACTCTAATGAACTGATTCAGTCGTTGACAAGTCCAATGGAGCAACTTCGCTCTTGTGCGAAAACTTCTTTCGAACGTTCTCCTCTGTGCGATTTTGAGGGGTTAAAGGAAAAACTTGAATACAAACTTTTGAAGCAAATGGAGGGGATCATGGAAAAGATTCAAGATGATCTGTAAGCTGTTTTTATGCAGATTTAATTCTAAATTGATAGCACTGTCTGGTGCCCCTTGTGATCGTTGAATCTACAGTTTGTAGTGAGAAAACTTATCCTGGACTGCTCGCTCCCTGTCGTTAGACTTTTCGCCCCAATCCTTAGAAAATTCGCCCTTAATCTCTGGACGAATTGCCCAGTTACATAAGACTTAATGAGTATATTTTGGAGTTACTTTTGTCAGTTATCGTTAATTATATTGTAATTCAGGATAAAAAGCTTTCCGTAAGTCAAGTAAAGCTAAATTAACCAACTGGGCTCTTATCAGTTGCTTTCAACGTGGTTTCATTGAGAATATTACCAGTCAGTACTTGATACTGTTACCAATAGCTGCTCCATTCAATTTGTGCAATCAATTTATGTTGGGAAAGTGGATGAACTTTTAAACAGAACTAAACACATTTTGAAAGACCTTTTCCTCCATCTAATGTTTAAATGTACTCCAACATCACTTGTTTGAAAATTTGTTTTCCACAAGCATTTAAACCCTACATGCTTTAAAGATTTTCTGTTTCAACTCTCTGAATTTCTTGTAGGAACATATTCAAGGGTGTGTCAGACAAGGTTGCAAAACTTTGTTCAAGCAGTTTGGAAGTTTATGAAGCTCATTCCAGTAAGTGTCACACAGAAGGGTAGCCACATCTTGCAACTTTTGGTAGATATTTGACAAACTCTTCTGACAAGTTTGCATTTACAGTGTACGTACATGAATGGTGGGTTACTAGCAGTATGCTTCATTTCAGTGGTCCTCATCTGTTACAACAGTCCATTGGTGACATGAGTACTGGGAAGTCTAGGTTTAAACCCTTCTCAAATGATTCTTTAAATTGTAGACAAGTTGTAAAGACCATTTCTGCTCATCATTGTGTACTAGGTCATTGAAAAACATGTGTCTTTTGGAATCTCTTTGATTTTGAGCCCTTGTATGTGGTAGCATGAGAGGATATCAGAGTAGTGTATCATTAGTTATTAAATTCCAATAACCAAATTTTAATCCAAAGCACTGTTGAAAATGATACATGTATCTAGTCACTATTTCAGGTAAGATTACTGCTTGCTTAGTAAATTTGTTTTCCCATTTTTCCCAGCTTGATTACACAGTATAATTTTTAAAACCAAACTGCCCCTGCAGTGTTGTTGAAAAATTATGAGTAACTTGCACAAACTCTAATATGTTTTGTAGGTTATCTTTCCATGTCTGTGGTTTGTGAAGGGACTTGTACTCAGCCTTCAATTGCAGACCTACTTGAGGGGCTTTGTGACTTGAACAGAATACACAGTGGATTGTATCCTTTGAACATTTTATTATGACATCATGTGTTGTTTCCTGGTTCCACAAAGCAACCTTTGGTGATTGGCACCAACTTTGATCAGCTATGTTGAAGAGGACTTGTTATTTTTTGAGTGTGTGTAAACCCTGTGATTCACATAGAAATAAGCATTTTTGTCTCCAAGAATTAGGATTAGCATTCATTCACTACCATTCAGGTTGATACTGAGCCTCAAAATGTGATTGCTCTGACCAACACTGCAACTGAAAAAAGCCAGAGAAATGCTTGTGTAATCACAAGAAAGGTTACCAAAAGTTACATTCATCTTAAAATGATGAAAAGTTATTCAAGACACAAAGCATTTTCTAGGAAATTGAATATTTTTTAAGTTTATCACGCACACTGTCATGATGTTTGGAAATTGATAACTTTATAATGATGTAAATGTGAAATTAAGTTCTGTTTTCTCCACACTGTCAGAATCAAGTTGCAACTAAATTGTGCATTAAGCTAAAGTAAGAAATCAGTAAGTAAGAAAAAGTAAATATGTTGGATATAATAATCTATATGATATTCTAATAAAAGTAATGTGGTCAGTCAGTTTTAACACTTGTTCCTTTAAGAGTGACTAGCTTCTAATTTCTCCCTACAATGTCATACCTGAATCAAGCTAAGGTCATGAGAAAATAGGAAATGATCACCAACTAAAGAAGTTCTTGATTGTTAAACAAATTATGGAGAATTTGCATACTGATGTTAAGAGCATAAAGGGTTAAAGTTGTCAGTTTTCTTGACTTGAGAATAAAGATATCACGACAAAATTGACATTTTGGGGAGAATAACATACACAGCACCAATGGAAACTGTGTACAAGGCAGTCAGGGAATGGACTTCCACACAGGACAGGAATGATTACAAGATAAGAGGTTAGATACTGTTACTTAATAGGAGTGGTGGAGACATATTCAAAACAGAGTATTGATTGCTGGGTGACTGTATATGTACTTCTTACTAAGAATTTTTATCTTTACTTCACATGCTCTTGTTTTATTTTGCTTTGCTTTTGTAAATTTGAACATAAGTTTAGAAATTTTTAGTGGGATTATTGTGCAAGAGCCTCTGCTATCAAGAGTGCAAGCAGCAAAAATCACATTTTGACAGCTCCCTTTGATTCCACAGAATCCCAGTTATTAACATTTTTGATGTACAATGTAACCTCTACAATTAGCAAGAGCTTGTTGATTTGCACATGATGCATTTTCATCCCAATTTTAGTTACATTTTGTATGGTTCACACCAGCATAAAGTCTTCACCTTCCACCCTCCAGGACCAAAGATTTGTGTCAGTCAAATAAGTTCAAGATAATTATGTACGACTTCCAAGTTCAGACCTGTATATAGCTGATTTCCCTCTCTTTGAACCATAAAATTGATGCTTACAGGGAACGTGTGATGTTTGATTTCCATTACCAATGGTGCCATATGTCAGTCTATCTTCTGTTCATAATTTGAAGTTGTACTCCTTCAACAACATTTTCCATTAAGGATTATACAATACAAAATCGTCACTTTTAAAAATACTCGTGACTGTTTTTATCTCTTGTTCATCTCATTTACGTCCATAATTAGATATCATGGAGCCGGTGGCAGTATTCCTTGCAAGTAGAAGTGGAAGCTAAAGAGTTGAGACATCAAGGCCAACCTCACATGTTGTGAGAGCGACTGTCTTTTGGGGAACGATATTCGCATGAAACTGTACACGAAACTGTACAACCAGACGTCAAAAAGTGTTACAAATAGCGATGTGTAACGAGCAACTCTCTTCGACGAATAATCAAAAAATATTCATTCTTCACTTACGTTCCATTGCGTTTCTTTGGAACTTGTTACGGCAATGAGCAGCACACGTCTTTTCGCGAACCGCTGATAGTCATCACGTTTACTAAATATATGCATAGAGGCCCATGTGAAAAGCACATTGGAATTCTCTGTGAAAGACAATACAAAAAAATTATTTTCAAACCAGCAAGTACATTGCAAATAGTTCAAACGCTGCAATTCGACCGTAATTCCAGGAAGGATGCTATCGTGCTAAAAGTTTCCAAAGAATGCATATGTAACAACTATCTTATCAATTGACATTAAAACCTTTGTTTTGAGGTGGAGGTGACCATAGATTCAGCTTTACTGCTCCTGTAAGTAGCTAGCAATATAGTGTTTTTTCCCGAGACAATGCTGATGAGCGAATGGTATGAATTCAAAATTGATGTCCAAGTTTCAGGATCCAGTTCTATATTTTGTGAGCGACTTTATCGAAGTACTGTCTCACATTTGTCTCTGGCCTTTTTCGATGAATGCTAAAAGAGAGACAAAGAATAGCGGCATTAACGGCAGACGGCTGAGAAGGAACTTCGTACCGTCTTCTTTTTTGTGCAAATTCACTTATTTGTTCACTAACTTGCAGATATTTCCATTAGCTGTGAACAAAGATCTTCGCTCTGTTTTCCCACGGGGTTTATGTAAGGATTACATGAAGAGAGAATGATATTACAGTTCATTTTTGCCGTTTGTCGTCGTTTTGAATTGTCATGCGTAAACTTACTTATGAAGCAAAATATACGCGGTGACGTCTCTAGAGATGAGCCTGTCAGGTAGTGAGTAGGTTCATATCTTAGTGCGAAAAACCAATCATAATAGACTTGCCGTTCATTCGTTCTCTCCTGTGTTTTGTCTCACCTGGGGTGATGCAGACGATCATGGCTATTTTCCGAGAAATTAAGATATATAAAAAATTTCTTTCCCTCAAAAATAAAACCTTCGAGGCAGACATCTATCAAACGAAAAGTTTATTTACATTTTTACAGTCAAGATAAACGTTTAAATCGAATAAATACCAGTAAAGGAGCTCAATTTACAAATAAAGCTTATTCTGAAAGAAAAGTACTGAAAGTGGCCTTGATAATTTGAGCGAAAGGAGTAGATCTTGGAATAAAAGGTTTAGTTTGGAGATAAACGTCAGAGATGTAAGAGGAAAACAAGGAGGACCGTACATGGATAAGGATGATGAAAATAGACAGCAATAACGAATGACAAGCTCGAAAACTTCTGGTTAACTTTTTTTACATCCTCCATGACGTTTCTCCTTTTGATTGCGTTTTTTTTTTTTCACTTTAATTGCTCACTCATCTTTTGGGAAGTGTCAAACAAAACCTTTTACAAACAAACTGTTCTAAAATACAAACTCAAATCGACCATTCCTGGAGGAAACCATCTCAATAAAGTTCTTTTATTTTGGTGATTGACCGTTGCCAACTTCGTGTCCATCGTTCTTCGTTTTGTATCTGTGCATTCATTTCTTCTCGTATGGCTGTCAGTCGAGCATCAAACTTTTCTTTGAAACCCTGCAGGACGTAAATAATACAAATGTTAAAACATGACTCATTTGAACGATACCAACCAATACCAACGAACGAACTTTGAAAGGATCGATAGGAACAGTCTCGAAGAAGGGTTTAGTCGATAACAGTGACATACGTCTTGACAACCTGATAATGACCTCCGCTGAAACCGTCAAACTGTACAAATAACAGCCTTTGTGACGGAGAACAGGGACTATTGTGTTTGGAAATAGCCTCAACCAGTTTTACAAGGCTATGTTCCAATCAAAACTGAACACTCTAACGCCGAACTGAGCAATTAATAATCGTAGATGCTATAACAATATTGTTGACTTATACTTTTGTGATCCCCTGCAATATCATATCAAGTCTTACCTCATATGCTTTGTTGCGCGATTTTATCACAGCTAGGTGTCCTTGCGTTGTCTTAACAGTCTTTACAGTAGGGGTTCGTGATTAAGAGTTAAAGAAAAATTTCCGTTTATTCTTCCAAGTTTCAAACAGATGAAAGAGAAAATACATAACCGCTTTTCATGACGCTCACCACTTACAGTCGTATTTCAATCAATTACACTACATTTCTGTACAGAACAGTGCTAAGTGTTAAAACTAACAGCGCGAAAAAGCTAACATAATACATAATTAATGATTTACTTGGTTTTCCCCCCTTACTTGGTGAAGAATTTAAAACGAGCAAACAAAAACCTCCTCCGTTTTCTGTGCGTTTCTCGTACTACTAAAACAGTGAGGTACTTTTTGAGGTATTAACAGTAAGTCCTTCCTGACCACTTATATTTCCGTAATTAAAAAGTAACCTCTCAATCAAAAATACAAAGCTCATGCATGCTCCAAGAGCCTGACTATAAAAAAGAAAAAAATAATAACTTGACCAGTCTAGTTTAAGATAAGTAAAGGATATTATTCTTCTTGTCAATCGGCTCTTCCAGCACAAGTTCGTTCGTTGGCAGTCCTTCCCAAGATGTACCACCAGACGGGAAAGGCGCCAACTTATCTGCAACAACATACTCCATCATCAAAAGCAAAATCTGAGGTTCTGATTTTTTCTATCCAACAACTAAACTTTGATTCACGATAGGTTTATTTTAAGCATATTTATATTTACGCATATACGCTTAAGAAATATATATATATATATATATATATTTTTTTATACCTTTTCCGTCCTCATCACCGGCTAATTTTTCTCTGAGCAATCTCTTGGTGCTCTTCGGTTTGGGTTCAACCTCTGTAAAAACCAAAGCAGTTCATGTAAGTTGGAGAATAAATAAATCAGTAACCAGCCTTGTTTTGTTTTTCTTCCGGCTTCTTTAATAGTTAGATTTTAAAATTTGATCCAACTTACTTCCCACTTCGACATCTTCAAGAGAGAGAACTGCATCAAACTGTAGTAACATGGTCTCACATGTCTGCGCTAGCTTCTCAATAAACGAGCTTGCGAACTGAGCTTCAAGTTTCTGAAAAGCAAAATTTTGTTACGCAAATACTTCAGTGGAACAAAAATAGACAACACAGAGGATGCTCGTGTGAGCATTAATGGCACACGCTTGGTTATTTCCAGATCCCACTAAGGTCGAAGAAACCGGAAGTGATCTTCCGTGTGAAGCCCTAGGAGGGGTTACCTTAGAAATAACTCCTAAGGTCTTTAATTGGGAATTTAGTCTTCTAAACTTGATCCTCTCTCGTTACCTATCCTCTTTTCTCAGTTACAAAATTACACGCCAGTGGCTTAAAAATGAGCAACCTTCTCTGATTTTATCGTAAACTGTGCACGCTCTAATCACGACTGAGCATCAAAGGGATTGCTGATGACTGACCGCTAATGCTTCTGCATGTTGTTTAGCTCCATCCAAGGCTTCTTGTCTTCTTCTCTCCTCGCTGCTACAAAGTGTGTCCATCTCGGTTCTGTTGTGTGGATGGCCCAGAGATGGTCGCAGTTGAGATTGATGTAAATTCTGGAAAACGTGCGAGCATATGAATATCACTCGTCACGTAAACATTTCTCCAAAGGAAAAAAGAGATCAATAACAACAGCAAACAGAGAGGAAATGTCTAAATGATACATTTAACTCCAGCTCTGCATGTTCAGAACTCGTGTAGCGAGCTTAAATTTTCCTTTTTGTATGGTTCTTAGGAGATTTCTTGGATAAGGAAAGAGGGCAGACCTGCCAAAAGCAAGACAATGAAAGCTAGCAACTACTGTGAAGTACGGTACGCTGTCAGCGATCGAGTAAATTTCTTATGATAGCCGCGAGCAGTTTTTATGTTACTTTACCTTTCTTTTCTCTAGTTCTTGAACTCTGACTTCATAGTCTTCCTCTAATTCTTTCCTCTCTTTGGCCAAGTCCCTGAGCTGATCAGCGACTATTATCTGCACCACAAGTGGCGGGAGGTGAACTAAAATTACTGAAAACTTCTGCATCTGCGCGCGAAGTTCTGTTAAAAAATTAATAACATGAAAAAAAGAACATCAACAACAACCATAGACGTATCTCCGAAAAAAACATCGACAACTAGTTCTAAATTCTTCTGCGTTGCCTGTTTAGTTTAGAAATGACTAGTGAAATTTAGAAATGGCTTAACAGATGATTATCGGTGACCCATACTTCTTCCGCCGGGTAGACAAGCAACAAGCCCGGAACAAAATGAGACTTCTGCAGTCCATTCCATCTGTGAAGCTTGACAGCAAGGTGTAACTTGAAAATTAACCATGGTTTAGGAAAGGATTTTCGATCAGTAACTTACGTCGAAGAAACCCTTGACCGTAACCCAATACGTGTCTGAAAACACTCTCAACCTCTATTTTTACTCCCATTCTTCCTCACCTTGAATACACGAGTTGTGATATTCCTCGGCCTGAGTTTTATAAGAAGTCAACCGCTGAACCAATGCTTCCGCGCACAGATCAAAATTTTCATGAATAGCCTGGGGCCGCGTTGGAGTCCGTTGGCCTTTCTGGCGATAATACATCTTGCGGAATACAAAAGTGGAAAATGTTAGTTAATGTTAAAGATTCGAGTAAATGTGCCAGAGTAAAATTCACAAATACCTCAGAAGTAGCCAATAAACCCTCCAGGCCTTCCCTCAATGTGTTTTTGATACGCGCCATAAAGTGTCTAGGACGAGACAAAATCACACTTGTAAATACACCTCAGTAGGGCTAGGAAATACTTCACTCTTTGACTGATTTGAAATTTTCTGCGATTATCCAAAAGACTACTGCATTGTTGGTACCTGTAGAAAAGCGTAGATTTGAGTTTTTTCCACGCCTCAAGCCTACACAGGTAATACGTGGACAGACAAGCCGGGCCCCGCTCTAGGAAGATTGGGCCCTATCTATGTCATTATGTGCTACCTCTCTCCATCCAGGAGTATAAATGGATAACAGTCAACTGTGGGCAAAACCTGACCAAACGTTGGTGGTGACTTTCGATGAACTTTCATCTTACACGGGGGGAAGGGGGGGGGAGGGGAGCAGCAATACTGTTTCGGAAACCGTAATGAGCTCTTGAGGCATGGGCAACTTGGGGCTATTTGGCTCGTGTCGTTATACTTTTTACGTTACACAATTTATTAAACTTGTGCCTTATTACAGACACCAAATAGAGCATTGAATAAATTATGTCAAAAAAGACGAGAGAAAAGCCCGAATAAAACGCAAATGATATAAACATCAGCTTATTTGTTGAAGAATTTCGGGCTGACTGAACAAACTTTACAGGTAATAATATTCATACCTTCCCTCTTCCACCTTTTCACCAAACACCAGGTATTTCTTGTCGTATCTAGGTCCCGAAGGATCCCGTCTAGACGCACTTACTTTTCGACTGTTCAGAAATAAGCAAATGGATAATAAATCTGTTAGACAATCTGAAATATGACACACAAATGTAACTTTAGAAGTAGGAGTCTGATGTGATGAACCCCTACTGCAAAGAGCCACAAAATAGTGGGGCTCTTTTTTGTAGAGAAAAGAGTCTTCTCCCTGATCAAGTACCCTTACGTACCTTTTTGAAACTGCTCCTGGAAATCCCTTCAGAACCAGACAATCATTTCAATTTTTTCTACCGTACATACATAACTGTAATGTAACATATCACGGTGTGGTAGCGATGGCACTCAATTTAAACCAGCTAGTGCTTAAATGGAGACATCCCGTTTAAATTTTTGTTCGAATCATTAAATCATTAATACCGGTACGAAGGAATCGTTCGCTTTTTTACTTGACACAAGCAATAAAAACTTGAAAGACGTTTCGCGTTTCTTTGTGTTATTGGTTCATCTTTAACCGCAATGTTAATTCGCATTTCATGAGAAGAAAGTTTTCATCTGCGTTAACCAAAATCATTGGCATCATTGCTCATTCGTTCTGCAGAGCTTCTTCTTTGCTCTTAGCGTGAAACAGCATTTTTTTTCTATCATCCATCCTGTCGGTATACGTAAATGTAGACTAACTGAATCAGCAGAAGACCGCTGAACTAAGCTTCTTCAAAGCCACATTTTATTTTCTTTGAGAAATCATATCAATATACCAGAAAGTAAGATACAGAATCTGAAGAAATAACACAATTTGATTTTTCTCACCCAGCGCTCCTTTGTCTTGACTTTAGATCCTGATCTGAAAGCTTGTGGCTAAGCTAAAGACAATCATCGATCAACAATTAGCATTAATGCACTCTACAACTGGCTTACTCTTTTCAATAAAAACGTTTATGGTCCGTTCTTGACACAACCCTAATAGAATCTGCCGTGCAACGCCACGCCACACATTGTGATAGTTCTTATCTTTTCACTATCCATCATCGAAAAAGCGTGTAAAAAGAAAGGTAAGAGTTGGTTTTGTTAAAACTTAACAACCTAGTCATGCCAGTATAGCTAAGAACGTTTACTGAGGATTAAAAAAACTAAAACAGACATGAAACCAAATGACCAAAACTGAAATAGTTGTACCCATTGATCAAACACAAGTCAAAATGGCATAGTTTTAGTACAAAAAGTGAATTAAAATACCTCTCCTGGGACTGTTTTTGGTCTTCCATCACCATCTGTGGCCCTCGCTACCCTTGAGAGTGATGCTAAAAATAACGAAATAATGTAATTAAAACCTCAGTTAGAAAACCTTGTTACGTTATAATGTTATCAAAATCACTGAATGTTCGTATTCAGTGCTACTTACGAGTACTCTTGGGTTTGACTCCGTCCCCATTCTGTGTCTCAGTGGATTCTGTAGTCTCCGTGTTCTCTGTTACCGTTTTCTGGGAAATCTTTTTCTTGCTTTTCTTTGGCCTGTTGAGGGCAAAAATAACTCAAGCGTTTTTTCAACAGTATTATAGACAGATAAACATCCAAACGTGGATTATTTCATAAAGAATATCTTGCGTCAACAAATGACCGTTTTCAGTGAATTGAACGTTGGTATGGCATCACAGTACAAGTGATTAAGAAGATACGCGCGCTCTGACAAATCTAGGATTATTTCCTATCTTTCTACAATAGTCGTCCCGCGCCATGTTATAATACCACGGACGCCCCCCTCTCTACATTGTTAAACTCAATATGCAACAAAATACAGTTTCTCTGAAAATAATCTCATTAATGATACAAAATAAGTTCAAATAATACTTCAGAGAAGACACAGAGAAAGAACGAGAACAAAAACAAAAGTAATAGGAGACAATCATTTTAGCTTAAAGAAGGTTACAATTGCAACTCTTAACAGTTACACAATTTAGGTAGATAGTGACTACCTTCAACAAAAAGAAAGAAATATGATTAAAGAAGTTCGGAAGAGATTGTTAGTGGGGATTTCAGAGACATACTTTGGAGAAACCTTCCCTTCAGACAGAGTAGGTGACAAAGGACTCTCAACAAATTGACGATAATTTTCAGGAGAAGGAAAGTTGTACACACGACGCCACGACAAGATCGTCTTTCCTACAACCGCGCTCTGGACCGTGGTTAACAGTTCATCCTCACTGGAGTCTGAATACAGATCTTCAAGTTCTTCCTCCACGATAGTACAGAGAGAAGCACTGTAGAGAACGTTAAAGGATTGAAAGAACACGAAACAGAGAGAAAGAATAAGAGAAGGCAAAACGCAAAAGGAGATACAGAGATTTCTGTTACTAAAAGCACTTGAAAATGGTTACACGCTGCACAACTGAGATAGTGTATCAAAACCCCGACGACTCTGGAGTAAGATATTCAACCTTCAACTTTATGTAATGCAAAAGAAAGAGATTGAGTGAGCATCCGGTGAAAAATGAGGGAAAGAAGGAGGTAAAGGAGGAAAATAATGCTCAATGAAAAGAGAACTTCCTCCTAAAGCCAGGCAATTAAAGCAAGGTCACCAATGACATGAGGGCTAAAGATCCCGCGCTTAAAACTTAGAACGAAAACCACAATCAGTGCAAGAACCACACACCGGACACAAAGAAAGAGCAGAGATCAACACTACAAATATTGATAAAGTAAGGAAGACTTAACAGAACTAAAGTGCATACAAAGTAAGGAAGATTTCCATAAAATTGACAATGTTTTGGCATGAAAAAACGCATATTACAAAAAAAAAAAAAGGATTACGGAATCCACGTATACCAAGAAATCTCTCCTATCAAGCACACGTACGACACTTGTATTATTCTCGAGCCACTTAAATAATATATGCCTTCGCTATTGCTGATTAGATTAATTGATAAATTGGGGCTCAATTTCGTGATGTCAAAAAAGTCTCTTCATTTTGGACATCCCCAAGAAGTAATCTATGGACCTCTTAAGCAGAGATTTTGAAAAAAAACACATTATAAGGAAAAAATATTTTGAACAGATGCCAACTAACTTGAGCGTTCCCTTCGATCCTTTGTCTTCCTTCTTTTCTTCTTCTTTCTTATCCTCCTTTCTCTTGAGGCCGGCCTGTAGAATCGCCAGACTGGGCGTGGCAGGATTTAGTAGACAATTCAAGTACAATGACCTTTCATGGAATGTTTGGAGGATCGGGATTAAGCTGCTTTGTACATCACGAGCTGTCACTTGCTGCAGAGGAAGACGATTAACAGAAACAGTCCGTGTAGAATATCACGTTCAATGTTCTCTTTAAGTTTCAGTTGCAATCACCATTAAAATAGTCTAACATAATTGGTGCACTATTCATATTGGCAAAGTAAATATGTCAATGGCGCCTACCTAGGTAATCTAATTGGGTATAATTTAATTCAAATACTTTCAAATATCTAAAAATCGGACACTAGCTTTTAAAATCGCATATCGGACACGTGCCAAAAATTTAAAATCGGTTAAGTGAGGAAGTAAATTATTTTTTTGAAAATATTATTTACCCCAGTTTAGCTAACTTCCTTTCAAAACTTTTACAACTCTACAGAATACTAAGTAAATTGGAGGTGCGCCGTTCACATTTTTGACCTTCTTGTTCTTTTGAAAGCCCATCGATTTAAACGTTTTAGTATCGTTTCCACTCTTTGAAAAATCAGAGGCTTTTTCTCGACTGTTGATTTTACAAGTGTAAGTCATTTTCAGCTAACAGCGTCAAAGTAATGCTCTGGTTTCATAGGTATTCCACTTTTAACGACCGCCACAAAAAAGTAGTAGTAGAGAAATAAATTTTACCACAACTTATTCAGTGCTTTTCGATAACGACTATGACTTTTACTTTCATTTATGTAACCTTTCCAATGCCTCATTGGCTGTGGTTGTTAGTGAAGGACAGCAATGCTCAAACCTCTAGTTCCATAATTAGCGATACTTGCTTGCTTCTGATTGGTCGGCCAATAAACCCCCAGCTTGTTTTCAGACAATAGAGGGGAACTTTGAGGCTTCTACGTTACATTCTTCCGTTTGAACTGACGCTTTCTCTTTGCATCGCCAATATCGTGCAAGTAACACGAATGACACTGAACAGTTCTATGACCAATAAACTGTCGTCAAAGAACTCACCTCTTTGTCAAGATTTGGTTTTTCAACTGCATCAATGTGACGTTCAAAGGTGGACAAATAAATGGCGAGCTTTTTCGCTTGAGAATTGCTAAATGCGACCTGAAATACAAGACAGGTACTTCAAAGCTAGACATTTGACTGCAGGGCGAGGTTTGTGTCTATGGGGAGTGAAAAATTATTAAACAAGCGAGTTCTCATGACAACAAGTGTACTTTAAGTCAATAGCTTACCTCACTTTTGACTTTGACTTGCGTGTTTGTGAGCCACCTCGTTACTTTTTCCATGAATGTTAAGTCAAACAAATGATTTTTAAATCTAAAAATCAGAGCAAACACCATTGATAAACGAACAGATTAGGGACTTAAAACCACTGTTCCAGAACAAAGGTTCTACACAGCACGAAGCACAAAGAAAAAAGGCCAAATCTCAGGTTGGCAGTCCTTATAGACTGAATTGAGATCTCTCTGTAATAATTCACTACACATTCTCTCTGTGCATCATTTCCACTTAATTATAGCATTCAAATAAAAAAATCGCGGATTCCCTTTCTTAAAATAGAGGAACCTCCCTAAAGGGATAATTCGTCACTTTACCGTAACCGAGTACAGTGATCAACCTTTTTCCCCCGCAAAATATCAAGGACCAATTTCCACGGAAGAATACGTAGTAAAATCCACAAAAAGGTGCAAGCAGACGTCACTATGACTTTCAAAGGTGTTGCTGCTACGAAAAAAACATATAGACGCCTCTCTACCTCCGCCGTTTCTCTTACCAAATTTACGTACCTATAAGATAGATATCTAGTGGGAAGATTTTGCAATAACCTCAGTACAGAGTATATTTGAAAGGAAACGACCTATAGATCACGTGTGGCGAGATATGAGTTCACAATACCTTGAGTCCCAGCTCCAACTACTTAAAATTCTAACAGTGATATTCAGAGATAATACTCGGCCAAAAACACTCAAGTACGACCGTAGAGATTTGTATGACCGTGAAGAAGAGTTTCCGAGTAGGACCCTCATAATTCAATTTATAAATTTACTATCCATTTGCTACCTGTCCTCCAGCTTTCCAGCATAGTCATATGCTGCTTCTAATCTTTTGGACTCCATTCCTTCTAATTCAGCCATGAAAGATCCTTCAGACGAGTCGATCTTGTTTGCCATACGCTCCTGAAAGAGTCATGCAATGACAGTGAAGATTCAATACTACCAAAGAAAGAGACAGCCCGTTAGAAAGAAGACTGATGCCAGCAAAAGTACTTACTAGTTTCTTTCTGTACTCATCTACTTCATCCGTCGAAAAATTTCCACCATCAGAGAATACCCTACAAAAAAGAAACAAAAACAAAAACAATGAAACACAAGTTAGCTCATTCACGATGTCACGCTAGCTGTTTTTGCTGTTTATTACTCGTCAAATTGGTAGAAACCACAAAAAACGAACAAAGCCGAATAGAAAAGCACTAAAGGTACAAATTAGCGAGTAAGAAACGAAGACAGAGAAGATTAACACGGATTCCAGACTCGCACTTAAAACAAATTAAGCTACATTTTTCATGGTACGCAAAAACACGAGTCCGTCACCTAATGACTCTCCATGATAAAGTAAAGCGCACTCACTTTAACTGTGTCTCTCTACACTAAAGACTCAACTTGGGCTCAATGCAAGAACTACATTACATGGTACTTAATCTCTTGCTAAACTTTACTACATGGATCATGGAAAGCTTACTTGAACGTCTTCCTGAATCTTGCATTTGAATTCCGTAGAGTGCTCAACATATCGTCCAGATCGTGACGGAACTTTCTGAGGGAAGTTCTGATCACATCCATATACTATGAACAAAATTCAAACAGAATCAGTACCTGGTAAATTTGATGGATAATTTTTTGGATACAGACCCCTGGTATGACCAACAGAGTACGGGTGGAGAAGATTAATATCTCTGTTTTTTCTGGTGTTATTGTGTGTTGTTTAAATCTTGAGCCATATGTATTACAAAAGAAACCAGCGTTTGGATAAGACTTGATTAAAGCCCAGATCTACCGAAAACAGTATGTGAGTCCTTGTTTTGTGCGAAGGCGAATTTACCCTAGCGAGATCTGAGAGCCTGACGAGGATAACTTTTAACAAGCAAGGACAACTTGTCAGCAACACCTGCCAAGAAAATCTCGTAGTGTAGAATTTCAATTTAACTTTTACAGATGTCCTTGTTGAGTCATCTACATTAGCGATAAAAAAGAAGACCTTACTTGCTCAACTCGCCCAGTTACTTGATCTTGAATCACCAAGAGTCTGATAGAAAAACGATAGAACATTCTTTCAAATTTTTGAAATCGGCACTGAAACTCCCGACCTGCGTATAAGGTGTATTTCTGTTATGTTTGAAGTCGCTGTGGTTGTTTTTAGTCAAGCCATGCCTCATGAAGGGTGTGCCCCATCCCTCAGAGCACAACCATCGCAAATTAACATCAAGCGTCACAAGACAGGCCCTCCGCTAGAATCCCCAGGGTAAGAGAAAGAGAGGGTGACCAAGGAACATCTGGTGTCGTGACCTCGAGGTTAACATCAGAAAGACCGGCCACTCATGGAGCCAATTAGAAAGGATGGTCTCTGGCGGACTGTTGTTGACGGCCTATGCCCCAGGAGGAGCAATGGGCTTAGATATATAGTTGCCTCAAGAATCCATAGACTTTAACAGGTACTTTACGACATAAAAAAATCAATATCGAAGAAGAAAAAGGAAAAGGATAAACCAAAGAGATAACTACAGCTGCAGAACAGCAATAATTACTACACAACACAATGTAATCAGAAACACCTTAGGACATACATTAATACTTTGAAATAAATGCAAATGTACGTACTCGTGAGTTTTAGTCGCAGATGTAAATGTTGCTTCGAGTTCTTGAACAGAATGTTTAAAAATGTCCGTCTGAAAAGAAAAAAGATGTGAATTGGAGTTAGTTCATGATTTTCATCAAGTTGTTCCATTGTCGATTAAAAAGTCCGGTGACCCTCTAAAAGGGTGATGAATTTAATTCGTAAGGAGAATTTTCACGGTTATCATTTCTTAAAGTTAAAGGATTGACGATTAAGTATGCCTAGGTATCGCTAAATTCATCTGGTGACGGCAAAGTACGTCTAGTGACGGCACAGTACGTCTAGTGACGGCAAAGTACGTCCAGTGACGTCAAAGTACGTCTAGTGACGGCAAAGTACGTCTAGTGACGGCAAAGTACGTCCAGTGACGGCAAAGTACGTCCAGTGACGGCAAGGTACGTCTAGTGACGTCAAAGTACGTCTGGTGACGTCAAAGTACGTCTAGTGACGTACTCATAGGCTAGCTGACGGTTAAGAGTCGATCTTACCTCTTTATCATGTTCTTCGACCATCTGTTGGAACCTGGTTTTGAACTCGTTCAACGACGTAGTAACTCCTCTACAGTGGCGTTCAACCCGCTCTCGATGCATCACCAATTCCGCTGCAAAAAACAAGATCACACTACAGTAAGCTTACACTTTTAGTTAAAGATGTGCGAAGATGTGCGAAGGAACAGTTGGTGGAGTGAAGCTCGCGTACTTCCCTCAAGAATCTGCAAAATGCCAAACCCTACCCGATGAACCCCGAAAGAACTAAGGATGCTCGCTAACGTTTCCACTACATTCAGCCCTAGATACAGGGAACACCTTCGGTACATTTTAAGGCCACAATGCCCATACATTCCTGAGAGGTATTTTACGGCTATAACGCAGTGTCAGTCAGTGAGAGTCGACTATTTTATGTAATTATCTAACGTAGAAGCACTCTGAGGGGCCTGGTGGTTAGGTGCTGGACACCCGTTCAAATTATCCGTGTCCAAACCCTGGCAGGGTTACTTTGTCTATAATATAAAGGATTAGGTATATAAGGGATTACGCTGGACGAACCTGCTCTAACATTATGCACATCCTGCTCAGCTCTGGATGCCCTTGGTTCATGTAGATGAAGTCGTAAATCTAACTCGCTGTTCAACTCCTCAACCTGCAAAGAGATTGTAAAAATTTACATCAGGAACCTTTTCTAACTAGAGCAACTGAATGTCGCCTGCTTCAGGCTTGCGCGTATTGGTTTTGTTTCACCGTGCTTTGTAATTGGTCTATCAGATAGAAATCACAACACACCAGTCAATCGTGACGCAACAATCGCATTTATTTTTGCTGCGACTCAGGCCTTATTCATGTAGGTACTCTGATCTCTGATTAGTTCCCTGGGATATCAACCTTTTTTCATCTTGGCCGATAACATGGCTTTTCTTTTTGTTTTAGGACACTAAATCGAAATGCGCCCTAACAGCGGACTGGTAACATTCACATTCTTCTCTGTTATCAAGACCGTTCGGCGGTCATGTTGGGTCTTGGAGATAAAATCTTGCATTTGGTAATACAAAATCAGAAAAGAGGGAATACCGAAAATTCACAAACTAAATATCCCTTTATTCAACTCACCTTAGCCGCTACAACACTGTTCGCTCTGTCCTTGGCTTGAATTTTCCATTCCTCGAGATGTTCCAAGAACTCCATTCTTATGCTGCAATGCAATAAAACAGCAAACTACAACCTGCTATTTATTCACTTCAACTTAGGCCTCCATCAATGGTTTTTGAGATTTCTGACCGTTACGAAAAGGAAAAGAATTGGACACAAACCCTTCTAATGTCTCCAGTAACATTCGTTTACTCATTCATTTCTCTCTTCTCGAAACGCTTAAGACCCCATATCACCCAAAATGAATAGTGTTAGTTACGAGTGATCGGAAAATTGATAGTAACTTTGGAAAATGACGGCCAATCAGAATAATACATTCAACTCATGAACCCCAACCTAACATTTTGAATGCCTCCTTCAACAACGACAAAAAGAGGTAGTCATTCACTAAATGCGTTTGCCAAACAAAATTTAAACAGAACTTTAGCAGACTTTCTCTCAAATTTTTGACGCGTTACAAAAGAGGCAGTCACTCATTGAATGCGTTTTCCAAATGAATTTCACATAGAACTTCAGCAGATTTCCTCTCGCATTTCTAATTTCTTCCATAAAGTTTTCGCCCACGCTTTTCGTTTAAATTAAGAACGAATTTTTTTCTCCTCTCTTTTTCCATTTTTTGAAAATTTCGGTAGAGAAAAGTGCTCAGTCAATCTCTTACTGTCTTTTGAGATCCAAGAAAAGTTCTTCCTTGATCACGATGGCCTCAATATAAGGCGGTACAATGTCTTCTTCTTCGTCCTCTTCTACAAAAGACAACAAAATTATCGGTATAGTTATGCTCTTTTTCATTTCACACATGGAGGGGCAAGGGTCGTAAAACCAAGAATCTATGAAGCGGTTGTCAGATTTTAGCTTTAGCAGAAAAAAAAAGCAGGCAGGTGTTGGTTGTAGACCCTGCAATCTACGAGAACAGGACTGCTTAAGATAATCAGGAAGTCGTCACGCCAAACATCTAGAAGTGCATTTTATTGGGAAATCTTCATGTCTCACCAGAATACTTTCCTCCTTCATATGGGGAAATACTCGCTTTTTATTTGACACTTTACAACACATCAAAATTAAATGAAATTGTAACCAACCCTACGCAAATAACGATAAAGCATATGACACACTCAGCAATAGCTTTCACTTAGCAACTGGTACCTTTTGTATCCGTAATAAAGGTTATACACGTCTTCATACTCTTAATACTCTCCGGACTCCCAAGCAGGCCGTGTTCACCTGGCTCCACCAGAATATAGAACGTGGTGCCGTTCGAAGTTGTGAGCACATCTTCGATGGTCTGCGCAGGAGACGTTTTCTAACAGTAACAGAAAGTATACAAAGTATGAGAGAAGGAAATCTTTTGCCCAGGGAAGGGAAAAGGGGGGGGAGGGGGGGGGGAGGGGGGGGGAGGGAGTTGAGGGATTTGTAAAAAGTCCGCTTCAGAAAAAATAGCAAATGACCTAAAAAACGAAATGAATTTGACGGGAAAGAAAGTTGACGCCTAACTCTCACTCGAACCACTGTTTTCATATGGTCACCAGTCTGAAAGAGATGAGAAGAAATAAAGGACCGCACGAAACGTTGCGTCCCTAGCACACGATTGAAGACGAGACAGTAACGACAGTACTTTTCATAACTACTTTTCATAACTACCCTGTCCTGGACAAGAAGACTACACCATCAAAGATAAATTCGTAGAGTACCTTCTTTGCTTTGCTCTGCTCTGGTTTCCCAGACTTGGAATCTTTCCTCTTTGGTTTAGTTTCAGACTACAACGAAATCAGAGTAAGTAACCGAAACGTATAACTAAAGCTTAGACCACTCAGATTACTTCAGCAATACTGAAATGTTAGCAAAAGAAAAGCACTTTTTGATATCGTTGGATTTCTTTCTCAAGTTAATGTGCTGCTTACTTTTTGCATTATTAAAGGATCTACAATTATAGGCATAGGGTGGCAAATACCAGTTAAGTGATAAGAAAACATGTGACTATTAGGAAACTATGTTAATCAAACAAACAGTTTTGGTCTGGTTGAGTCTGATTAAGTATTGAGTGCTGGGTCAAGATCTCCGATATATAACGTTTCATATAACAGACAGTCAAGTTTATTCTTGCATTTCTGTAATATGGTAAAATGGTCTTTGAGGTTCCTTGGCTCTATGGTTCCCGGGATCGGAAACCACGTCAGGCACACCAAGAAGGAATTGCTTTTGCAATTACCGAAAAAGTTGCAATAATTTAAAAAATCTTCAACAGATTTTTTCCGACAAACTGACCATTGATGATCTCCTGTCCACTTGGAAATACTTGCACACTTCACCGTCATACTTCTTCAGTTCTTCTTCGACTAAATCGGGATAAGAGCTTGACGTCCGCATTTCAAGGGCGTGGAAATCGTTATACCTGCAAATAAGAATTATTTTTTTACATTCGAGAACCAGGGCTAAAAGAAGCGGTGACTTTTTGATTTTTCGTTTTGTTTTGTTTTTTTCATACTTACAACTGTTTTATTTCATCCAGAGCTGAAAGCGCTTTTTTCAGACTATCTGTTAATGCCTAATGGTGGAAGGCAAATAAAAAAAACCAGATTAGCACAAAAGTAGAACAGATGTACCCCTCTTTTCTCGTCTGGTCACTAATGTAAAGACGCTCCTTTCGTACTAGAACAAATTATTCGATTTGGAGACTTCTACCTGTTCACTTGAATCTTGTCTCATTTTGTCCATAATGATATCCAAATTGGCTTCTTTCACCTAATGACGGTAATGACAGAACGTAAAAACAAATGGTTAACCTACATATTATAAACTAAGGCACTTCTCGATAACAAGCGACCCGTGGAAATATAAAAGCTGCGGTGAAAACCATATGGCAGATTATACGGAAATGGCCATGCTCCTAAACTAATAATTTTGGATTTCGATTCATCATCTGTTATTTGTTTGCTTCTGCCGAGAAAATGATTTATGGCAGCACGAAACGAAACAACAAATTTAGTTCTGACCCTCAGACTTGGTATATTATAGAAATCAGTAGACAACTTTCAGCGTTTCTTATCCAAGCGATATGTCCTGTACCACAGGTGTCATGTACGTATGGATCTCTATGATCCTCTAGCTCTCCGTGAATTCACTGCAGCTTGGGATCTTACGCATTCGAACAGCTTTGCCGGGGAAAGAAGGGTCCCGGTGGGGGTACCAAACGTCTCGTCTGCGTAACGATGGTCCCACCGGGGTGGCAAAGGTCCGTTTTGTTACTAACACCCCCCCCCCCCCACCCCTTACTGTACTACATATAACTGTACTATCGGATAGGAAGGTTTCAAGTCAACTGAAAATTCCATGTTTCTTCAGAAGTTACTCCGACTCAGGTAAACTAATTAGCATTGCCAATCAAAGTCTCAATAAGAAAATATGCAAGTAAATAAAAGATAACGTAAAATAATAAAAATTCAAGCTGTTTGGAGGCATACACGGAAGGTGCAGTGGAGTAATTGAGATGGGATATATCTAGAAACAAATCCAGCTGAATGACATACAAGAGGATTTGCACATAGGACCTCCAGATGTCAAAGCCAGCGTTCTAAAATACTGCTGCGCCGCTTAATTTCAAATCTTCACTCACTTGATTCGCACCATCATGGTCTCTACGATTCTTCTCCAACAGTTCCTGAAAAGGACATGTCTAGATATTAAATTCACAGAGCGTAAAAACCCTTCCCAAAAGATGTGAGCACATATTTTAATTTATTAACCCTTAAACACCCAGGATCTCGTTAGTAATCCTCTTTACTGTTGCCATACAGTCCTTGTGATTTTAGTTTGAAGAATTTGGGATTGGATCAACTTATAATCTCCTAATTATATTTTTCTTTATTCTCGTCACTTGTCTGCTTGATATTGTTTTGATATTATAACGAGAAATTCTGTCTTAGTCACTCATGGGAGTTAAAGGGTTAAACAGTTGTATTAAGTAGAGATGGCAATTTCTATCGATTTACCGGCGTAATAACCAACGCGGGATATTAGGAGACTCAGGCGGTACGAGGAAACCAAAAACGATCGAGGATTGTGAAATGAGGTCTTATTTGTTTTGCACATGACGACCTCAAAAAATATTGGGTTAACTTTCTAATATGGCAACGCTGCAAAGGACATCTTTCGAAGCCTGTCGCTTTTACGGATCGCGTTTTAGATGCAGTCGACTGAAAAGAATACTTATAACAGTACTTGTATAATAACTTGTCACAATATTGTTTTACCTGAAGGTTTCTTTCTTGTCGAGCCAACCCGATCTCGTGTAAGTCCCATAAATGTGCGGCTCCTTGTACAAACTTAAACAGAGATTTGATCATCATGACGTGAAAATTGCACAAGTTTTCCAAAGAGCGCTGTAAATGGAAACAGGTTTTTTTTAATAAGCTATCTTTCAGTACATAAGAAAGGTAAATAACGTACTTTGTAAAGTCAGAACTCTCTAAGACAGAACAAGTTACCTCCATCTTGTCGATCTCGTGTTCAAATTTGGTTTGCTTTTCACCGACGAGTGGCAGAAATGATTCATTCATCACCTGATGAAAAGTTGAACAAGAGTTTAGAACTAAGAAGCCAACAGTGAACACGAGTCCTTAAACAATCATTCTAAGTGAAATAGGTAAACGAAGTTCAGTTCAATGACTTGCAATGTGTTACTTATCCGTGGTGGAGAAGATCGCTCTACATGTCAGTTGGTTAGAACCTTGCAACACTTCCATGTTTCGCACTGTTTCATGCTTGAGCGATCAACTGACCCAGTAAATAATATATCCACAGCTGAAGGTACAGGTTAGTGGCATAGACGAAAGTCGCAGCACGGAAAAAGCGGGGGGGGGGGGGGGGGGAGAAGGAGAGAAGGAGGAAACCAAACGCGAACCAGAACAAAGATAAAACAAAATTATAACCCTCTCCTTGCGGCACAAACTTAGTGGGATTCGAAATTCCTCTTCAAGCAAAATCCCGACGTTCCCTCCCACCTTACCCCTTTCCATTGGTTCCTTCCTTTGGTCCCTTGGTCCTTTAAAGCTCTCCTCCCTCTTGCCCCCTTCTTTGGCCCTTCCTGTTTAAAACCCCTCCTTTTTAGGACGCCCCCACTTTTCCCCATGACCTCTCGGCCCCATACCCCTTTGTTTCCTCCTTTATGGTTCCTTCATTTTTACTGTTGTCTTTCTAGCGCTTTTTTAAATCAAATGGGCAAGGGGGGAAATACTGAAACGTTGATACTGAAACTAAATATCACATGGAATATCAACATGCTTTGACAGCTTTTTATTAAGAAGCTGCTATAAGGAAATTTGATTTATAAAAATATTAGGATGTGTTGGTCACCTCTTCTGTTCTCACTGCATTAAGAATTCCCCCTGACAGGAACTGTTCCTGGAAACAGGAAACAACACAATAGCATTTCTTTAAAAATTCTAATTTTTCATTTAATCGTTCCAATAGTTCAAGGGCTACGTCAGACACTGTACGCCACATTTTAGAACCTTAAGAACCTTAAAAAAATATCTTCCTAGAGCAATTCGCCAGTGTGGTGGTATCTTTAAACACAGGGTGGTGTGATACGTCTATACCGCTATTTCCGTTGCCTAAACCCATGGGTGAAAAGAGGCTGACTGCTCAAGTCCTTTCCTGGCCTTTCCATCACCGTGACCCTGTCACCGTGACCTTATCCCCGTGACCCTTGCTCGTCACCTCCAAGCTAAGCGGCTAAGGATCTCGGAGGAGCTCATCCCCCAGAGGTGCGCTGTACAGACCCACAAGGGTGGGAACATAACGAACTGACCAACTGTGGATGAAATAGCGAAGACGCTGTAGCGGGGTGCTAGATGGTGTCAACACCCGTGGAATAAGAATTGACTTGAAGGGAACGAGGTTGGTGAAGATAGAGGGGATAACTGCAGATTATTGATGGCAAACTTATTGACAAATGAGAAAAGATTTCTCTAGAAGGACAAACCATGACGTTGCTTTGAATAATTAGCAAACCTTGACACGGTTGACTTCCTCCATGCATTGGTCGATAACCCGATCATACTCGCTTTGTATAATGTCTTTGTATCTGGCATGGACTTCCTCTGTAAGCACAGAACAAAAAAAAAAAGAGGAGGTGTGAGACGTGAAAGGTGCAAAACCTAATATTCTGAGCTGGTTTAATGGAAACGCTTTTGCATCAAGTAAATGAAGAAACCAATCGCCAAACTTCTTAATCCCGAAGAGTTTGAAAGTAACACAACGCTTGCAATAGTAAAAAAAATTGGATAAAAAAGGATATCGAATTTAAGCTGCCATGTTCCATGGAATCTTTAGTGACAATAATCTTTACAAGAAACGAAGACAGTAAAAACCACAAAGATAAATCTACTTATTAATGTAAGTTCCATAGAGGTAACATTCAATTAATGCAGGAAGAAAAATTTTCCATTGAGTGCCGAACGTAATCCGCTATTGCACTGCTTTTTCCTCACCTAGATCAACCAATCAGAAGCAAACAACAACCTAATAAGAATTGTTCTCTCACGTTCTCCTGCGCCTGAGGCAGTTTTCTTGTTTTCACTTTGACTTCACATTGGCTCCTTAAGTCATTTTTCTTTCTTCTGATTGGTCGTTGTGAATTCCTTTCATTTTGGCTTTGTAACATCCAATCAAAAATAGACTTTAGAATGAACATACCAAGTTGACGGCATATGTCTGTCAGTCCAGTGTTCCACTGATAAACAGCAGATTTAGTGGAGTTAGGAGGCCTCATATTCCTGTATGAAAAAAGTGGCCAAATCAGAATGAAACAATGAAAACAGGCGCTACAAAAAACGCACGGGGCATGAACAGTGTACATTTTAAATGACATGTGTGCTCCGTTTAGCAAGCCTGTTTCGCAACTGAGAGTTGCACAACAAGAATAAAGAATAAAGAGCGTTTGAGACAGTAAATATAGCAAGGATTCAAGTGAGCAGTTGAGTATTAATCAAGTTCTTCATTAATTATAAAAGTAAATTTCAAAACAGGACATTGAGGAGCGAGTGCGTGGAAAAAGTAAGTCAATAATTCCACTGAGTCCCTTAGTCACTGTAACAAACCTTAGCGATTCCAGGAGATCCAATCGCTTCTTGTTTAATGTCTGTTGTTCTGTGGTGAAAAACTGCATCTTCCTTTTAAAGTCTGGCGGATCTTTCATCGCTGGGCTCTGCATGTACTCGCTGAAAAGATAAGTTGTTCAAGTTTTCAAGGAGATGCAAAGGTAACTCGCCCTTTAGGGTGTGCCATGATTCTGCCGCCAGTGAACTAATGTACCGAACGGATCTTATAGCCACAGCGGGTGTAGATCTAGGTAGGTGACTTAATCAACCTCACAGTTAAAACAGAGCCATGTCAGAGGTAAAAGATCTCTTCTGGTCTTTTTCTTTTTAAAAAAGTAACTTTCTACTTTTCTTTGTGGTAATTATAGCATGCATTTTTGTTTTAAGGAAACTGATGGTCCACACTTCAGGGTCTGGCATGGCCCACGATAAAAATAGATGAGTCGCTAGTCATGCTGACTTACTTAAATGTCTGTATGGCCACTTCACATTTCAGTTGCCTCCAGTCTTCCACCCTTCTCTGCCAGGAGATATAACACTGCCTCTCACGTTCAACATCAGCTTAAAAATTAACAATCACAGAAAGAAGATCACAAAAAGACAGATCTACTTCAACAGATCTACTTTTAATAGACCCAAATCAATAATTTTTCATTGGGAAAAAAAACTTGGCCACCGGGAGAAGATGAGTTGTATAATAACTGTATTCCTAATTAAATTCAGGTACAATTGCAGCGTGATTCGATCTGAATTCTGTTTTAAAACTGACCGCCAATACATGCGACAGGCGTAACGCGTCTGCTGAGACCTTTTTGCAAGAGGAAACTGAATAGAGTAATTTCTGTGGTCTTTATACGGGTAGATATACGCACACAGGAGAGTTAATTGAGCTAACGCTCCCCTAAATATTACTCGTAGAAATTACCACTCAGTAAATGAGAAGTGAGGTCAGCATATGCTCTCCTGTTCATCAGAATAGTAGAGTTAACGCGTTGAGCTTCTCTCTCAAGTAACCTGTGTACATCAGGTGGCATCAGGTGCGCTACTCGCTCAAGAACTTTGTTGTAACTTTTAAGAGT
The DNA here is from genome assembly GCF_964200805.1 of Pocillopora damicornis. Classification (NCBI taxonomy): domain Eukaryota; kingdom Metazoa; phylum Cnidaria; class Anthozoa; order Scleractinia; family Pocilloporidae; genus Pocillopora; species Pocillopora damicornis. Next base: position 19,481,562 of record NC_142673.1, on the reverse strand, counting down.
CTCGCGAATCTATCAGAGAGGGAGAAACACTACATATCAATAAAACTAATAAATTATTGGAACTGACTTTGATTCCAGTGTAAAAACAGAGTTAATCCCTAGGCATATTCTTAGAGTGCGAAGTAGATGCTGATTTTAAGGTATGGAAACGTGCGGCCCGCCAGCAGAAAGGAAGAAGAGGACAGACGGCGGTCATAAGATAACATGCTGATTTACAGAGGACCATTACGCCTTCAGCCAAATATTTTCGAACCTGGAAAGACCCGAGCTTACTCATTCAATATCTACGTATCATATGATCTGTTTGAATTAGATACTCACCAAATTACCCCTGTCGTTCTCCACCTGTTCCAGAATAGCATCCAACTCTCTAATCCATGTTTGACGACAAACGGAATGTCCGGAAATGGAATCCCACAGTTCCTCCAAGTCAGACAGGTTGTGAAGCAACAGGTCCTGCAATAAACCAGGAATTTTTTCTAAGATAAGAGACAGTTTTCTGTACATTGGGAATTATCTGTAGACATAGACATAAAAATTATACCATCGCTGTGAGGTTACGAATGAGAAAAAAAGTCATTCATTTTGTACAAATTGACCGTTGTACTTACATCATCACTTTTGATTGTTTGTAGCAGCTGCTCTATTTCTGTGACAGAACGAAAAGTCACAGTTATCAACCTATTTCGAGGTCAATTAAAATTCCTAACACTTAACAGTACCAGCAAATAAAAAAAAATCTTTCTTAGAACTAAATACAGCAAAACGGTTATTTATCACTATTTTGGCACAGAATCATGGGAAAAAAAGTAAGATGCAAAAACTTCCTTGATTCTTTTTAGCGCCTTGAAAGGTGATAACCAAACATTTGGCCTTAAATCACTCAAAACAAGTCTATTACCTGTATCATTTTCAAGCAACTGCTCTTTTAAATTCTCACATGATTCAAGAATGTGTGGTTCCAGTTCCTGAAAAGAAATTTAACGAAATAATATGAGGTCTAATAAGCCGATAGAGTTACTTCCACTGCTGTTTCTGTTATGTCATACGAGGGAAGCCGATCTTAAAAGGTTGTCAGTATTCCATCTCCAGTCAAGAGCTACTGGGGAACTGCCAATTTAAAGATAAATGAAAACCATCCTTTAAAAACGAAGATGGAGATGGTTCAGGCATGTCCTTCAGAGAGTACCCGACAGCATTGCAAGTGTGGCCATCCACCTGACACCAGAGGGATAGAGAAAGAGAGTCCGACCTTGAACAACTTTGTGGTGGACAGTTGAGGTAGAGATAAAGTACATAGTACATGAAACATGGGGGAAAATCCAGAAGTGGGCTCAGGATAGGAACAAATGGAAAGATTTCATGGCTACCCTTTATGTGCCAAGAGGGGTGATGAGCAGTAAGTAAGTAAGTGTTTCTGCCATGCTGTTACAGTAATTTACAGTACTGGTATTTTCTGCAGCAGTGAAAAAGTATTAAAGCTGCTAACTCTCAGCTTGACTTCCATTAAATTCAAGCAGATCTATTACATACATGCTGATCACCAACATAAAATTGCAAAACAAATCCACCTCCAGCATGTTTCATGAAATATACACAATCATTAATCCCTCTACATTAATCTCATCAGTGTTATTATTACAATTTGCTCCCAATAACAATGATCAACCACCCACTGTCTCTGTGCACAAAAAACAATCAATCATTTTTTACAAAGACTATGATTAACAAGTGGTGTTTACATGTTCATGTACATGTATCTACTTACAGCATTGATGACTCCAAACTCTTGATACATATCTTCCAAATATGACTCATGTCTTAAATATGGAGGAAAGTTTTTTTTAAAAAATAGTGATTTATAATCCATCAATGATTTTTACTTGAATGAGATTGATCTTTTATTGTGAAACATGACTAAATATTCCCTAGCTAAAATGGGGAATATCCAAGTGCTAAATAATACGCAAAGAATAGACACAAAAGCCTTCAAGTGGCTTAGAATTTGTACATTTTTTCTTGACCATAATCTGTTTCTGAGAGCTCGTACTGATTCTTCTAACTTTGTCCTCAGTTCACCTTCCTGTCTCAGAGCAGAGACTGTCTGCACAAAAATATCTGTCATTGAGTAAATTTTAACGCCAAATGGAAGAAACATAAAAATGTGAAACCATTGAACATTACATGATATTGCTTTCAAAGGTAATCACTGGCTTGGGTAAATATATATGAAATAATCAAAACAGCACAACTGCTGCATCAAAATTCATCTCACCTTTCCTTTCTGCTTGCCTCTAGTCTCTCAATGATATTTGTCTTCTTGTAAGTTGTCTCTAAAGGCAAAAAAGGGGGAATAAAAGTTGAATAAATTTATGGCAACAGTTATCAATCAGAAATTACTTCCGATCATTTCTTGCATAGTATAGAGAAGCTGAAACAATCTGAAATTACTGAAAACATATACAATGTATTTACATTGATGGTACCATCCACAATAATTACGTACTTGGTGTATCTGGAAGCCCTCTGACTTCAAGAGCATCAAAATAGCTATCTGGTTTGGAAGTATTCTGTATGGCATCAAGAGCTGCATATCTAAAATCAATTACATTTATTTAAATAATACATTATTAATAATGAACTACTGAACACTTCTGTTAACTGAAACCAAGTTTTTATGTGCATGCATCATCTTTACCTTGGTGGTAGAACCTATGTGCTGTCATGAAGGTCTAAATAAACTTCTAGTTTGACTTGATCTACAGCAATTAAACATTAGGCATAGATGGTCTGGGAGTGACAATCACTGTCAATCAATTACCCAGACATTGAGTGGATACTTAGCACAACAGGTCATACAGGTTAAAAAAAAACTGTTTATGATAGGGGATATTGATCAAATGAAGCCTTTAAGTGCTACTGTGGTTCTTTCTTTATTCACTCCGAGCTTTCGCTGTTCTACGGCATCATCAAGGTTGCTCCCTGATGATGCCATAGAACGGCGAAAGCTCGGAGTGAATAAAGAAAGAACCACAGTAGCACTTAAAAGCTTCATTTGATCAATATCCCACATCATTACGACATGCTACTAAAGGACACGTTCAAACGTTTTGTTTATGATAGGTAGACAGAATCTACCTGAAATTAAAAGGGCTTTCAAGGTTATTCAAACCACTATATTCAAAATTGCAGCCTTGTAAACATCCTTTATTTTTATTAAGTTTATTCTCCTTTCTCATTGTAGGTATTTTTCATGACTTACTTGAAATGCACAGGATTCTCTATGCTACTCTCATTTGGCCGGCCCTGCATCCATCTCTTTTGCCGGTTCGTTAAAATACCATGACCAGTAACAGCTCTAGATTCCCTGACCAGAGGTAACAGAGGTGCAGACCTTGGTTTGGATGGTAACTTTTCATTTTCCAGTGCTTTCACAAGGCTTACCTAGCCAGAAAGTTAACAGCATCCAAGGGTGAAACTTACTAAATGGAGTCATGAAGTCTCTCTCTTGCTCCAAAAAAAATTACCAATATATTTGCTAACCAACATGTTAATAGCTTCAGGGAAATTAATCATTGGCTGGAAACTACATTTATGTGAGCAATCTAATTTAAACTGATAACAAAAGTATTGGTTGGCTATAGAGCACACCAGATATTCATTCCAAAGACTGCTCCACTTAGTATGTTGTTAGGTTTCAAGAGGACAATGTAGAGTCACATTAAGAATTATGTCTCCTCTCAGCATGTGCCATTGTTTCTTGTTGTTAATCACAAAACAAGAAGTTGTAAACTCATTTCACATGGCATTGTGTGCTCTGTTTAACAAATGGAGAAGCCTTGAATGTGTTCTGTTCTGCTGTAAGGCACACAGGAAGTGGGTAGAGCATGAAAGAAGTATAAGAACTAACACAAGATGTAGTCAAGTGTTTCTCTCCACTTCTTGAGTGCTCTAGCCGCTTTCCAAGTGCTTTATAACAGAACAGAGCACAGGCAAGGCTTCTCTATTTGTTTTAACATGAAAAATCCATAAAACTACCCACATATTACTTTAAATTTCAAAACAAACTTTATTTCCAAAGCGAACAACAGAGTTGTCAGCATGGTTAGAATGGTTCAAATAATCTGATTGGTTGAACAAGACTAGGGCTGTCAAAAATGTCAAATCATCAAAGTTCACAATCTGCAATAGTCAACAAACTGAAAAAGTTTGGCAGGTGGAGTTTAACACTATTGCCTGAGTTTTTGGTCTTAATACAGCTGAAAGTGAAATGTTTAAGGAAATGCGACCAAATTACAGCTCAATTAGAAAACAAACTGCTTATGGTATGTGTTTTATGAATGAACAACAGTCAAATTCACAGGAACATGAAGATTGTTCAAAATGGCAGTATAAAAAAACCTGGCTGCTGTGACTGAGGTGACCTTCCACTTAAGGCAATGGAAAGGATATTAGAGAAAGCTCTTAGTTGTTCACTTGAAGGACAGTGATGACTGGATGACTGTGGATGACTGGAGATTACCATGAAGGACTTCAGTATGATCTCAGTTGCCCATTCCTGTTTTTTTCTGTTTCATTTTTGAACTGTATATATATTACACAGGTGTTAGCTTTGTTTGATTTTCATTATTGTACATAAGCTTAAAACCTGACTAAGCATGAAAACCATTTAAAACTTTAACTGTTCATTTTTTTTTCTCTTTGAGGATTTTCATCTCTGCTCACATTATGATAACATCAAAAACAGTGCTTGGTACGTAAACATTGTAAAATACCATGATTTTTAACTACAGATTACTACTAATAGATTTTAAGGTGAATAAACAACCACAGACCCTAAAACGGCCAGGATAGTGTCACAAATCATTTGTACTAATACATGTACATGCTGCAAAGTACTACTGCAACGTAACCATCTTGAATGAAAGCATGCAAGCTTACCTTTTCGCTCTGTGCTTTTAAAGCCAGCAATACATTGAATAGTGAAGTATCGTTTAACCATCATACGTTTACATAAGCTTATAATCCACGAGAACAGCATGTAAGAAAGAGGCTGAGCCCTGATACATGTAGCAGTCTCAAAAGAGATGACCAATGGTAGCAAAAAATTAAACTAGGGTTGACAAGGAAGATTCTTACCTCAGCATCAAACACCTGCCGATACACCTCTTCCTCTGGAATTAGTCGGCGTGGCGTTACTTCAGTCTGGGCCATATCAAAAACAAATGCTTGTCGAAAATGTAGTAGAGGTTCACCTTTTCGCATAATCCGCCATTTTGGCTAAGCGTTTGTTTGTTAGCAACACAAAGTAAGTTAGTGCCCATTCTACCGACGGCCTGAGCGAAGAAGAACCACACTCCCATAAGCAGCAAATCTTCATTACAAAGCAGACTGAAGGTTGTCGCGAATTGCTCAGTGTTACGGACGGCTTACTAGGGGAAAGATAAACTGCTGCTTTAGAAAAATACCCTTCATTAAATGCGTGTATCCTCTGTGGTATTTGACGATTATGGTCTCAGTATAATTTGATTCAATGACGGCGGTGCCAATGACGTCTGCACACGGTCAAGCAGGAAATTGGGGTAGGTGTTCATAAACTGCAGCATTTTCAGCATCTGTTACCTGAAGCTAGTTTGCCCTTTTAATTTCTTTATGTATCAAGAGTTTCTGTTGTATGACATTGTATATTCATCGAAGCATCGACGGTGCATAAAAGAAACTGAATTACGCTTCCGGAATAGCGTAAACAACTTGATTCAATAACATATTGAAATCATTGAAGCATCCGTCTGTTTTCTTTTGTGACTAAATAAAGTTTCGATAGCTTTATGACACGGTAGCTCCGTAATTTTGCTGTTACCTATAACTTTCGGCAGTATATAGAAACCTGGCAGTTTGAAATTCTGGTCGCATAAAAAGAGATTCTACTTCGACACATTCTGTGGGAGATCATGAAGCCTTAACGGACCACTGACTAGCGAATCAAGAGGGTTGACATGTCATACATACCATTGAAATATAAACAAACTGTATGGTGGTCGCAAATAAAGAACTGAATAAAAACAATATTGATGCATTGTGCCCTGAACATCTCAATTCGAAATTCATTATGAAATAAAAATGCGTTTCTTGCCTCCGTGCAGTTTAGAACGCATTTTTACTATAAAACACTCCTAACAGTTGGCTTCTTATTAGTAAGAAGGAGAAAGCATGGCTTATGTCTAACTGGAATCAAAGCCAAAATCTTAAATAAGTGACCAAAGCTGCTAATCAACAAGATAATGCTTCATCACCTCTAATCTGGGGGAGGGGCCCCGGGGGGCCCAAGCCTCCCCCTTATTTTGGGTAAAAGAAAAAAAATCGCAGAAGGAAGAAAAGCGGCAGGGCAAGCGACAAAAAACCAACCCCCCCCCCCCCCCCCCTCAGCTCAAGGATCCGCCACTGTCTTCCTCGCGATCATTGCTGTAGGACTCGCCGACCACTAGAATTGAATGCATATAGCTTATAGTGACTCAGACGAATTCCCTCAGCTTGACAAGCTGTAATGAGAATTTCGATGAAATCCAGCACAATTCCGGTTATCTAATTGTTTTATGTAGCAGGTTCAGATCAGGTCTGAAAAGGTTTGCATCCTGCACCCCAGAAAGGGGGTGAACCTAGAATATTTGTTGTACCATTATTGGGTGGCAGGAAAATTTGACAGGAGAATGATCCGTACAGGGTGCCTTGTTCTCCTCACTAAAACCCAAACCTCAATTAAGACCATACTTTGTAACATACCAGTCAACACCTTTTCCCTAAAAGTTAAAAACAATTTTTTCATTACAGACTTTAAGCTAAGGACGGCATTAATTCAGGGCATGACAAAATGACATAGAACTAGCTTTAACACTGCTGTCTTAAATCCACCTGACTCTTTATCTGTTGTCACTTGCTTTCCTGTCCAAACAATCATGAAAATTATCTTCCGGAATATACTTACACATCGCCTTGTGAAAGACTGATTTAAGCGTACGAATCGTAATCTTATGGGTGATCACAAAAGCTCAACGTTGAATTATTTCCACAGGGGACAGCTTAAAGTGCTTCAAAGTGGTTCTTCTTGGAGATGTAAGCGTTGGTAAGACTTCGCTGATAAGAGCCCTTAAAAATGAACAAGAACAATGGGAACTGCCCAGAGAGTACAGAGCAACCGCAGGAGCCTGGGTAACATACGTTGACATGGCAAATACACGCAGGCTTCTTATTACTGACACTTCTGGAAAGCGGGAATATGCCTCTCTTGTTAATTTATACTTAAGACACCTGCATTGTATTGTTTTGGTGTTTGCTCTTGATGAGCCCTCGAGCTTCGCGCGACTCAAGAATTACTGGTATCGAGAGTTTATTCACAGCTTCAAAGGTGACGCTTCACAAGTATCAAAGTTTGTCGTCGGCACCAAGACTGATGTAGCACTGCATAGCTTCACACTACAAACAGAAGCAACATCTTTTTCTAAAGAAATTGGAGCAGAGATTTGGATCACCTCAGCACTCACATTATTCAACACTTACGAATTGTTTAACCGAGTCGCGGAGAAGGCAAGCACCTTGGTTACAGGTGGGATAAATCCGGTTGATGTCCAAGATTGCTCATCAAGTTTCGGTGACCACCTTCTGGACGACATGTTCCTTGGTGAAGGAGCCCTTGTGAGGTACCCTGATCCAGTCCTTTTAGAAACTGAAGAAGAGATTACAGATCTTCAGTTGTGTCATCAGTGTGTAACTATGACGGGGAAGAGAAGGAAATTCACCTGGGGGACTTGGTCAGAGGAATGGTAAAAACCTCTCTATTATTGCATGTGATGACGAGTTGAAAAGGAGTTATTAAAGCCAAAAACTACTTCTCAACCTAACGTTAAGGTTACTTAAAAATCTATCAGAAATACCTATTTCTGTAAATGTCATTAACTGCAAAATATTCCCAGGAAAATGGGATTTGATTGATGGCATAGCCGATGTCGACCTCTGAGCAGTTCATTGCACCTGACAAGTTATCTGTTTGAACAATGGAGAATCCGCGAAATCAATTAGCGAGGCAAAATTTAAACAACCTACCTTGGAACAGTGTTGACTCATCGTTAAGCAAACTTGAGCTAAAAGGACAGATGGCAATCTCGCTATTTCGTGTTGATATTTTATGAAAAGGCAATGTAAAAATGTAAGAGTAAGGAAATCCTTTCAAATCTTTTTAAACTTTTTCTAGCGCAAAGGAGGCTGTGTTCAAGCAGGAGATGTCGCGGCATCCAGACAGGGTATCGAACAAGCTTTGGGCATGTGTAATGGCTAACGCAACACCTAGCACTTGGCAGTACGAAAACGTAGAGGGTTTGATACATTACGGAACAAATGTTAGAAGACAACCCACAAAGACAGAGTTCAAGAACATAAAAAAGCTTCTCTTCACTTCACGTAAGTTTCTAGATGGTGAATTTGATAATAATGTATACTGAATTTGAGACATACACAAGATACTCTCAATGTATTTCCGAACAAACTGGTTCCGTGTGATGAGTGCTTGTGCCATGTGGATGGCTCTGCACGTGCGCAAAATGAAGAGTATCCTGCTGACAAGTGGGAATTATTTTCTCGATTAGCATAGATTTTTCTTTGTCCCACGCTCACGACAAAACGAATAACACCATTTTTAATTCAAAGGCTGAGCTTTTCTTCACTTTCCTATTTTATTTGATATTCTCACTATGGGTGCCTTCAACACGCGCCAAATGAATTTTTAGCGCATGGAAAAGATGGCTTCTCGTTGCTTTTTAATGATTTCCCATGACAAACTAAAAAATCTGCCGAAGGAATGCTTTGCACTCTGTGAGGAAAATTTTTTATTTGGTAACCGTGCAATAGATCTCTTTCATCCCACTTTCTATTCTTTACATGGTAATGATAAGGTAAACGAATGCAAGATAAGTGTCGGGGAAACCGGACGAAGGGTTTATTACAAGGGTAAATTGCGGTAAACTAGCATTTTCCTCAGGAGGAGTAGCAATAATTCTTATTGTTATATACCTTGACTTTCATTCAACAAAACGAGCACTGTGAATGGTAGATTCTTGGTCACATACCCGTGATCAAATTCAAATGTATCTCTTCCGAGATACAATTGCACAGTTGTTGCCCGCGCGCCGAATACAACAGCACGTTTGTTTGTTTTTGCCATGTGATTGTCTAAGGGAAAGTCTAAATAAATAATAAAGCACTTAATGTGCGGTCCCTCGGGAAACTAGTTAGTTTTGTTTTCCCTCGAGTCCTGATGTTTCCCGAGACTTCGTCACCTCGGGAAACATCAGGACTCGAGGGAATACAAGAGTTACCGTTTTCCTCGGGACCATACATCAAGTGTATATTATTTAATGCTTCACCAATTGGAATAACCTCCGACAGGAGAAACCATCCTGTAATTCTCCAGACTAAACCAATATCAACCTAAAGACGGCTGAGATTCAAGTATACTCTCTCACAGTTCCATTAACCCTCTTCCACAGGTGACCAGATGAACTGCGAAAGGGAACACGGCCTTTTTTACATGTTACTTCAGTCAGAAGACGGTAGAATATCAGAGGTTGGTCTCAACTCTGTCTTTACCAGATTGACCAAGGGAATTTCATCCGAGAAAGAAGTTATCCTGAAAAAATTCTACTTCAAGCCAATACCACTCTCTGAAAGGGTGGCTTGCATAGACATGTCCATTACTCATGCGGCCGCTATTGAGGAAGGCGCAACAAGAGTTACCAACTGGGGCCATGTAGACACTGTAGCACTCGGTCTTGATAAGGAAGACTCACTATATCATCTTGATGTATATGTTCCATTATCAGTATTATCAATGGACTGCCAAGTGAAACAAGTTACTTGTGGTTCAGCTTTCACTTTGATGCTGAGCTCAGAAGGAAAAGTCTTTTCTTGTGGATCGGGTGCTTTAGGAAAGTTAGGACATGGAGACGAAATGGACAAACCATTGCCCACATTGGTAGGTATCCGTTATGCAAGTTTTCTTTTTTTTAAACATTTTTCCATAACAAGGAAAATGCAATGTACTTAAATCGCATAAGTTACGCAGAACTGGTGAAGTAAACAATGTTTTCATTCTCGCATTCTGCTCCTCTTTTCCATCTTTCCTTCAGTCGCATGCTAATATTCCTTCATGGAAATTCTATCTGCTCAGGTGGTATCATACCTTAGTTAAGCAACTTTTCGGTGAAGAGTACGCTTGTAAAGCTGCAACCCTACAGTAGATACCTGAAGATACTCAAAATTTCTACAAAATTTCTCACAGCACATCCCGTTGAGAAGGTCTCCGATACCCAAATTTTCCATTTACTCTTTTAAGTTCCCCACCTCGATGAGGTGGGGGACAGCACTTACAAAAGACTCCTTTTACTACAAATTAATAGATTGAATCGTTAAAGGATATCCAGGCTATTGCCGCAGCAGGTGACCACGCGGTTGCATTAAACAAAAGAGGCGCTATTTACCAATGGGGACTAGATTGTGCTGATGTAGAAAGAGGAGAGTTCTTTTCAAAACCCCAAAAAGTAAGCAACCTCTTCAAAGTGGCTGTGAAGTCGGTGGTGTGTGGCACTTTTCACACTGTCTGCTTGGCGAACGGAATATACTACACCGGTATCGGGTATGCATGGGGGTTAGGTTCCGATGGTCAGCTAGGCCTGGGTCATCGCCGATGCCTTTCTGCTCCTGAATTTATTGGTGAACTTTATGGCAATAGTAAATTTGTGAAGCAAGTATCAGCTGGGAGGAAACACTCTGGGTTTTTAACCGTTGACGGAGAAGTGTACACTTGTGGAAACAATACCTTTGGACAGCTGGGTTACTTTACTGTCTCTGAATGTAGCGATGTCCCACGAAAGGTGTCCCTTGGAAAGAATGTGTCAGGAGACGAAATGAGGTTTGTAATAGTTGGCTCAAGCGTTGTTGATAAGTACTTTGCGTTTCACTCAAATACGATGAAAAAGATTCAGAGTTTGCTGTAACAGTCAAGCACATGGTTTTTGTTAACTGCGACTCTGTGCTGCGTGATGTTAGGCTTCATTACCTAGATAGATAGCAGAACTGTCAGATATAAAAGACGAGAGATGAAAATAATTTTTTAATAACACCAACTTGAAACTGTACAAATCTCTATTATTTTCACTCCCCACGTAAAATCATTAGCCGCTAAGAAAGTAGTCAAATACAAGAAATTTCAATCAGATGAAAAGTTCCAGATTACTTTAGGTTTTATATGTTTGGAGCTAGTATTCTACTTCAAAATTTTTAGATGAGGCTCAGTTATTCCTTTCATTCTCACTCTTTGTCAGTCTCTCAGTTGCGACATTCTGTGTCTTGACCGACCCTCCCTGAGTAGCAAGTGACCTTGAACAAAAAGTAACTCCCTACTCCTCCCCAGGGTAAGATTTGACATAAACGCGCTTTCGCTAAATATTCAAATTTCGCGCTCGTGCAGTAATCGGCTATGTTTTAATTTACCTCGTGAATTTCGCTGTTGTAATGGCAGCGAGTTTGAATTTCCCTCTTGAATCAATAAGCCATTGTTTGGCTCTAAAGCTATTGTTTCAAGATATCCTTTTATGGATATTTGAGATACTAAACAAAGGGCATTGTCTTTGAATTTGATCAGCTTTTCTTGATACGTTCGGTATCACTTACTTTTGCCGTTAAATAGAAGCTAAAGCAAATATATAGAACCGACACTGTATATTTCGCTATGAGATATGCCTTGGTGGGCTGCTTTAACTATCGAATAAGAGGGTAAGTTTCTAAAGAAACTGTGATGCTTCTGCAGTGGGAGAGTATAACAGGGTAATTTAGTATTACCAACTGAGTTGATAACGTAAATTGGCCACTGTAAAGAGTTATAAAGCTGACGTTTCGAGCGTTAGCCCTTCGTCGGTCACTCTGACGAAGGGCTTACGCTCGAAACGGCACCTTTGTAACTCTTTATGGTCTGTGGCCAGTTTACGTTATCAAATCAGTTGATAATACCAAATTACCCTTCTTTAACTATCGTTGCTCACGAAATATCTTCTTCCGCACTAATCCACCCTCATTTCCATTGATTTACTGACAACTGTTGGTTTCTCTCGTTAGAGCGGAAGAACTGTGCTGTAGTGAAGACTACACTATGGTTCGAACCACTGGTGGAGATGTAATGATATGGGGAAAATGCCAATATGGGGCTAAGTTGAAAGATCCAATACCTTTTGATGTGAATAATGAAGCCGCCTCTGACCCTGCTGCCGCTGATGAGGCGGTAAGCATCAGAGATGTCACCACGTGTTATGTGCCATGTGAAAAATCCTTTATCGAGCTTGTAGTAGCGCTGACTGGCACCGGTAATCTGATATTTTGCGCAGGAATCTCTTCCAAGTTTGATTGCCAGGCCATGCATGATTGCATACTACAGATTCAATGCAACACGATCGACTTGATTACTCTTCGCGCGGTGGGCTCAGTTCTGGTCAGCATGGATAGGCAAGGAAAAGTGTATTATGTCGACGTCTGGAGGTGGTTGTTACAACATTTTTCTCTTGAACCTCAAGAAAATACAGTTCCTGAAGACCTCATACGTTCCCTTTTCTCCCAGTTGAAAGAGTCAGAAGCTGATAGATCACCGAAAGTTGATTTCACTGCCGTCCCTTTTCATGGTGACACTTTAATGGCAGTGGAAGCAAGTCTCAACACGTTTCTATTTTGCACTACCATTGGAGATGTGTACAGTTGGTCGCCGATGGCAAGCAGGGATGTTGTGTGGCATAAGGAATTGAACTGTGAAATAATTGTACAAATCGCTTGTGGTGCGGACCACCTAGCTGCCTTATCCGACAGAGGAACTCTCTTCACTTCTGGAGAGAATAATTCAGGCCAGCTGGGAAGTGGTACATTCCAATCCTCCCGAACTTTTCAGTTTGTTCCAATAACAGAGTTTGACAGGGTTCAAGCTATATGTTGTGGATGGGCGAGCACATCTGTTCTCACAGAAAATGGCAAGGTTTGTCTCTGTTTTTTATTCCAAACTTTACATTTCCCACTTTGTTACAGTCTACGAATAACCTGTATTTTCAGTTGCCTTTTCTGTGTAGGTTATGGTCATCTCGTGGCAAAGATAGACCCCGGACCAGGTCGCGTAGATTTCACCTAGCTGGCGTAGGTTACGTGACAAAAAGTTCATTGGCGGTTGCATGTTCTAGCTATTAAACTGGTGTACAAATTTTCTTTATTAATACTAGTATTCTTACCGTTGTTGACGGATCATAGGATATCCGGCAGAACCTCCAATAATGTGGCAAGTTACTTAAACGGCCTTTGCATCAAATTTAATAAATGCTTGCATCATTTACAATGTTGAATCTTTTTTTCAGGTTTATTTCTGGGGTCAGCTAGATTTACCAAAGGGGGAAAAAACAAGGAAAAAGCTCTTGAGTGTCACTGCCTCAGTGCAAGCCATGGACATTCCAAAGCTGCTGAAGGAGACGCAGTACAGATCTTCTCCTGCCGGGTACAAATTGGAAATCATTGGCGACGTTGGAATCGCAGACAATCACCTTGCTGTGGTTGGCAGATTGTTTGAAGTGGAAATTTCCAAAAGATATAAAAGCTCACACGACAGTACTTGCGTGGTAATATGCGTTAATGCAAAAAGCTGCCAACAATTGCTTGTTCATTATTCTCATCTTTGCCATTTTTCTCCTTTCCTTGCACAGGAATTTCGAGCCGAGATAATTAACTGCCAAGACCCCCTAAGACGTGTTCATTCCAAGGGAAAGATAAAGCAGTCACTTAGTGCGGATGGGGTGTACGTTGCTTCCATGGTTTTCTATTCTGAAGGATCTTTCAAGGTCTCTATAACAAGAAATGGAAAGAATCTCCTTGGGAGTCCGTTTAAAGTCACAACAGAAAAAAGCGTTTCGTCGAAGAGAATTAAACTGTCGCTGATTAGTTCAGACACTGAGTGTATGAGAGAAGTTGGTGGGGTCCTTAAGAAAGCCATTGGCCCATATGAATCATGGATTCAATTGACGGGGGTTCCAGCCATCAACACAGATTTATTGACACAGGAAGTATTTATGATGACTTCGATGACTGACAGTGGAATTTACGTCTACGTATGGGACGCCTGCAACGGAAACCTGCCTGAGGAGAACCTCAACTTCTGGTTGCACTTACTGTCACAACATGCATCTTCCGCCGATGTAATCCTTTTGGCTATAAATGTCAGTACTACACATGCCAATGACATCGACTTAACGCCATTCCAGAAAGTTAATCCAAAGATAAAGGGATCCATTCTCGTTGGGACCACCTTTGCTTCAGAACCAAGCGAGCTGTTAGAGGAATTACTGTTGGTACTAAGTGAATCAAACTGCCACCAAAGTCCCGTCTGGTACAGATTAGAAAGTTTGGCTTCAAAAGTCCTTGAGCTGAAGAGGAAAGGAATTGAGCATCTTGATTATTCTACTTTTAAGAGTCTAGCCAGTGAGTGTGGCATCCAGGGGGATCATCTATGCAGAAAAGCTGCCAACTACCTTGAGTGCACAGGATTGGGTATCTTAATTGGAGCAGATTCGGTTTTCTTAGTTCTCCGACCCCATTGGCTTGAAAGGCAGCTCACCGAACTAGTGAGGCCCAGTCACTTCGGGAGCCTAAGCAGGAAAGCCTTAGGTACTGTTAAAGTATCGACAATTTTCCGTTATCAGTGAGATCACTTTATATAGACCCCTAAATAATGGGTTTATGGGAGTGCTCAATTTACACCGTGGAGGAATGTGAAGATCAAAGCATGAGTCCCGCGAAAATTCAAAATCGCCCTTATGCATGACTACTTCATTTGCTAGACTAGACCCAGGCCTCTTTTCCACGAAATTTATCTAAAATCTTTACCACTTTTCTTGATCTCCGTTCCCAAGGAATACTTTCTATTTTAACTTCACAAGTCGCACTTTGCAATATGGGCGTGGGAGGAGGAATTAACTATTTATGTTAATAAGCATAAAGCCTTTTTCGAGGCACCAGACGCTCCCAGAATTAGTAATTCTATAGTACAAAGTTGTCTCTAGAGATATTTTAAGTGTTCTTGTAACTCCTTGGGGTTCTCATGAACGTCTTTTTCATCTGTTTTAATTCCCCAGACTCGACAAAACAACACATTGTCAACTTTTTGGTTGAAAAGCGAGTGGCTGTTGAGACAAGAGATGGAGGTGCAGTTTACATTATTCCGTACCTGACTTCAAAATCTATCACAGAAAAGAATTGGCCTCCGGTAGAGGAGTCCAAATACACCATCTACAGACATTTGGTGTTTAAGGTGCCGCCTTATCTTGTCTATTCCAATTTCCATGACCTCGTTGCAAACATTCTGCAAGAATATAGTCAAGTGATTGTGGGGAAATATTCTCTGGTTATCTACGGGGACGATCAGTATGACTGTCGTATTGACTGCGGGCCTTGTTTTGTCAACAAAACTGTCATGGAGGTAAGAGTGACAGTGCGGGCACACAGCCAAGATGTCTGCAGGGCAGGTGCAGAAGCAACAGTACGTTTCCTGAAAACAAGCCTTGCGAATTTACCTGGCTTTTGTGAGATCAAGGTGTCTTGTAGTGCCTGTCAGCAACATTATTTTGATTTGTCCTTTCTACAAGAGGCAACAGCACGTGGCGTGGACAGGTGTCATTGTGAAAGATGTTATGACAAAAAATCTAACATCAGTGACATGTTAAATGGATTCAAAGATACGCAGTTGATTCCAGTTTTGGAATGGCATTCTTTAAATGGAACCGGTAGGTAGAAACTTAGAGACCAATACTCACTTACCCTGACCTGTGTGAGTTTACTAGTCTTGCGTGACCTCCAGAGCTGAAATTTGAATCATAATCACGTCCACAACTTAAAGCATAGGGGTCTTTTTCCTGTAGATTTCCAGAAAAAAACATATAAAGGATACTGTTGGCCTGTTGAGGATGGCCTTGGACCTTGTTTTTGTGCATGTTTCAAGGGCGAAAAGTGAACAAATTGAATTATGGATCGTTGTTGTGTTGGAAAGAAATAAAACTTGGTTCAACTTGCAAAGTTCATTACGGATGGAGAAGAAAGACGCCAAAACCAAATCATTAAACACTCAAACTCGTACTGAGTTTTTCACTCATCAACTTTGCCTTGTCTTTAACGAAGCAGGTGACCCGTACCGTAGGCTTGATGATCCTAACACTCTGACGCGTCCCCTGATGAAGTACCTTGGTGATCGCGTTGACAAACATGAAGCAAAACTGCTGAGAGAGATCAGAGAAAGGATTAACGACTTGACAAAAGTCTTCATGGAAATGAAAAATGTAAGAATAGCGTTTAGCACTGGTGATCAATATGACAGATTTTTGCTAAGTCTTCGTCTTGAATTGCCGAAGAGAAAAGTACGAACATAAGGCTTTTGCCCATTAGAACTGAGGAGGACAGTCACCAGGAGGGAAGCGGGTAATCAAAGAATCATAACCATTTTAGCAGAGTTAATAGACAAAAGACTTGGTACTTTCATGTAAGTATATTTTATAGACAATTTGACTGTGTTCCCAGGCTAAGGAATTCCAATCTTATCTCTCTGTAATTTATGCTCTCTATTAGAGCTTGCTGGTGTCGTGGAGGTGTTTCAGATTTTGAATTGTGATGTTAATCTGCATTTTTTTGAAAACAGAGCTGCTGTTGTCTCCACACTTGATTTCGTTTGCGCCCAAAATATGAAATAACCATATTACTGTCTACTCTCGGCCTCGACAGTTTCTGTGGCGGTTTGTTTAATTTGAATGTGGCACGAACTTGACATATGCACACTTTTCTCTTTCTCGTTTTCTGATATGTCTGTATCACTTTCCGTAGTACGATGTTCCACGAACCATTTGCCTTCTGCCAGAACTCCGGAATCGCTCCTCTGTTTTGAAATTGAACGCGATAAAAAGGCTTCTAACCTTTGGTCAGCCAAAATATCGGTTGTTTCTGCTTTGTGAAGGAAACGGAGACGGTAGTGGGGTACACTTTCTGGACTCCGGCAAGCATGAAGGATACAGACTAGAGAGTATGGTAGCTGCTGATCTCATCAAGAAAAGCGTTAATTTTTTGCGCTTTTCTTTGCAAGTAAGTTTCTTGCAGACCGTTTGTGGGCAACATCGACACGAATTGATTCGGAGTGTTATAGCGTTAATTCGTGGAATTCTAAATTCACTCTTGTCTCTTTTTCAACGTTAACCATAGTTCGCCAATATTTTCCTCTTTTCAGCTTCTCATCAACATTTCCTCTGTGGCGAGCATCGCTGCAACCCTCTTTGATGCGGAAGAAACTCTGAACACTGTCCTGGGCACAATAGGCCTTGGTGGAGCTGTGCTTTCTGGAGTTCGATGGAAGAATGTCTTTAAAGAGGTTTGTGATATGCATTGACTTTTAAAATCAACGACATCTACGAAACTTCTTCATCACATATATACCTCGTTAAGCAAACGTTACTCGTTACTCGCGTTTTCTCCGCTTCAGTTGGTGTGATTATTTGTTCGTTGTGATGTTTTTCTATGTTGTATTTTGAGAAATGTGTTCCAATATACCAAAATCCAAAATCCTACGTTACTTATCTTACACACAGATGGACGGTTTCCTCAAGACTGTTGAGGAATCATCGGGTTCCATTCCGCAACCCAAAGGGCTAACTGGCGTATCAGGTACATTCCGCGGCTATCAACTGGGTGGTGAACATTATGAATACTTGCGAGAAGTTCTGTTAAAGCTAGGAACCAAAGACAACTTCGGTGGGTTGCGACAGGAATATCGCGAAGGGTTTGGCGTCATTTGGGTATGTGAAAAGCACAGAAAGAACAGCAAAGACACCAAAGTATTTCACATCATGCCGTGAGACAACGATTAATCAAGTCAACTACATCATGATAATGTATGAAGTAACTTATGTTTAACTTGTGAATTTCGATGATGAATGTCGAATTGGATGTTACCGAGAACTTGCAGTGAAGGTAATTACAGAAAGTAAAGTTCTATCCTAAAATTGTGGCTTTATGGCTCAGTTGGTAATAGCGTCCAGAACGTAGTGATAGGACTCGGAGGCACAACAATCCTAAATTGATATTTTCAAGCTTTATTTTCTGCGATCAGTTCAATTGCAGCTAAGCTGTAAGAAATATAATATGACGAAACTTTTCACGCCTTTCTACAGCTCTATTACTCCAGAACTTGTGTTTAAGTCGTTTTCTATATGTTAAGAATGCATCCCACGATTCGTAAACAAAGTGTGTGATGACCCAATTGGTCCATTTTGTGGTTAAGAACAGAAGAACTGGACATTTCTGGACAAGAACTGAAACTCGAATGTAACTCGCCCTACTAGGTAAACTGTGCAAATTCAACCAAAGATTCTTTTATGTTTTTTGATCTCAAAACCGTAAGCCTTTTCAAAGAAGCAATAATTGAGAGCCCTTAAGCGCAGATAAAATTTAATGATAGCTCCTTGTAAACAATTTATGACTGGGACTAGCTGATTAGGTAGATAGATAGATAGATAGATAGATAGATAGATAGATAGATAGATGGTGCCAATTTCCTCCCTTGCAGCCAAGGGCTGAATTGCGGAGGAACCAGAGAGGTGAGATCGGACGTCAGCATATTAAAGGCGCCTCTGGCAGCCGCTTCAGTCCATTGTGATCACACCTCACCCACCCAGACCTACGACGGCACAAATCGAGATAGACCACAACACCGGGCACTACGTGCCCTACTCTTTGCGAGCAGTGCGTGCGTTCTTTTACGTCCCACAATTTATTTGTAACATAGAACGGTTGTGAGACGGGACCTCCGGCTTTACGTCTTATCCGAGAGACGAAGCAAAGTGGGTAAAGCATCTTGCTTAAGGATACAACGACATGCCCCTGGTAGGACTTGAACCCGGGCCCTTCGACCCAGAGTCCAGCGCACTAACCACTGGACCACTGACGCCCCACAAATAGGTGCATAGGGGCATAGGTGTAGTATAGCTTACTGGGACAAGTTCAAATAGACTATATCAATATATTTTTTTATACTCGTGTACACCAAGCTCCAAAAAGATTAGAATAAGGGTAGGCTATCTCGAGTTTCTTTTCGTAACTTCACTCCTTCTCTCCTTGGAGAAACAAAAGGGAAACACTAGCTACACGGTTGAGCTGGTTGTTCTGATTTTTATTAATTGAGAAATGAGCAAAAACTATCAATGTAATGTATTCACACAAAACAAGTAATTTATAGGCAAAGCATGGGAAAGTTTTTAAAGTGTGTTCTTAATGCTATGAGCTGCAATATAAATTCTACATTCTTCAAGTCAACGGGAACATCATTATCGGTTGTTAGAAAGCCATGAAACATTTTCAATAGATGAAATCAGAAATTACAAAGTTCCCTTTTAACGAACATTAAGTTGAAATAGTAAAAATGTATTTTTATCAAAACTAATAAAGATCTCTAATTTCTACTGTGAAACGCTTAGTAAGCTTTCCCCACTTTGATGCAGACACTATACCATGTGCAAATTTACTCTCCTCATCCAATAAAGGACTTGGATGTACACAGGCTACTTTGTTCAGGCTACAATTTGTCTTTATTCAATTATCACATTTTCAAAAATTAATAAACAAAAAGAATTCCTTTGCATCCTTTACCTAAATAATCTAGGCAATAGCCTTTTTTGGGTTTAAAATACATGAGAGGTCAAAGTTTCCTTTGCCAAAGTTCCTTCCATACATCAGAATGGAAAAGACAGGAGAACTCGAATTACTAGCATTACTTTATGACTAGCACAGTCTAAAACACCTTCTAACACTCTTTAAGAAAAACCCTCAGTGTTATGGTTGGAATAATTTGAACTAACTTGATCCAAATGTAACTAATTTTTGCAGATTACAGTACAATTACGGTGACCAAACATGAACTACAACCACAGCAAAGTAGTTTCAGTCTGCTCCTTCAAATGCTACAGCTGCCTCAGCTCGAACATAGAATGGCCCCTCACGTTCATATTCCCGCAGTCGTAAATGAATGGGCTTATCAAACACTTCCTTAGAGAATGGAGAATGAACAAGTTCTGCTATAAACTCATACTTAAGTTCCTTGCCAGTCTTGTCTGTTTCTGTCTTCTTGTCTAAAAGGTATTCAAGGAAACCTGCAAGAAAAAAATATATATTATAAGCCCTAAAGTTTTAGGCCACTTTGGGGGGGACAAATAGTCATTTAGTCCTCGTTATTTATCCACAATGTACCACAAATAGGTAGGTTTAGGTGCAAGCTCTCTCAAGGTGAGATGGAAATTGTTAACCTAAACTATCTTAACTTATTTAAGTTACCATCTCCAAGAGGGTACTCTGAACACTGTCCTTGGAACAATAGGCCTCAGTGGAGTTGTGATTTCTGTGGTTTGGTGGAAGAATGTCTTCAAAGAGGTTTTTTTTTTTGCAAGACACCGCAAACTGTCTGCAGTCCATCATACGCTTTGTGATATTTTCATTAGGATTCACATTTCAGATGATGCACATCCACGCTTCACAAGTAAGGACATGCAAAGAGTTTCACCATGTGCAAGCATATGTAGCAAGATAAGCACATTCATCTCATCATCTATTTCTGTTCTAGACCAAAGTTTGTGTCCAGAATAGGTTTCCAGCTTTATGATTACAAGATACTATTTATTTAATAATATTAGTCTTCTTTGTTTTACCTGGGCAAGTGGTCATGTTTTCTTGTGCCCATCGGTATTTGGCAAGACTTCTAAACACTTTCAACACAGCATAGTGAACATCTTGAAAAGGTTGTTTGGAAATTTCCATCAGTTCCTGAAGTGGATTAGGTGTCATAGCAATAAAGAGCAATCTTGTCAAAACTGACAAATCCTCAGAAGGAACTTGAGTGGAGTGAAAAATCAAGGCCAGAGTTTCCAAGGAACGAGCCTTCACATCAGCTTGGGAGGAAGTGATGTTTGTGCACAAGACTTTCATGATCTCATGAACGCGGCTCTTATCATCAAATACTACTTGCAGACCTGCTTCTGAATGTGACACAGCACCAACTGTTTCTATGGCAATCAGTTTAAGAGATGGATCTGCAGCTGTTAGGAAGGAGATGACATTTTCTAAAAAGGCTGGATACTGCTGAATCACTTCTGCTGGTCTGGACTGAGCCAGATAACCAAAGAATCTGATAATACCTGTAAGATTTCAAGATCAAGAAAATGTATTACACGAGTATATTTTATTTAATTTATGCCTAAGTCATCTGCGAACAAAAAATTGTATAGGAAAGTATGTTACATAACATTTCACTCCCAAATTGCAAAAGATACTTATAAGAGAAGCAATTTTTTCTTTGTTATAAGAATTTTATGATAAATTAGGAGAGGGCCAACACATCAAATTGGGAGACTACCAATCAAATCAGAAGGGTTGGAATTTCTGCATCATTATTTCAAAAACTATGAAGAAGATATTTTGGTTTTATCAACTTAGTTCAGATTGTGTTTATTGAATATTGACCACTGTGAAGAGATTCTAAAGCTGACGGTTCGAGTGTTTACATTATGAACTCATTTGATAAAACCAGATTATCCAGTACTACTGTCTACTGACACTACCCTACAGTTTCTTTAGAAGCTTACCCTTCTATAAAATCTGAACATTTAAATCATTTTAATTGACTTTCTGTGTTTGAACTGTCTATACTAAAAATGAAATCTTACTTGGTAACATCAAAGAGATCAGTGGATCTACTTCAGCAGTAATCAATAAATTGTTTAGCTTATTTGCTATGCCACTTTCTTCAACAAACATGAGCCCATTTGTTCCTGAATCTGCAAGTTGCGTCAAAAGCTCAATGCTGTTCAATCTGAGCAAAATATCATCTCCATCAAGTTCTTTCGCCAATTTCTCCAAAACACCTGATTTTCTGCATAATTCAAACGCTTTTTTGGAGAGACGTTGGATAGCCACAAAAAGCTCATACACTCTGAACCGGATAATATCTTTTTTCGTTAGAAGCTCCTCGATTTCACTCTGAATCTGATGTTCAAACAGAATCTCCAGACCGGATTCATGTTTTGCAGTGTTGATAAGTGTATTTGAGGCCAACTCGACGCAAGCAAGGCTCTCGTTGCTCAGCGCACGAGTGGTGTAAACCAGGATATCCACGTTGTCCAAAATAGCGAGAAGGCCGTTAACAGTTGCAGAGCATCTTTCCAGCTCACCCAAGCAAAACTCGCGGACCTCAAACTGTGGATGATTCAAACCTTCGATGACGAAATCGTGGTACTGAGTTATAATTGCGTCTGCCTTCTCTACAGATAGCAATTTGTTCAATATCCCTTTGCACAGTGAAATTTGCTCTTCGTTGGTTGTACTGAAACAGCCAAACAACGAACGAGCTGGGATATGAGGCGCTATCTCACGAGTACCAAAAGATGAGCTGTTAAGAAGGGCACTAAGATCTTGTAAAGTTATCATTAACTCTTCGCCCGACGTATTTGAGAGTCTCTGCACAATCTTCGCACACTTCTCGGCAGCCATCTTGGTTCAATGTCGCGCCCGCGAGCATCTGCGGAGGTATGAAAAGGAAATTGCTTCATGCAACATCAATGAATTATCATTGAATTCGGGACATACTGCATGGTAGAACAACATATGGTCTATGGTAGGCTATATTGTTGTGTCACTTTGTGGAACTGTTATGTAAGACATATCACTGTGTTAACTGGAATAGTAGGTACGTCCATCTACACTGTCTACAGTAGGTAAAACTATCTACACTGTCTACAGTAGATACAACAATCTACACTGTCTACAGTAGGTACAACTATCTACACTGTCAACAATAAGTACAAATATCTACACTATCTACAGTAGGTACAGCTTTCTACACTATCTACAGTAGGTACAGCTTTCTACACTGTCTACAGTAGGTACAGCTTTCTACACTGTGTACAATAGGTACAACTATCCACACTGTCTACAGTGGATGCAGCTGTCTACACTGTCTACAGTAGCTACAGCTATCTGCACTGTCTACAATAGGTAAAACTATCTACACTGTCTACAATAGGTAAAACTATCTACACTGTCTACAATAGGTACAACTATCTACACTGTCTACAGTAGCTACAGCTATCTACACTGTCTACAATAAATAAAACTATCTACACTGTCTACAATAGGTAAAGCTTTAATAAAATACGTCCACAGAAAAATCCGTTTTTGCTGACTTTTCTATTTTTACCTCTTCTTATCATCATTGTTATCTTTCCTTTTTCTTTTTTTGTTTCTGAGCATTTATCTTCTACGGTTTTGGTACTTGTGACAATCGGAAAGGCCTCTCGATTTGCACATTTTGTTTGTATCGAGGCTTCCATTACATAACAAAAGGGAATTTTTGGCACATTTTGCATAGGGTTTAATACGTAAAGTATTCATCAAACAGCCGAATAGTCGTGAGAGAGCCCGGGCCGAAGAAATCGAAGCTAAGGTTTTCTTTTTCCTTAGTTTGCTTTGCCCAATTTTCTTTCTTCTTTTTCTCATAAATTTTTGGATTTCCTTTATTGCATTGTAAAGTCGGAATGACCTTTCCCGCCAAATTGAGAACTCTTTGCCACGAGACCTCCACGGGAACTCGATGATGCGTTTGGAGGCCAGTTTACGATCAGACAACGACATCCCAACGTCAGAGTTCAGCAGGTAGACATACTGAGAAAACATTTACCTCCTTCTAACTTTCATTGCTTATCGAAGGATGACGAGATTGAAATGGATAATACATAAGAAACGTCAAAGGAAGAAAAGAGGTAAAAATAATACATAAAACGGTTAAAGAAAAACAAAACCATTTCTATTTCAAGGAAAAAGAGTCTTTGCCGGCGACTTCTGAGTAACAGAAAACTCTACAGGATTTAAAATATAACTAACAATTAACAAAGTGGCCCGAGAAAGAAAACTGCTCTGAAACAGAAGAAGGGAAAAGGAAAAAAGAAGATAAAAATGATGATAATAGGGAGAAAAAGTAGAAGAAAATCAGCAAAAACAAAAACGCAATCTCGCGGGGAGGAGTTCCTCGGCCCCCAAGCCAGTTTGAGAGTTACTCCTTGTCTGAAAGCTCCAAATCATACTCGGGGAGAAGTTATTCAGCCCCCAAGCCAGATTGAGAATAACTCCTATAGCGTGATTCGAACCTGCGACCTCGATGACCTCTCTTGCACTCGTTGCGCGCCTACGATTGCCGCTCGACCATCTCGAAACTGCATATTTAAATGGTATAAGTTGTCGGTGTACTGAGTTTTAAAATACGATGTTTTTTTCGCCTTTATGATTACGTGATTTTATGCGTAGTAAAATATGTGCAATACAATTCTGAGGAGTCATATTCAAGAGCTTTAGCAAACGAAGCCGTCCGCCATTACAACATATGCTAATATTCCTCGTGTAGATCGCTTTTGTCGGTTCTTTATTAGACTTGTTTCCTTTATTCTTGACCGGAGACGCTTGATTGCACTCTCAGTAAGACAAAGTTCCTCACCCTCCCCCCCAACCTGGCATTTCAAAACTCACTACACCGACAATTCATACATAATAAATATGTAGTTTCGAGATGGTCGAGCGGCAATCGTAGGCGCGCAACGAGTGCAAGAGAGGTCATCGAGGTCGCGGGTTCGAATCACGCTATAGGAGTTATTCTCAATCTGGCTTGGGGGCCGAATAACTTCTCCCCGAGTATGATTTGGAGCTTGCGGACAAGGAGTAACTCTCAAACTGGCTTGGGGGCCGAGGAACTCCTCCCCGCGAAATTGCGTTTTTGTTTTTGCTGTTTTTCTTCTACTTTTTCTCCTTATTATCATCATTTTTATCTTCTTTTTTCCTTTTCCCTTCTTCTGTTTCAGAGCAGTTTTCTTTCTCAGGCCACTTTGTTAATTGTTAGTTATATTTTAAATCCTGTAGAGTTTTCTGTTACTCAGAAGTCGCCGGCAAAGACTCTTTTTCCTTGAAATAGAAATGGTTTTGTTTTTCTTTAACCTTTTTATGTATTATTTTTACCTCTTTTCTTCCTTTGACGTTTCTTATGTATTATCCATTTCAAGCTCGTCATCCTTCGATAAGCAATGAAAGTTAGAAGGAGGTAAATGTTTTCTCAGTATGTCTACGTGCTGAACTCTGACACTGGGATGTCGTTGTCTGATTGTAAACTCCAAAGAAATTCCCAGTTTCCGCACCTTATAAGCGTTTGTCGATGCGTACATGCTGCCGATCGACCGATGAAACGCATCATCGAATTGCCTTGGAGGTCTCGTGACAAAGAGTTCCTCTCAATTTGGCGGGAAAGGTCATTCATTCCGAATTTACAATGCAGTAAAGGAAATCCAAAAATTTATGGGAAAAAAAAGAATGAAAATTGGGCAAAGCAAGCTAGGGAAAAAGAAAAACTTAGCTTCGATTTCTTCGGCCCGGGCTCTCTAACGACTATTCGGCTGTTTGATGAATACTTTACGTAGTAAACAGCTAAACTGAAAGGATTCGCTTCTCACCAATGCCAGACGCTTTGGGTCTTTAGTTAAATCTATGACCAAACAAAACCGGTCACCTGGTTTCTTGGGGGATGGTTAACGCTTTGTCACGAACAGCAAAGAGAAAGCAGACTCACTTAACAACTTTTTTCAATCAGTATTCAGTCCTAACGATGGTACTTCTGAATCTTACCAAGGGCCATCTACTATGCCGGTTCATCATTTAAGTGAAATCCGCCTTACAATTTCAGAGGTAACTAAATTTCTGACAGACATTGATGTAAACAAAGCACATGGCCGCGACAACATTCCTGGTAGATTGCTGAAGGAAACTGCACTTGAAATTGCCTCTCCCGTCTGCCGTTTGTTTAACCTATCGTTGTCTCTCGGCAAGTTTCCTGATCAGTGGAAATTAGCTAATGTATGTCCTGTCTACAAATCCGATGATCCCACATTACCCAAAAACTACCGCTCAATTTTATTACCGTGCATTATATATCCAAATGCCTAGAAAGATGTGTCTTTAACCACTGCTATACCCTCATCTCGCCACAACTCTACCATCTGCAGCATGGTTTTCTTAAAGGAAGGTCCATTGTTATTCAGCTCCTCCAGGTCTATCACGAATTGATTCAAGCCCTAGCCAAAGGCAAGGAGATTGACATAGCTTATTTGGACTTCGCTAAAGCATTCGCAAAGTCCCTCATTGTGCCTTGCTAAATAAGCTATCTCGATTCGGAATATCTGAGCAGCAAATAAACTGGTTTCAGAGCTATCTTTCTGATAGATATCAACGAGTAGCACTACAAGGCACCTATTCCGACTCGTTACAAGTCTTGTCCGGTGTTCCGCAAGGCTCAGTATTGGGCCCTCTGCTTTTCCTTGTCTATATAGACGACATTCCTCAATGTATTAAACATGACTCTAAAGTTGCCATATTTGCAGACGATCCTAAGCTGTTTAAGATAATTGAAAAATCATCGGATAAATTTTCAATTCAACAAGACCTAACGCAGCTCTCAATCTGGAGTGATACCTGGGAAATGTGTCTCAGCATACCCAAATGTAAGGCCTTGAATATCTCTTGGAAGAAAACTCCCACAAAACGGGAATACCACCTTAACGGGTCCTCACTGGCAACAGTTATCGAAATTAAAGATTTGGGCATAACTGTCACCAATACTCTCCAATGGTCTCAACATATAAAGCTGATTTCCTCTAAAGCAAACAGAACGCTTGGCCTTATTCGTAGGGTCTGTAGATATATCAATGATCCTGACATCAAGAAACTTTTATACTACTCAAGTTCGACCACAACTAGAGTGCGCATGTGAACTATGGTCACCTTACACGTCAAAGGACAAACTATTGTTAGAAAACGTTCAGCGCAGGGCCAAAAAGTTTATCTTGAATTATCTAAGGGATATGTCCTACAGGGATCGGTTGCTTAAACTTTCTCTATTACCACTAGAATATAGAAGGGAAATGAAAGACTTGGTACTTATCTATAAAGCTAGAGCAGGCTTCATTGATCTGGGTCACCACGACTTTTTCCGTCAAACTGTAGTTCGGCAGAAAACGCGTAATTCGAGTGAATTAAATTATCAAATACCACACACAAAACAAAATTACTTAATACATTCGTTTTATTACAGGTCTATCAATCTTTGGAACAAATTACCAAAGGACATTAAAAGCGTGGACTCATTTCATACTTTTAAAAGGAGGCTTTTAGATTTTTACGATGAAAAAACCGTTTCTTATAATCTTCCAAGTCGTGAGGGTGTAAGTTAATGAACCTATTCTTAAATTGACTTGGTTGTAAATAATATCATATGATAATTATTGCTAGTTTTATTACTACTTTCACGATTATAATTATTACAACTATTTTGTTAATATTTATTGAGGTTGAATATCAATTGGGACATCGTCCTGTTTTCTTCTCCAGTTGCCGATACTATTCTGTACGTGTAACAAATTTCAATAAAGTTAAAGTTAAACTATTAAACCCTATGCTATAAATGTGCCATAAATTCCCTTTTGTTGCCTAATGGAAGACTCGATGCAAACAAAATGTGCAAATCGAGAGACCTTTCCTATTGTGCCACGAACCAAAACCGTAGAAGATAAATGCTCAGAAACAAAAAAAGAAAAAGGAAAGATAACAATGATGATAAGAAGAGGTAAAAATTGAAAAGTCAGCAAAAACGCATTTTTCTGTGAACGTATTTTATTAAAGCTTTACCGAATGTAGACAGTGTAGATAGCTGTACCTACTGTAGACAGTGTAGAAAGCTGTACCTACTGTAGATAGTGTGGATATTTGTACCTATTGTTGACAGTGTAGATAGTTGTACCTACTATTGACAGTAACGATAGTTGTTCCTTTTGTGGACAGTGTAGATAGTTGTATCTGCTGTAGACAATGTAGATAGTTGTACCTACTGTAGACAGTGTAGATAGCTGTACCCACTGAAGACAATGAAGATAGTTGTACCTATTGTAGACAGTGTAGATAGCTGTACGTACTTTAGACAGTGTAGACACCTGTACCTACTGTAGGCAGTGTAGATGGTTGTAGCTATTGTACACAGTGAAGATGGCTGTACTTATTGTTGACAGTATAGATAGATTTACCTATTGTTGACAGTGTAGATAGTTGTATCTACTGTAAACAGTGTAAATAGTTGTACCTGCTGTAGACAGTGTAGATAATTGTACCTACTGTAGACAGTGTAGATATTTGTACCTACTGTAGACAGTGTAGCTAGTTGTACCTACTGTACAGTGTAGAAAACCGTACCTTTCTGTAGACAGTGTAGATAGCTGTACCTACTGTAGACAGTGTATATAGTTCTACCTACTGAAGACAGTGTAGAAAGTTGTATCTACAGTAGACAGTTTAGATAGTTGTACCTACTGTAGACAGTGTAGATAGTTGTACCTACTGTAGACAGTGTAGATAGTTATACCTTCTGTAGACAGTGTAGATAGTTGTACCTTCTGTAGACAGTGTAGATAGTTGTATCTACTGTAGACAGTGTAGATGGATGTACCTATTGTACCAGTTGACAGTGATATGTCTTACATAACAGTTTCACAAACTGACACAACAATATGGCCTACCTGAAGAAATTTTACAAAGTGATTATACGTTGTTCTACTTTGCAGCATAAACCTTGAATTCGCTAAAGAATGCGTCGCGCGCTCGCGAGTTATTAAAGAAAAGCTACAAAATAAGGCAAAGAAAAGATGACCACCTTTTCTGCAGAATAGCCATCGTTTTTTGCGTTTTCGAGGATTGAGGCGCGTTCGAGGAAAGCGATTCAAGCGCGAGAAAGGCACGCATTTTCATTACCCCATCGCGCGTGACGCCCGCTTCGCCTGAGTTTATTCTGAAGCGCGCCTTTAAGGGAATTGCGATCGGAAAAATAAATGCCGTATAAATGTTACGTCTGTGTCAAATGGGACCAAATGGGATGCCTCCCCATGCGCAAGATTGCACAAAAATGACCCCCATTCTGCAGGAAAACCTTCTACAGCACACCCATCCGAGAAGAAAAAACAACCAGTCTTTTATCCACCATTTACGTAAAAATTAAGGGTGTGTGGAAAATACACCGAACCACACAAGTAAGCGATGCGGAATTTACACACTCTGCCCGACAACCTATCCTTCTGAAGGGAAAGTCAGCCCTACCTCCTAACCATTGGTGAAGATAATCATATTCAGAATTCTTAACTCAACAGTTAAACGGTTCGTGTAAACGCAAACAAACAGTTCGTTGTTTCTTGTGTTTTCTTTTTTTCTTTCTTTTTTAAATGTAACAAGGCTCTACGGTATAATTCGGCTTTACAGGCTATGCAGATCGGCGCCTCTAATTTTTTCTTCTGTCGACAATAAGTTCATTTCCATACTACATTTCCGTCATTCAAGAATTCCACGTTCACCGGGATTTACGACAGTTTCGGAATATCAAGTACCCGCTAAATTTAGGAACATTGAGGTAACCTCAAAAAAGGCAACAGAGTTAATTACGACTAAGTCAAGCAAATTGACACAGTAACGCGTGATGGTTCTATTTATTTATTCATTCAATCCAAGGTGTGATTTAACAGTGAGTAATGCCTCCGATATGTGTACGTACTCCTGAAGAGTGGTGTTTCTACTTCTGAACGCCACAACGCCATTTGTGAGTATGGTATCAAGTATTGTTATACAGTATGGGGTCCCAATCTCATCCTGATATGCATAACACTCATCTGCATTGGAGTGAAGGGAACACTGTGTGGTAATACCTTTAAATGAAGAAAAACCATTGGATTACTATTCTCCTATTTCGCAATGTCATTTATAGAGCACTTTTCGAGTTGGAGTTGAAACAGGCCCGAAAGTTATCGGGGATCGTATTGGCTTTGCTCCAATTCGCTTTGTAAGTGGTCGAGAAATGTTTTTCCTTCTTACACAGATGTTGAACTAAAATCAATAGATACTTGGTCACAAGAGTTATTCCGCGCCTTGGGAAGTTTGATTGTCTGGAGATGAATTCACTCTTGGTTTTACGAAATCCAGTCGCAATGCAAGTCAAACAAATTCTCCACAAGGAAATTAACTTCTTTGCGCGTCTATTTGTGACGTAACTAATCCGAAATAAACTGTTTGTTTAACTTCAGATTCCACCGACACCAGTCGTGATTCAATTGGTCCAGGATAGGCTATTGTATTAGAGTGGTCCCGCTTTCAGTGACCGTTCAATACATTTGGAGGACGATAAAAGGGACCAAGACCGCTTAATAGAGGTAACTGTTTAATAGACGTGAAAACTACAGTGACTAAGCAGAAACAAATTCGGGACTTTGACAACTGACAGCTTAATACAGGTTCGACTGTGGTACAATTTTTAACTCACCCGCCTCTCGAAGCTCTGATGACAACTGCTGAGCTATTTCACAGAGCTCATTATGTTGAGGGTATTGGGAAAGAACAGCAACTTTGATAGGGGCCAACTGAGGATGCAAATGAAGAACTGTGCAGAGACTAACTTTGCCACTGGAATCAGATCTCTCCTTTTCTGAGTATGCATCCACCAGAGAAGCAAGAAATCCTTAAAATTGAAAAAATTATGGTGCAACAATATGAAATTATGAAATCCATTCTCCTGAATAGAAATGTTTGATACACATACGTGACAAACGACAGATACAATTAGCAAGAACACTGCTTGTGTTTGATCTTGCTTGCAGAGTGAATCTTCCCTCCTGGACAAAAATGTTATGCAAGTTTTAGGGTTACCATCTAGGATCCACAAAGGCAATTGTGGTGGAGGGACAGCCCTTGGTCTACTCACATCATCATCATTATTATTATATAATAATATATATATATATTTTTTTCTTTTTTGGGGGAAGGGTGGGAATGCAAAAGAACTCAAGAGAGACTAAGAGAAGCCAAAAGCAAGAAAAGGGTCACAGAAGTATTGCAAACCAAGAAATGTTACCTCTATTAAGATCAGTTTTGACCTGGATGACATGAGGTATTGATTTCTTGTTGAATGGTAGTCCTCTGAACTCATCTGTTCCTATGCACTTGTGTAGGTCTGATCTTACAGTAATAGAGTCAACTGATTCTTGGCCCCATGGAAACATATACTGGAAGAAAAGAGAGAAGTAAGTGACACTCATGAAATAATAAAAATACACAACCACTTGCACTTCAACCATTCAACCTTTATATAAGCCATATAATCTGCAAATGTTCTGATAAATTTGGCCTTACAGGATGTCCAAGGCAGTGTAAGATAGGTAGGTTGTTGGGCTGCTTGTGCACTCTGTAACATACAGCCTCCCAAAAAACTTCATAAATTTTTCAAATTTCACTTGCTTGTAGCTCATACAACAACAAAAATTTTAAAACATCTCCTGACTGTGCCTTAAATCATTTTATGCACTCATGACCATTTCATTTCTTGTGCATATTTTGATTCTACTTGACAGACATCCTTATCGATAACTTTACATGCAATTATTACAACAAAAGGAAAATATAAATTTTCATCAAAATCATTATCTTTATCACACCCTTTTTCCTACATTGGAACAGGGCAAGAAAACATTCCATAAGTTTCTGTCACAATCAGAACTGTTAGTCCTCGATATTAGTGCAAAATGTGAACATCACAGTTTTAAAGGGTAATGTGACCTCAAATGAGCATAATTGGATACCTTTATAAAGGTTTTACTGTATGAGCCAGATTCTAGTTCTATCTGTTCTTCATAAAGACTGTAATTAGACCGAATGTTTGCAAATTTTCTCCACCACACAAGTCTCTGTCTTTTCCAATGATTTGTCCAATCTTTTACTCTATTTTCAGCACAAAAGAATTCAAGGGACATGATCTCCCTCTCAAAAGACCTGCACAAAGACCAATAGAAAGAAATACCATTACAAATTGTTCCATTATGGGTGTAGAGAGGTAATTCTGTGCCAAGAAAAATTATATTCTGTTCTTTTATTTAGAAGGAGAGAGGTATTACCTGTATTGATAAAGAATAATATTAATAGTATTAATGATCTCTTTTCTCAAGAATATTCAAACAACCATAACTCATTCCTCATCTCTCCTACTCCTATTGCCTTGGTAATCAATAGTTAAGTATTTAATAAATCAGGGATAGATGGACTCCCCTGTAGGGAGCCACAGTAAGCCAAATTCTCATAACAACAAGGGCTACTGGTATACTTTACAAGACATGTGAACTGTTTTTATTTTTTGTTCTCAAAGATCAATACATCACAGAAATTTTTAAAATCAGAACTGTAAATAAAGAGACAATTTCTGTTTAGTGATCTATGGTGAAAATCTTTTGTTAAGAGTATACAAATATACACATTTACATAAATTTATTAATTAGCAAACTTTGTAATGACAAGTGGTGAAAAAAAAAACAAAATGCTGGATCTTTCGGGGGCTAAACATCAGTGTAAATATAACAGCCATTTTAATTAACAATGAAACACCAAAGTGGAGGTAAATATTCACCACTTTCACCAACACTGAGGTGAATAATTGTTTAAGCATACACCACGAAGAAACCAAAAAATTAGTTTATAATTATTTGAACAATATACCCAATATTGTCAAAAATTAAACTCTCAGGGCACAAATTTGAACCTGCTCATCACTTTTAAACTAGCCAATTACTGGATTTGGATAAAATGTCGTTTTTCTGTCATATGTTGTAACTCTAAACCATTGAAACTGACAGGTTAGTCAGTTAGTTACTGTCTTCGTGTATCAGATTCATGTGACTGGTTTCAGCTGCATTTTGGCAAATTTAAAGAGAAACTTGGTTTAAAGTTTGATAAATCTAACTATAGATCAATCAGACTCTCAAAACAGCATAGTCATTCTAAGTATTTAAGACTCAAATACCTGAAAATATAATGATTGTTGTTTGGACTTTCAAAGTATTTTCTGTTCCACGCCGTGCCAAAAGGTACTTCAATTCCAGGAATGATTCCGAGTAAATGAGTCATATATTGAAGAAAATTGTTATTTAATGGATCAAAATCATCTCCCCTTGGCTTTTCTCCTTCAGTCGTAGCTGTTGATTCTTCCTTATTAGTAACATGAGTTTTGTCCCCTAACCCACCAGTTCCTAGTTCACACGCTGATTCAAAACCATAAACATTTCCCTTTGATCTAACTACATCATACCACCAAGCATTTCTCAAGTTACGTCTCAGCTCCGTACCAAGTGGTCCAAACTGGTATCTGTAATGACTAGTGGGCGCACTTTCAATGCGCGACTCCACTGAAAATCCACGACTCTCGCACAACCTTATGACCTTCTCGACTAAGCTGCGAGACATTGAGATCCCTTCTCTTTAAGGCAAAATGCAATCCCGCAGTTCTAGTTCTAAATTCATTCGATGTTACCATGTTACACAAAAGACGTTGTGACACAGAAATCCCATCAGATATGAAGCATATTTGAGCTACAATTAAACCACCTCCAACCTCATTTCGTCCGCCGTGTTTTTAATTACATATCAAGACCGCTGACAATCAATTCTGCGCTGTACTCGCGCCTTGGCTTTCAAATTCACAGCGACCAATCGCTAGCGAGTTTCTATTAAGCAAACCAATCAAATGACAGCATTTTTCGAAGACGGCTTCACGTGAATCACCCAAATAACATCAACTAACATGGTGAAGGTTCGGTTGTGTCTGCATGGTAGTGGTAAGTTTCTCAAAATAAATACGGTTTTATGGGTAAAAATTTCATCAAAGAGGCTTTTTTATATCTAAATATGTCCAGTTTTAGATTTTATACAAATAATAACGAAAAAGATTGAAGGAATTAAGTTAAGTTGACGAATAATTGTTGACAATTATGGAGGAGCAAGATATTGTATCGGTTTGTTGACTCACCGTTAGGATAAGAACTCCGTGAAATATTTCCAGCATACACAAATGACCAACTCGAACAATCGTTGATACTTCTATTATTAAACGAAAAGGAAGGCAGGTTTCCTTCTAACTTTTCCTCGAATGGACATTAATAAACGCTAACATCGTGCACCAGGAGAAACTGTATGATGTATGCAGGTATGTTTCTGAATTCATGTGAGCTTACTACCTAGACGGAGAGAATGAACTTTAATTCTTTTGAATTCTACGATCAAATTATTTAAATTCTGTGCAATTTGAAAACTTGAAAGGTTTACGAATTGCTAGAAGGCTCATCCAGAGGAACCTATAGCAATTTTTAAGTAGCAACTCAAAGTATCACCGCTTCTTGCCGAGTAGTGTGCCAGTCCAGTGCAGAGTTATCTCCCATTGTTTTTTCAAGTTTCCCCAACAAAGTGCAGGTATGCATTTGTACTCCTTGGTGGAGAGAGGCACCAAGAGAGTGTTTTTATCTAAGAAGACAAACAGAAAGACCCAGGCAGGACTTAATCCCAGATCTGCTCAGCCATAGTTCAGCACACTTAGTCAAATAGGTCACTTTATCTCACACCTTTTTCCCACATTGTATGTGCTTCTTAAGAGTTTGTGATGGTATTTCTTCCAAATTTAAAGAACAGATAAAATGGTTTGAAATTAGCAGTATCGCTTGAAAATTGCACTCTGTACACATAGCCACCTTTTTTTAACATGATGAATTGCTCTCACATAGCCTAACCATGAATTGATAATTATAATTACTAATAATTAATGACAAATTTTACATTGAACTACCTATACTCTATGGCTATATGATGGGTAACATCAATTATTTTACTTTGTCAGCTTGTTGTTAGCAACTGTCTTGATGTGGCTGCAGTCTGTTGTTAACCTGTTCATTACTGAAATCAAGAGCTATTTACAATGATGGATGCTGAGACCACAGCTATTCAGAAAATAAAAAGTAATGGTAACAGACCTGACGACTGGCTAGAGTTTTTGGCTCCAAGACAATCAAGACTGGCAGCAGATCTTACAGATGAGAACTGTAGGCACTTGTTGTACCTCTACGAAAGAGCTGTTAGTCAAATCCCAGCAGAAGAAAATAAGAAAAACATCTCCTATGCTCGTATTCTTGTGAATTTTGCAAAACTGCAAATGTAAGTGTTGGAAAGAGATCGCATGATTGTTTCTTCAAAGAACCAGCTGAACATTTCCCAATTTCAAGGAAAAAAATTGGCTGCTAATACCACCTCAAGAACAGTCAATTGTTTTTTTCTAGGAATTCAACCACATTGCATCACTTCCCTAAGAAAATGCTGGTATCTTAAAAACATGTGTTATGAGCTGTTTTACCCTTTAATCCCTAAGAGTGACAAGGTTCTAAATTCTCCTCAGGATGTCACCCCTGAAATAAAGGTTTAAGTCATGAGAATACAGGAAATGATCAGCAACTAATGAAGCTCTCCATGGTTTTGTAAATTCTCCATCTTAGAACCAAGAGAATGTACAGAGAACAATATGGAGAATATGTATACTGATGTCAGGTTGGAAAGGGTTAAAGAAGGTTAAAGCAGACACATTTTTAGAGTTGTGACTGTAGTTATGTTCTTATGTTACTTACAGGAAAATATCAGAAGATGATGCTCGAAGCTCATTCCAGTTGGCACGAAACAATGCAAAACACTTTGCTATTGTTTTTGTTGCATGGGCACAGTTTGAGCTTTTAACAGGTTTGAATCCAACTACATATGTAATTTCAAATTTATCTTTTTCAATCTCAAGAATATATGAAGAGCACACTGTGCACCATGGTGAACCCCCTTTCCCTTTGAAAACACAGGAAACTCCCAAAGGAGTCAGAAATACTCACACATAGCAATCACTGTAATCCCCATTGTGTTCTAGCTGAGCCTGGGTGACAGAGGTGTCTAACTTGTTTTTCTCTATGCAACTTGAAAAACTTTGCTTCATGAGAGCCTCAAAGAGCTGCTGACAATGGCTATCTGTAACAACAACCCTCTGCAACTCTGTGATTCTTCTTAGAGGACAGACCTGATCCTGATGATTTGTGCAATTTTTGTAGGAAACAGAAGCAAATGCAGAAGCCTACTGCGGAAAGGAAAAGATTCTGGTGCAGAACCTAAGGAGTTGCTTTTAAAAGCTTATGATAACTTTGTAGCAGGGAGGAAGGTGCTGCTTGAGGAGTCTGAGGAACTGACAGGTTTTACACATTACAGAGCCAATCAGAAGAGTAGTGAATCATCAGTAGATATGTCACCTTTGAGTACAGGTAAAGTTTAATTGCTATGTTGTAGCTTTTAGAGAAGAGTGTTATTGAAGGTATTTATATGAAACAAGTATACATAGACAGCATGAAGTATTGAATTTAGACTCTGGGAATGAAAGGGTTCTTAACCCAATGAGCTCCACACCTTAGAGCTCAGACCACCCCCTGAAATTCCAGAGAAAATGGCTGCCACAGTGAACACACAGACCACTGCCAAAATAATTTAAGATTTTAATGTCTTCATTTCACTCTACTGAAAGGAAACTGCACAAAGTTGCATATTAAATAATATACTTTCCCCCTGTCAAATTTTATTTTCAATTTTAGCATCGGGCTCTCAAAAAAAATTCTAAAGCTAGAGAACGGATTCAACTTCATGATGTACAGCGAGTCATTGGCAAGGTTGCCTTCAGCTTTGAAAGTATTTATCAGTATGATGACTCTCTTTTGCACTCTTATTCCATCAGAATCATGTAAAAAGCTTTCCCTCAAATACAACACCAAAAGACAGATTGCAAATTCCTCCTCATCAAAAGGAATCCTAAACTTTCTAACACGGGTCAATTTTGAATTTGCCCGCCATAGCGACATTGCGACACGTCACAAGGCGCAGCTATAAAATTACTTTTTGCGAGTCATGAGCAAGAACAAACCAATTTTTACGCCTAAATGAAAAGTTTCACTTTGAACAATGCATATATGTTCTTCGCTTAGGCAAACTTTTGCTCCAAGCGAGTTACAAGGGGGCAAACTTTGCAGAGGAGATCGTTTCGGTCGGGTCAGCAAGATGTAAATATTTCCCCAGAGTCATGAAGCGGTGCTCTGGGATGGTTTTTTTAAGCAATCAACTCCAACAAACTCGTCAGAATCCCAGTACATTTCCAGCTGAGGAAGTTCATGGATTCCATTGAGAATGTTTAGCCCGAGATACGCTGAAATTTCCGCTTGGGTAGATGTGAACGATCGATCCCCTTTCGAACGAGCGTACGCAACGGTGTATCGGACGTCTTCGTCAATGTAAGCATCGTCGATAAATACATTGAAGAAATCTTTGGCAGTTTCATTTTCTCCGAGATCTCTGGTCGGGCCACAACGAATGGAGAATTCCTCAACATTAATTTGTTGCAATTAGCTAGACCATTGAAGAGCATTTGGTTGGCTTTCTTCTGCGGCAGATTCTTCATCACTACTAGCGTCGCTTTCTTCTTCAACCTCACTAGCGTATAGCTCAACATCGGAATCGCTTCCCCTTTCTTGTGACCATTGGTCGAAAAAATCTTCCATCTCGTCATCCACATTGCGAAGCAAGTTTTGTACATGCTATGCTTGACGAGCTTGTCGCTTTTTTCAATTTCTTCGATGATAAAACCAGCGAAGACTTCTTGCTTTTCATCGGATGAAAATTAACTTTCATCAATTCTTGCAGAAGCCATGTCTAAGACCACAACATATTTTTGAAAAATTTGTAAAAAATCGCACGGTAAACGTGTAATAGTGAGTTTGGTCTCAAACGAAAGCTTATTTTTTGCATGTCACGTTTCACTGCTTTTCAATACCCAGGGGAGTTTTGTTTTTAAGCTACAGCCAATCAAAACAAGCCATTTCTGACAGGGCGCATGAGGGCGCATTGGAATTTCAGAGGGGTTTTATTTCTGGGCGCATGAGGGCGCATCGGATGTCACTGGGTTAAAGTTTGCAGAGTTTTAATAAATCACTCTATCCTAATATTGATATTACTAATGATCACTGCGTGAAATATGTTTAATTTTATACCAGGTTTAGAAAGAATATGAAGTATAAAATTTTGTGTCAAACCTTCATTTAGTAGATTGCAATGCTCCTCTGTGTTTTCAATTGTCAGTGTAGATAAATGATAAGTTCCCTTCAAACTGCCAATTTTTCTTAGTGATTCTGATGCTACTTGTTGCCTTGATGTAAAAATTTACTACTGACAATTACCAATAGGCCATAAAAGTTTGTCCCTAATGTTGGGTTGTCAGGTTAAACAAGTTTGTTCAATATGCTCAGTTCCAAGTAACAGTAAGGTTTTAAACCATATTTAAAAGTTAAATTTCAGGAATCATAGCACAGCAGGTCTTGGCTTAGAAACCAGATTCCTGATTCTTGACTCCTGGTTCATGGTTTAAAAAAAAATGATTTTGAGTAACTAGTTTCTAAAAAACAGGTACCAGTAACACAATGTCATTCTTCCATGCTGAAAATGGGCCACCAGCATTTGGAATAGCTCTTGAAATGTACTGGCTGCAGGCTTGTTAGTTTACTCATCTATTTTTTTTTTTTTATTAATTTTGCAATTATTCACATCTCAAACACCATTTAATACAGCAAACAAGAAATAAATATTGGGATCAGCAACCACAGGAACTTTCAATGTTATGAATGTTACAAGAGCTGGGCATGTCATATTAAAGTAGTTTTATTGACCAGGTATTTATATGGCTAAAATTGATCTTGTTTGGTTTGGTAGTCAAACTAATCTTTTTGTCTTCTTCTCAAACTTATAAGGAGATGAAAGTTCAACATGCAGTTCCACACAGCTCACAGATGCTGGCACAGCAAAAGTTTCTGACAATACCAGTGCTGTGATTTCATTCAAATTACCAAGTGTTCTGGAGAGTTGTGGCAAGAAACCTCTCAGTTTCAGAAAAAGTAACAGCAGCAGTAGCAGCGATGAGGCCGACAGCATCCCTTTTCAGTCATCCACCTACAGGCAGCGTGGGAGCATGTCCACCCAGAAACCGTCTGTGAAATCTACTCCTGACTTCAAATCAGGTCAATAAACAAGATATAAAACACTGCATGCAGCTAATCCTTCTTAACTTTTTCACTTCCACAATTGACCTAAAAAGGAATTTCTTCCAGCAAGATCAATACATTTTCACACAAGGAAGGTGTTGAAAAGAAAGAAAAATATCAAGTAGAGGATAATATTTGAGGCAAAACCAAATTCTCAGGACTACAATTATTAGAAATGTACAGAAGACCATGTGGAGAATTGATCCCAAGATCTTGGGATTGATAGAATTCACAATGAATAGTTAACGATCGTGAGACAAAAACTGATATATTTACTTATGTACTAATTTTATCAGTTACATTTGTTGATTAACAGATAAAAATGTCTTGCATTTCCTCGGATTTCCTGTGTAAGCAGCATCTATAGGTCTTCAGTTTTTGGAGTAGATTTTGCCTTAAATCCTTTATGCTTCTCTCGACATGTCTCCTTGTCAAGTCATTTAAACCATTCTGCAACCTTTCCCTCCTTTGTAAATTTTTCAAATACTTGTATCTTTAATTTATTGTACAAAGGAAAGCTTACCAATAGAAAATTTGTTGGGGAAATCTCACTCATGTAATTGAGGGTTTACTTGCATTCTAGGTACAGACAGTCTTGCTGGATGTATGAATCTATCAGTTCGCCGCCCTAAGGCAAGACGCGGTGGAGGAGGTTTAGGAATAAACTTTGGTCTTCCAATGAGAGTGAAGAGACCCCTACCAGCATTGAGTGAACCTGGTGACGAGTTGAACGGTATAACTGAACTGGACTGTACTGTGGAGATGCCTCAACAGAATTGTGAACTTGAGGCAGCTCCCAGTAACCAGATACATGGATTTCATCTGGCGAGGAGCAGTGTTCATTCTGCGTCCTCAAGTTCACAGAAAGACACGGGTGGGGAGCAGAACCTTCCATCTGCTTGTGGATCTCAGAAAGAAACATCGGGTGAACAATCTGAAGATTGTTTCAGGAATAACACAGTGGAAACACGGGGGATTTTTGCGCCGCAAGCACTAGAAAACCTACCGTATAACAAGCAGCCAGCAGGATCTCATTCACTTACTACAAACCCTCAGCCAGCGATGCTGAATAACAGCAGCAATCAGCGGCAAGGAGATGTGTCCAACTCAGGTCACCAGCCCATGCTTCATCAAATACCAACGCTGCAAGGTTTGTCATCTGAGTCAAACCAAGGTATTAATAGCTCAGTCACCATTCGTCACCAAAGTACTAATTCAGTTGCACAATCCACTGTAACAAGTGGCTCTCTGTCGCAACACAGTACTACACGAGTTAATCACAGTGGCCCATTACACTCGATGCCTGGTCAGCTCTTAGGTGCTAGTCATGCCTCAGGCTACCCCCAAGAAATGCAGTTCTCAAGGCCAGCAGCCGTCCCTGTCCAGTCTTCGCAGGAAACAATCATGGTGAAAGGCAAAGTGTACCAGAGACTAGGAACTATTGGTAAAGGCGGCTCCAGTAAGGTAAGTTTTCTGGTTTTTGCCATAATTTTTTTTCTCCGACATGTTTATTGCAGCTTTAAGCGCCGCCTTGAGACCGATTTTTGCCTTCATTTCCAACTTGGATCAAGCTTGTAATTCACTTTTTTCCACTGTTCTTAAAATGGATCGTCGATTTTTTTGTGTATAATGTTAGCATTTTAGACCGGCAGGAGTGTGCGAATTGTGGACAACTGCCACGATTTTTTAAAGTCAAGGTTAGGAATTACGAATGACAACCTTTCGAATTCCTTAATGATGACTTCTGCTCAGGTTTTTGAATCTTCAGTTACTACCACCAAGTTCAAGTTTACTTTCAATCGCATTACTCCTGTTACTCCTGAGTTCAAACTATTTAACTTTTTTAATCTGTCATTTTTTCATTGATACGCTTCCAGGTCTTCCAAGCTTTCGACGGGAAAAGAATATGTGCTATAAAGTACGTGAATTTAGAAGAGGCCGACGATTTCATTGTTCGCAGCTATATCAACGAGGTGCAATTGTTGGAAAGATTGCAGGGCAATGATAACATAATTAAATTATTTGACTGGTGAGTATGATATTCTTCTGCTAATACATGTACTCTTTTTACGCTTAGGGTCATTTAGTCCCAAACAACTGCATCAGTCCCTACTCTTACTGTGCGGTCCTCAAGGGATGGGCATTTGTCACAAAATGCAGATTATCGAAAAATTACTCAATCTTAGGAGAACAGAGTATCCTATGATTACTTATCTTTACTTATTCTTTAAGGGAACTGAACCAAGAAAGGAGTTCCCTTATTTTGGTGATGGAATGCGGAAGTATTGACTTGGCGGGCTTCTTGAGAAAGAATCGCACAAAGATTACCGAGAGTGAGCTTCAGGTATTTTGGCGACAGATGCTGGAAGCTGTTCACGTGATTCACGAGGCACGCATCATTCACAGAGACCTAAAACCTGCCAACTTCTTGTTGGTCGAAGGACGCCTAAAACTTATCGATTTCGGGATTGCTAATTCTCTTCAAGTAAGTTGAATGGCCACGTCCTGTCTCTGAATATTTGAAAGCCTACTGTCTAAAAACTTCCGTTATGTTCTCAGGGTCATGGCAAACCTGTCAATGAAGTCTATCACATCATTTTAGAAGCCTGTCAAGTCATGGGAAATCACATAATATTACATTTTTGAGAACAACAAAGAGAAATGCTTCCTCATGTCATGATCGTTTTCACATTACTTCAGTACCAACTTCTAATTTTTAGGTCATGAAAAATACAGAAAGATCCGTGAAAAGCTCTCGGAAAATCATGGAATTTGAGCTCAGTCCTTTTCAGAAAGACTCATAATATTGTTCTTAAAGCGTCAGTTTTTAAAGGTGGTAGTTTAATGAAAGCGCATAGCTCTTCTGCGTGCCCGGGTTGAGAACTCGCTATAAAATTTCTGAAATAAGGAAATGGAAAAGACCAGATAACAGACAATTTCCCGTGGTCTTTGTTTTTGTTGGGAATCGAAAAGTGGACTTCTTGACAGACGTCCTAATTTTATGCCTGAGTCAAAAAAGCGTGAGTCTACGTGCTTTTCATATGCTGTGACTTCCCAGTTAAAGGATAGTGCCAACTTAGCAACAACGTGGTACGATTCTAACTTATTGGCGGGAAACCTCAAAAAGTACCAAGTTTTGAACTTGGGCTTCACTCAAAATGACAGCAATATTTGCGTGAATGATGTTGTGATTGAAACTAAAGATAATATCATACTTCTAGGAGTAGTGTTAGATTCTAAGCTAAATTTCTCTGAGCATGTAATCTCTATCTGTAAAAAAGCCAGCCAGAGAATTGGTGTTCTAATGAGACTACGTAATTTAATTCCTATGAAATCTAAGTTAATATTATTCAAAAGCGCGATATTACCATTCCTCACGTACTGTCACCTAGTGTGGCATTTTTGTAAAGCGAGTGACACCCGAAAGCTTGAAAGACTACAAGAAAGAGGACTTAGAGCGGTTTTCAAGGATAATAATTCTAGTTATGATCAACTATTAGAGAAGGCAGATCTGCCAACACTACTAAATAGTCGCTTACAGGATCTGTGCATCCTTATGTATAAAGTAAAGCATAAACTGTGCCCTGCATATATAAGTAACATCTTTAAAGAACCAAATAGTAATTACAATCTGCGGCAAGCAGATTTCTCTATACCTAGGTATGAGACAGTCACCTATGGCAAGCACTCTATTAGATATTTAGGGCCTAGGCTATGGACAAAACTACCCAAGAGTATCAGGGACGTCACAACCCTAACGTCGTTTAAAAGCAAGATACGCCAACTCAATATAAGTGAACTTTTAGATGATGGCTACGCAGGCTGTAGCCTTTGTTCATTTTGACTTCTGTGTATTTTTACTATAAATCTCTTAATGAGTTAACTATAGATATTTTACCTACTACTGTATATAGTTTTTTTTTAGTTTGTATATTCTCCCCTAATTGGTTTCCCCAAATTAGTAAGGGATTTGTTCCCTGGCTAGACGGTTTTTGACACTTTAATAAAGTTTCTATTCTATTCTATATATATTCTATTCTATTCTATTCTATCCAACCTAGCCTTCACT
The DNA here is from genome assembly GCF_964200805.1 of Pocillopora damicornis. Lineage (NCBI taxonomy): Eukaryota > Metazoa > Cnidaria > Anthozoa > Scleractinia > Pocilloporidae > Pocillopora > Pocillopora damicornis. The sequence goes on along the minus strand of NC_142673.1, from coordinate 19,438,323 downwards.
TGTTTCTTTCAGGGAGATAAAACAAGTGTTGAACTTGAAACACAGGTTGGGACATTAAATTTTATGTCTCCAGAAGCTTTTCAAGATATCTCTCACGCGCCTCGGTTTGACAGCGCGGGAAATGCAAAACCCAGAATGAAGGTAAGGATATAAGTTGTTGGTACGCCAGCGGGTGACTTGAAGGGAATTCGAAAGGAAAAGGTACACCTATCTTACCCGCTTCTTCGTTCACGCAAATGATGAATCCTTTATTGGCCAAACTTAGTTTGGTAAAGATTGCTGGATATCGGTCCCCTCGCCCCGACCCCTGTTACAGCCATGACGCACCTGCAATTTGCATCTTTTGCGCGCAGCGTGTACGTATATGTTACTGGTGGGAGACGCCGTAATCAAATGGCCAGCCGCTAGAGTCATTTTGTCGAGATTGTATTTATACACCGCTTTTCTCCACCCAGAGCCCGGTTGTTCAAAGGACGAATAACCCCTTCCCACGGATAAATCGCCATCCAGCGGATAAGTGTTTACAAAACATACAGTGCAATCCACTGATTAGAGATTTATCTAGCGAATATCCTTATCCACCCTTTGAAAAACTGGGGCCAAGAGTATGAGAGCCGGAAAACTGTCAGGGAGACCAGACAAAATACCAGGGGGAAAGGTGATCTGCAACAGACTAGCACCCAATTCGTGAGGAATTAGTAATTAGTCCCAGTCCCTTGTAAAACCAACCCGGATAAGCTTGGGTGGCTATGGGAGTCGGCAAAGATGTTTATCGTGGCAAACGGCAGAAACAATATTAGAAATCACTCACTTTTGCTTTAATTCTCAAATCAGCTGTGGACAAGTGTTAAAATGTCTATTCACGGTTGATGCAAATACCTTCGCTTTGGCACACAAATGCATTTAGTTGAAAGCAGACGGTAAGAGGTTCAAATTTTGCAGGTAACTGCTTGCTGTAAACGTCATAGGTGACCTCTCAAGCCTCGTATCCAAGCTGGACCTCTTACCTTTTATTATGTACTGTTAGTTACTGAGGGCTTTAGCTCTTGTCGTGATCTGATATCCAGTACACGGCTTCAACCTTCGACGTTGTCATAACCTTTTTATAATGATCTGAATTCACGTCCCTCCCTAGATCGGCCGAGCAAGCGATGTTTGGTCTTTAGGCTGTATCCTCCACATGATGGTGTATGGTAGGACTCCTTTCCAACACATAACTAATCATATCATCAAGTTGCAATGTATCATGGATCCTTCACACGTCATCGAGTTTCCGGAAATCAAAGACAAGAACTTGCTTGATGTCATGAAGGTTTGTTGACTCATTTGTTATGATATGAAAAATCAAACGTGCACATGTCAATATTTACAACCCCAAAATAATTTCCCTCGTCTATAGATGTCAAAAGAAAGACCACTTTTTAGCGTTTCCCAACGAGCTGAAGCTAGAACGAGTGACGCGCGAGGCGGGGGCTTAAGAATGGAAAAAAAAAACAAAAAACACCTGCTCAGCTGTCTCCTGTATAACTGCTTGCCTTTCCTTGTATTTTTAGGGCTGTCTTCTCCGGAATCCCAAGGAGCGCTATACCATCCCTCAGTTGTTGGCTCACCCTTACATAAATCCTCCATCTCATGGTGAGTGCGTCAGCGTTGCTGTGAGGTAAATTGTTAGTCAAGAGAATACATTAGCAAAATTCAGTCAATCGTTCGTAGAAAATAGACGTATCCAAATTGTTAGTTACAGAACGCAAGCAAGTTATCGGCATGAAAAAAGCTCATTGCTCAAAGAAGTGCATACAGCCTGCCTTTTATCGAGGTATTCGTACACGGTCAAGCTGAGTTGTTGGCGCTTGGCGCCAAAAGGCACATAGGGTTATTGCTAAGCAGCTCAGTTCAAAATCATTTTAATAAGGCACGCTGTCTTTACCATTAGATCCCCCGGTGGAAATTGAGGATGAAGACAAAATGTTCCACGTCCTGATGGAGTTCGCAAAGGCTGATGTCAACTCTCCCCGCTCGGTGCGGGCTCTTAGTAAGGTAAGATTAAGTCAACATGTAATTCAAGACACGAACTAGCAAAGATACTAAAAGAATCGAACACTTCGACGAAGAAAATCGAAGGCATTTATTTTCTATCCCTTTACAGGACGCCAATTATTTTAGGCTGGAGATGTGAGGATTTCAATCACCTTATTGATCTCCACTCTTTCACTATTTGTGCTCGTTTCCAGAGTAAATGAAACCACATCATATCATATCATAGTCTCCTTTCCCTTTTTGCCAACGACAAAACTTTTTTCTTTTTCGAGTTACACTCACTGAGAACTTTATTTCTTTGTTTAGACTTTCTACAAACAGCTGCTCACTGGTAAAAAGGTGAGCCTGTTATCTGCCGCACCCCGACCCTCGGTTCCGGTGAATTCTCAGATGGAACTTCCGCCTCGTCAAGTCCCGGAGCCTGTTAATCGTCAGCCCTTGGTGGGAATCGATGTGAAGGCGTTGAATCAGGCTCAGAAGGCGCTGAAACCCCCACATGCTTCGGGAAGTGCCAAATATATGAAAGAAAATGATAGAGAACAGGATAAGGTTTGTGAAATACATTTTAATCAAAGTAAGCTTGTTTTGTAAGCCTATTTCCTCGTCCACATCCTTAAAAGGGGCGCCCAGGCGAGAGACATTTGGGTCTGCATGCGAGGTAGTCTTGATAAAAAATACTTGGTTTTCTTTACGGGAATGACAGACATTTATTTTAGATGACTATAAGTAAAGATGATGAAACGTTTTGTGATACAGAGGGATTATTACATGGCTTTGCTTGGGTACGAATTCTATCTTTTTGTTGATATTAACGCTCACGAGTAAGTAAAGTGAATAACTCGCAGTATCAGCAACACGGGTCGATAAATCAATTTTCACCTACAAGTGGATGAGTAATGTCCTGCTTATCTTTTTACAGCATATTTAATGATGATATGGACAACTTTAGAAAGCATTACAAGAGCTTGAACCGAAAACAAAATTTCCCTGATCAAGAGTAATACGTCTAACAGTTTTTTTAGTGATATCTATGAGATAAATTCAGCGAACGTAAAAGAAATATTTTGAAGTTATCAAATAACGAATATCATGCAGGAAAACCCGGATCTCAATGGACTCTTAAAGCATGAGCTCTTAGAGAAATACAAGAACGCACATCCTCGTAACACCTCTGAGTTTTCATTTGGTAAGTACACTAAATACAGTAGAACCTTCCCTATTAAGAAAAAAACTCTAAATTATTAGTAGTAGTGGCACTAGAGGCAACATTTAGAAGCGAGATACTGAGTGGCATTTTACTTCTTAATAACCTCCCCCCGACGAGTACACCGAGTTTCTAAATTAATTGCTTGAATTTCATTAAGTTATACAAGTTAAGTTATTAAGTTAATCTGTAGGAAGAACAAAAATATTTATTTTAGAACTTTCTTTTTTCTTTTAGAACAAACCTGGAACACAACGTATGAGAATCCTGGCTAATAAGGATCCCTGAAATTCTTACCTCAACACAAACAACTCGACTGTTTTCCGAGTATTGGTTTTATAAACAGTCTTATTGTGTTTATGTGTGTAATCTTGACAGTATTATATATTTTTCGTAGTGAAGTGGGTTTTAAATCCAAGACCTTGAATATGTGATTATGCACATGGTCAAACCAAGCGCAGGAAACCCGTTTGCGTTAAGCTACATTTTGTTCTGTGATTTGTTAATACAGCTTATGAACAAAATGATTGAACACACTGTTACGCGATTTGTTTATAAGTAGGCCGAGGTAAGTAAATATGCTGACGAAAGCAAAAAAAAATAGACTGCCAGACAAGCAGCCGTATCAAACACTTGTCTTTGAAAGCACCAGAATTATTAAAGTCGTAGTACTAAAGATAAGTTGGAGGGGAGGAAAGGGGGGTTACAAGAGGGAGGGGGAGAGAAAATGGGGTGAAATAAATAAATAAAATTCTCATAGCCAGAATGACCTCAAGGAAAGGCGAATGATAATTATCGCAACCAGAATTTATTTTATCTTTTTGCAGCAGGGCCGTATGTTTAAACATTTCCCAACCAGTTCCTCGCTTGATACTAATATGAACAAGGCGGAAGGGAAAAAAAACCTTGCTAAAAATAGTCTATCTGTGAAAATGTCACATTGTGATGATTTTCATCGGGTAATCCAGCATAAACCGATTGCTTCCTCCTTATTCACTCAACCTTTGGTCACTAAGCTCCTGAAAGTGTTTTTCTAATCCTCTTCAACGCTACAAAAATTATGTTATATCAGTAACCACATGCAGTCTTTTAAAATTATCTCAGTTGCAATCAACAAAGGTGCTGCATACACTTTCAGAGTACTGGCAAGTACTTGTTTTGTGCTTATCAGTGTTAAGTTTTTTACCTGAGGTTTTGTTTCTCAGAAACATTTATTACTAAATGAAAGCAATTTAGTGATAATTTGAAAGTGTACATCGTATTATGGTCATCATTGATCTGCACCAAATAAACTCAATTGCTGAATTTATAACATCCCTTTGGTACTCCTCTCAAAATAGATGACTAAGTGGACTTCTGAAGAATCCTTTAAGGTGTGATAAGAATACATGAAAGTCATATATTTGTACTGCGGAAAATACATTTTAAGCAAATGAAGATCATCGCAGTATATACTCAACTTAAGCAGTTGAGAAATAAGGCTTGAAAAAAATTCAGGCCTGAACGGGAATCGAACCCATGACCTCTGCGACACCGGTGCAGAGCTCTAACCAACTGAGCTATCAAGCCAACTGGGAGTTCGTTATATACCCGGTGTCGCAGAGGTCATGGGTCCGATTCCCGTTCAGGCCTGAATTTTTTTCAGGCCTTATTTCTCAACTGCTTAAGTTGAGTATATACTGCGATGATCTTCATTTGCTTAAAATCCTTTAAGGGTTCACTAAATGCTCTCTAGCCACACTACTCACAGTTTCCTAATGAAGGTCAAGTGCCACGGACTATTTCCCTTCTTTAACAAACACACAGTACATTGTTCTCGATAAAAACCAGCGCTCTTTTAAAAAATGATTGATCTAAACTTTGTGTATCAGACGAATGAAAAACCAAACGGCTATAGCTAATAAGCGTTTATTACATAAGCAAAGGGTGTTTAATTTGTGTTAGACCCTCTTGTCTGCTTTGAACACGTAATTCCATGACAATGTGATATTTGAATTGGTAATTTATTTTACCGCTGTGCCAAATGAAGTTTTGCGAGACGCACAATATCGATATAAAAAATAGATCTGACAATCTGAGAAATTCCAAAATGTTTTGATAATTAATTATATTGGGATTTGCTTCCTTCCACGGTTTGTTAAGTGTTGTGAATGATTTCTATGTTTAGGGAGAAGGGTTATACTTATTTCTCTTTGAGGTGCGAATTATTAACGGCAAAGCATATTGAAGTGGAAACAATATTTAAACCTGAAATGTAAAAATTTGGAGGCTATGGAATACAACATTTTGAACTGTCACAGGTCAAACAGCCAAAGTAGTGTTCGATAGATTTACAAAACAAACTGTAACATTTACGGTCTCTATTCCCGTGAGATCCCTGGGTTTTATTTTTTAATCATTGTTTGTGCTATTGTAATTTGAGTTATAAATAATCTGTCTACTTCTGTTCATTCGCCGTTCACGTAAAATTGCTTTTTGACTATCACAACATCACTTTACTAACTTTCCATTCTGTGATGAAACTTTACCCTATTAAAATGCTTGCAAGCGAACGCGGCGAAGCAACTTAACAAATACCACACTATTAAACCCTAAAGCCTCGATATGCCTACATTTTATGGTTGCGTATTTAATTTTTATTGAGATAGGAAATGAGAGTAAATCGGATTTGCTTGAATAGGCATCGACCACGCGTCCTCATCATGGCTGTGTCATGTTTCGTTTGCTTGTTTACTTCATTTGAATTTAAATAACGATTGCGTGGTTCTTATAAAATCGAATCCATTTATCTCATTGTTTTTTCCCATCACGTTCAGGTTGATTCTTTTTCACGACCGGGCTTTCTCTCTACCTTTGGAATACATTGTTCAATGCGTTTCTGTGAATTGAATGCGTGCTCTGTTCATTTTGTCCGATATTCTTGTTGCGCCTGAAGTGAATTTCTTAAGTCTTATCAAAATAACTCGTTCTTAGCCATTCAAATCTGAAACTGCCATTTTAAAGACATATTTCCCCAATTTTAACCAATCAGCGCCTAAACTGAAACAATTGTGCCCAAAATAAAAAGTGCTGACCAAGAACTGTCAAATTTTGGTCTAAATTCGGTAATATTGTGCTAAAAATATCACGCTTGACAGCTCTAAACTTAGCTGGTGAAATGCGTGGGATGTAGGAAACAGTTCTAATGATAATGCTGGAAAATTAAGCGTGAACTAGGGGAATCTAACGAGATCCAAGCCAGTACCGGGACTTCTATTCACCAAACACTGGCATAAACACATTTTCTAACAAATGTAAAATGTTTCCAGCCTGTAGAAAGGTGGTTTTTTCACAATGCACTCCACGACTAATACTTAACTATTTGTCCCGCTTGGCAAACAACTATCTTTCAGGTGTCTTCAAATCAGCCAATCGTATTGTCGTATTTTGGGAGGAAATAAACGACACGGTCAGATAAGCAGTTGTCCTTTGTCAGAGTGATAATTCGTGACAAAGGGACAATCTAGGCCGGCCTGAAACAAGAACGCGTGAATCAAACATAACAGTTCAAGATTAGTGTCCATTTTTACAAGGAAAGTGTTACAATTTAAACCAAAATGTTTTCTTTCGTTTTCAACTTTGAGATCAACCTCAAAGACGCTTTGGAAACACCAGCGTTGATCGCTATTTTAGTGTTTGTGGTCATCTTTGCGGTAAAGCAGCGAAATCGTAGGCGTACTAGGCTGTTCATGGATAAACGCCTTAATACAGGTGCTTGTTGCTCAAAACCGATTCCTGTGGAGAATGAGGAAAAAAGTGGGAACGTAAGTGTTAACTTGAAAAGTTACGCAGCTCGTTTTTTTCTTCTGAGAAAGTTCACATTCTTACTAAGAGCTTACAAGAGTCTTGTGAAGCGTCCATCAAGAAACTTCCAAAATCTGTGCAATAATACACTGTTCTTGGAACCACACATTTCCAGGTATAATAACTACGAGATTTTAGTATTATGTCGAGAGTAAACCCACTGTCTGTTACCACTTGTTTGCGGGTTAATGTATTGATTTTGAGCGGCGAAGTAACTGATAACTCAATTACGAGAGATAATTAGGCCACAGGCGGCTCTAGAAACTTCCAGTGAAAGAATTCTGCGGATTAATCTCCCTCGGATCAAGTTTAGTTTACTGCAAGGATATCTTAATTCTATTTTAAGTTTTGGTCCGTTTTCTATGGACGGATGATATCTGTAATATGAAAGTTACAAAACTGGTCATTTCCAAGTAAATCTTATTCAAATGTACGATAGCCTCAGGGTCCGCGCCACAAACTTGAATTTTTTAGTGGGAGGCTAAAGACGAACGCATAAGCTACAGCCAACAAGGCAGGGGGATGGGGGGATGCTAAGCAGGACACCTTTTTTTTCAAAACAAATTGGGGGGGGGAGGGGGGGGCAAGGCCCCCAGCTCCTCCTTCTGTGCGGTACCTGAGTCGGGGGTTGAACAAACACGCATGCTCACCAGCACTCCGGCTTGATTGCTTCTTCATTTTAGCCTGTTGAATTTATCTATCCAGTCTTTCCTTCCTATTTGGCATGTTGCTGTTTAAAGGTTACCTGACTAACGTAAATTTCTCAACGCTTCACTAATTTCCTTGTGGCGGAATTTATTAAACAATCGTGTCGCTGCTCCATCAAAAGAAAAACCATTTTTCTTAGCTTCCATATGGTCATCTTTCTGAGTTTTAAATGCCGACTTTCTCTCTTTACTTTTTAAGAATTCACCATGGTCTGGAATTATGACAGCTGACGATACAGAGCTTCAGGAAATTAATATTTTTAATGACGAACAGAGGAGAATTTCCCAAGAACACGTACACACTCGCTGAGCACTATCATGACCATCCAAAAAGTCAAGAAGAAAGGAAGAAGTTCTCTGTGGAAAAGTCGTCCGTGCTGCCTTATTACGAAAAAAAGAAGTTCAGTATTTTAAGCAAATTGATTTAATAACATGTGAAAACCTTCAGATATTTAGAACTCTTTAGATTTCTCAAGCTAAGCGAGAGTAACTTTCTTGTAAACTAATCAAAGATTTGTAAAATATTTGATGTAAGATTTGATCCGACAGAAGATTTACTATTGCTCCTCGATTAGGTCGAGGGGACTTTATCAAACAGTAAATCCTCTCTATTGCTGATGCATCCTGGAAACCATAGTCGAATACTGATTCAATTTTTAGATTAGTCTTTTAACTTTAGACTCGAAGGCATGGTAGTCAATTTCAATTATTAGATTGGCCTTATAACTTAAGAATCGAAGGCATAGTAGTCAGATTTTATAATCTATAGTTTCCGACGTGTGGTTTGTTTGGGTAAGATAATCCACGTGAACACGACGTGGTGGAGAAGTATCAGAAAAAGTATTCACGTCAGTTGAAACTCCTGTGGTGTTTAAGAATCAGGACCCAAATTCAATTACGCACTGCTGACAGGTGCAGCGATATATACTATCGAGAGAAAATGAAACGAAAGTACGATTTGTGGTTGAATTTTATCTTAAGATCTTGTTAAATGGCCCAAAAATGTCATCGCACTTTCCTATCTTTAGAGGCAAACTGAGTCGCATTATCTTGTGAGTGGGTGATACTCTCCTGCCGCGAACATGCTTCGTAAAAAAGTTGTTGATTGTCATTTTTTTCGATGTCGATAGCCCTTGAGAACACGGTGTGACGCTTTTTAACGTTGCATCACATCTCAAAATAATCACACAGAAAGTAATAACAAATTAAATGGAAGCCAAAAATTAATATTCTTCTCTTTTTTCCATTTACCGTCGAGGCACCAGGCTTAGAATTTCATAAATTCTTTTCGAGACAGGAGGAAAATGTCCGTGAGTAATTCAGATGATATTTAGCCGATGTTTGCATCTTTAAATTTACCGAACAGCAAATAGAAAGTATAAAATTGTTAACACATGTCTCGTAAATTTCAAATTTGGTACAATAGTAGGGTGGTTTTAATTCTTGGTAGTTGAAATCTCGGAAGAGGAATAACAAGCTAACCGCTGTGGAAACGGAAATAACTATGACACGTATGCCGTTTAATTAAGAAATTATGAACCCTGTAATTATTATGCTGAAAAGAAATCCAAAATTGTACTTTTTTATTCTCGCAACCGACCGATCAGATGTGCAATAAAGACACTGTTGAATTGATTATTGGCTTATAGCCAGCCTTGAAGGAAAATGTGCAAACGTAAGATACTCTACCTGTGCGAGGACTTTATTTTTCCTTTTTTTACCACAGCTCTCGTGATCTGTCAACAGATTATTATTCATCTATACATTCCGTTTCTTGCGGCTGGATACCACTCTTTCTACCGTGCATCAATTGTACAGTCGAAAACATGCAACACGCATGAACCATATGGAACGTCAAGTTCATGAAATAATAATTTTTTACCAAAGCTGAACAAGCTGATTATGTATAAGGTGCATGGGTTTAGTTTGGCCAAACTTTCAGATAACGATCGACTACAAAGTATCAGTCTCTCGTGACATATCCAGCATATCTAGCTCTTAAACTAATAACCCTAAGCAATTATTTCAGGATAACGATGAAAATTACCGAGACGTTGATGTTTTAGAAAAAACCCGATGCGGTTTAAATGAACGGCAACTCACAAAAATTGACTATCGCTGTTTCAACGAATTGTGTGATATCAAACGATCGATCTTTCTGTGAATAAATGTTTCCTCTTTTCTTGTTCGACGTAGAATTTAAGAAAAATAGTAGGCAAAATACGAGAGAAATTGATCCACTCCAATTTGCGGTAAAACCTCCGCTGGCAGTCGTTCGCGAGAAATAAAAACTATATTCGTAAGAAAGGCCTTATCGCATCTGTCTTCCCCAGTCCCCTGCGGCCAACTAACTGTTTACCTGTGTTTCTACGCAACGTCACGTCTCTGAAAGTTATCAACATGAACAGAGCATTTTTAATCGCTTTTGACAAAGCCAAGGTCGCATGGAAGAACAACTGCTGTTTGTAAACACTGATGTTTTGTTTACAAAATTTTTGAGCGGCAAATGATAGTTTGACATGATAATTTATTTTACTACATTGGAGTAAAAATGGGAGCAGGCTTTAACAGAAAAGATTAAAAGCTTAGTTGCACAATTGAGCAAATCATGTCATATATGTTAGGTCTGCTCTCCTGACTGGTTTATGCAAATGTTTGATTTTCATCTTTTCGTTTGATGTTTTATTTTTGAGCTGTACAGAATATTATCGCTCCAAGCGATTTCGCCTTTGTAAAAAGTTGATATTAGTGATCAATTTATGGCAAATTTAACATTTTGTATTATCCCTATTATTGATCTTTGTAAATACAGGAAATTATCTCCAACTGTCCCATCGCCTTCCAAAGTAGAAAACACGATATCGATTTTATAAGATGTCTTCCCGAAATAATCGAGATTATTTACATTTTTTGAATACTGAAAATTCCCCAGCCAATTAGGTTATAACTTGGATAAATAAAGAGAAGGCGCTAAAAAACGCACGGTAAGGGTTTTCAGAAACTGGCTCTAAATTTAGAAACATTTTCCTAAAAATACACCTTTTTGTACTAAAAATAGTCCGTGATAGCGCGTGGAGTGTTGATTCAAGTTTGCGTTGGTGGTGCTTTTGAAATGGAAAAGAGCTTGAAATGAGAGAAGTCTTGTATCGTGTCGAGTTCCATTCGAATAACTTTCATTTCTTACACCGCTTTTTTTCCTAGTTAAGTGGAAAATTCATTGATTATTGTTTTAGTCACTTTTGACCGTATTTCGCTCATAAAACACGCGATTTTATTCTCAGGTCAAACAACCAACTCGCAGATGTCTTCAAATCAGCCAATCATATTGAAGATAGTTTAGGAAATTGACTGATAAAGCCAAATAAGAACAGTTTTTTTTGTCAGAATCTTAATTCTGAAAAAGAGAAGCATACATTTGAATGAAAGACTTAAGTTAGAAACTTAGTTAATCAAACTCAAGAAAAGAATTCAGTTTCACTCGCCAGCCGTAGAACTGAGAAAAAATATGTCCTGTTCTGTTACCATCACCTTTGAACTTCAGTACAAAAGCGCTTTTGAAGCAACAAGCTTGCTCGCGGGATTTTTGGCTGTTGCTGTTTTCGCGGTAATTTATGGCTGTAGTTCATTGTCCAAGGTGCTCGATTTTAAAGCATTTGATCCTTGTTACGACAGAAAACCCACTCAAGAGGAAAATCGAGAGGAAAACAAAAAGGTACCCATAAGAAATTTTTATTGACTAGAATCCCCTTTAATCGACCATTGTTTGCTTCTTCGATGAGTCTGTTTTTGTTTTTGTATTTTTTTTTTTGCTGATGCAGCAGATAGTGCATAACCTGCTTAGAGGGAAGAATGTATCAAATACTATACTTTTTTATGGTGGCTCTATCTTGGTGATTGCGTATTTTTCTAACCTAGTGATATGAATGAAGGGACATGATAAATTTGTGCAAAAAGGGCTTAGCAACAAAAAACGGCTTCGGAGCAGTTTGTACAAATTTTAGTCTTTACCAGTGAAAAACAAGTTGTGAGTGATTTTTGTTTGGGAAAAAAACTAAAAAAATCGACGATCGATGATCGATGTAGAAATAAGCCGCTTACTAAATGTCGTATTTGCATTTTTGTTTAGCACATACTTTTTCACCTTTTCGCTCCCGCGATCTCAACAGTAATTCTCCCTACTGCATGTCTGCCACACATTTCTTACTTTGTCAATTAAAAGATCAAATGATATCCGCATAGCTGGTATGTTCTTCTTTTTCTTATCACCCTTTTGCATAATAGTGTATTGATATTGAAAGCACAAATTAGTTTCAAGTCACATTATCACTTTGGGGAGTTAAACTTTTAACCGTGACGTATATCGTTCCTTCTTTCTTCTCTTAAGACTTCATCATGTCGAATAACTACAACCTTCCCTGCTGGACTCAAAGAAATAAATATCGAAAACAAAAGCCAAGAAAGTATTTCCGAAGATTACAAGCGTCTTTGGAGAGAAAGCACGGTCAGCCTCGGAAGTAACAGAAATCCATTTCTACCTGTCTGATATACAAAAGCTGAAACTCTCTCATCGCGTGCTTACAAAACCTTCAGGGATTCAACCTCACTTAAGCAATGACTTTAAAATTGTATACTTAATCGTTGTAAATTAACGCTTCGTGGTGAACTAACAGTCTAAAATGTTTTGTATGAGAAGTAACATTTTTAATTAAAATCAAGCTAAAAATGACGGACAGTTTAGTTAGTGGCATTAGCACCGTCAGAACATTTTCTTTTTTCAGTTTGGGGTCTGTGTCCTATAAACGTTTTGGCCACCCGAATTTAGTTTTTTGAGTACAGTTTACGACGAAAGAAAAAAACAAAGGAGAATCTAAAAAGGTTCTGAACATCTCCCATAAGAAGCTTCTTCCCAAACCAGTCTCTTGATGATACATGAAGTAGGTTTAAACATGGCCTTTATTCCAACGGCAACAAATTTAAATTTTTACTTTAAACATCTGGCTTAATCTCTTTAATAGTAATACATATACCTCGTGCATGGCGAAGTTTTTGTAAAAAAAAAATGAGCAGAAGTCCCTTGGGTTATCCCCCTGAAAAAAATTCGCGGAACAAGATTGGCCGTCTACTGATCATGATCCACCGGCGAATTCGGAAATAGCTTCACTGAGACTACCCAAAAAAAAAGGTTTACATGAGGAATAGGTTTCTTAGCTTGATCATTTCTTCCTACAAAAAATGTGAAGGACGCTTGTTATACATATGAACTAAACAAGTGGCCTTAATACACCTCTGAGATCTCTATCGCTTAATGACAGGACGTGGGAGTGCGCAGTTCATAGGTTTAGGGCTCAGTTCTTCATCAAGCACTCAAACGTTTTTCCTCCTCTCTCACTCGCGACAGAATGTGTTGCGTTCTTAAATATGTTTTGTTTGCTTTATTTGGCAAATTAGTTTGCTATTAGGAAGGCAAACGATCTAAGCCCAATGTAGTAATTCCAGCTGTTTTCACGAATAAATACCACATTCTAGAAAAAATTATGTTGCCATCAGTTCTTATTATATTGTCATTATTTCTATACCAAGAACGCTGTATTAGAGGCTTCAGATCTCTTTCTAAATCAATTTTCGCAAGATTTAGAGTAGTTCTGATTCTCCCATCATTTTTAAGTAATAAAAAGGATGTCATCAAGCCTATTGAAGTTATGGGCATAAAAACAAATTGAAGGGCGTTTTTACGTGAACCATCAATAGGGAAAAGTAGCTAATGCCAATCAAGAGGACAACCATAGTTTCGCCAGCTAATACATTGGCTGTTTTTAATACCAATATCTTTTACTAAAGGAATCGTAGGGTAAACATAACTTGTATCATATTTGCCCCTTCGGGCCCAGTTAAACGATTTCTCTCCGTAGTTACTACTTTTCAAAAACTTTTTTGTCCGTTTGTGAATCTCTCTGGAAATGCCTTCCATGGCCAAAATCCATCCATACATATAGTATGTTATTTTGCGCCTTTCAGAACGTACCGATTGACGTTGCAGATGGCAACACAAATAACGACAGCAACATAAATTTTATTATACTCTAATGGTAAACTTGATAACGTGGTTCTTGGTCAACCTAGCGTTGCATTTCTATTATGTACGAAAGAAAACATGAATTTTTCTTTGTCAGCTCGCCCAGTTTGGAAACATCTTTACCTTCAAAGCCGGATTGAAGAGCCAGCTTTTCGTGTTTGAACTGTCAAGAAGTCACCTTGGAATAAATTAGGAAATGATGTGATGTGGTTGTGATGAGCGGTTTTTTAAAACCCCTTCATTTTAGTTACCTCAAAGTTCAGCTGTAACGAAGTGTTGTCGTCAATGATATACAAATTACTTGATATTTCATAGGTTTAGTAATAACTTGGGTAAAATTTAATTTAACAACTATTTGTACAGCGCGCGAAAATTGTCATTTTTATTTATTTTACTTGTTACCGGCCTCCGCAGTTTTCAAATAAGCTGTAAATCTTTTGAGACTCGGTTTTACCGCAAATGAACACAGAAATTTTAACATTTTGTACCATCTGTCTTAATCACCGGTTTATTCCTAAATAAAATTGTTTCTTTACTCAAGACAAAGCCTGTCGAGCTAGAGCTTTTTGCCGACTTTCTCCTATTTGCTAAAAGCTTACAGCGGAGGAGTTTTAAACTAAAAATTAATTTGAATCCATCTCGAAAATTTGAGCTTTGTAGAGCATACAATAAAGGATTTAAAAACGAATTCGAGAAAAGTAAAAACCTGGAAATTCTGTGAAATAAATACAATATGTCGTACTTTTCCTTTATAGTTTTGACATTAACGAAGCTAAGAAACATGAAGTAAACTGCAAATGGTAGAGAGCAGGTAGCGAATACAAATGTCAACCAGATAAGAAGGCGAGCGAGTTGTTTCTTTGCTTGTCGTTCAGCCTCCGTTACCGTTGATTCCGAGAAAACTGTTTTAGTGAAATATATTCCACGGATGATTGAAAAATAACAGAAGAAGAGTGTCAAGGAGCTTATGATTCCAAACCCAACACAAGTAAATATGATAAAAGGTTTGTGAAGGAAATAACTATCTAGACTCCAGGGACGCGTGCAAGGATATTTGGTGGACGAGATGTCGTACGTATTGGCTTGAATATCTGGTATGCACGAGATTAAGGCAAACAACCACAGCACTGCTATCACATATTTCACTTTATCTTTGTCTATCCTTAGATTAGAGCGGAAAGGTTTGAGAAGCGCTAGATACCTTTCAACTGCGATCGTACAAACCGTAAGAACGGCGACGTTGATAGTGATCGGAACAATTGCATTTCCCGCAAACAGTTTGCAGATGAAATCCCCAATGAATCCTTCTAAGTCAACGTGCGCCAGAGCGAAATCGTACGAACCAGGACAGAGGAGCAATGTCAATAAATCGGCCACGGCTAAGTTCAGGAGGAGGTAGTTCGTCGTTGTGTGCATTGATGGCGTTTTTCGCACTATGGTAATTACCATAGCGTTACCGATTACACCCAGAACGGCAATAATCGAGTACAACACTGCAAAAATAACGTCCTGAGTTGTGGTCGAAGCCTCCGCCGGATGATGATGAGAATGTTCTTTTGTGATGTTGCTTTCCATTTCTTTTGCCTTTCAAGTTATGGGTTTTCGTGCGCCACGGCACTGCCTTCAAAAATAATCGTGTTGAGATCACAAGTCGAATTTTTGGACTGTTGTCCGATTGTTTTTTTTTTCTACGATTGTTTTCTCTCTTTTTGAAGTTTTATGTCTCTAAATTTAAAAAGAAAACGACACCTTAATGAATTACTGAAGTGGCACACCGGCTGCTTCGCACCTCAATTTACAGTAGAGTAAGTAAATTAGCCAAGAATTGAAATCACACGTCACCATGGCTGCGTCGAATTATGACGAATCAGAGGCAGTATGCGAAAATAAATGTTAGCGGTGCGTTGCTTACGAACAAATCACATTAATAATGATACAGCAAGACATATGTGTTAGGTTGACTTACATAGTTGAATATGATGCCCATAAGAGCTGAAGCGTGCTTGCTTTGCCAAAGTAAAACTCTCAGTTGCTAAGTTGTGACTCACGAACTAAGAAAATTTACTTGACGTTCTCTTCATCGAAAGATTGGCCTAACGCACACGCTCTTAGCGCTACTCTTCGACTTCTGGAGACAATTTTTTCGTCTCTTCAGCGGTCTGTAAGGGAAAAGTATGAAATGCAGACTGTGACAAAGGTCACAGTCTCGCCCATCATCTTGCAATAATACTTCCACTGCATCTGTGTTTTTTACCTTCCTTGCTTTTGCGTTCGACGTGGGAACGTCGTTTACATTTGCGTCGTACGTGTGACTGAACCAGCTTTAAGTTCCTCCACGAGAAATTTTGAGTGAACTGGTAGATGCATGCATCAGAAAAGATACTGAACTCATATCTGCGTGCACACAAGGGCTCGCATTGGCAAAGTTCTTTACTCACAGTCTGAATATGTTGAAGCCTACGTAATTATAAACAACTCGGACCCGAGAATGTGCTTTTAAATCTCTACCGTGATTTTTGACTGAAGCTGAATTTTTCAGTCAAAGAAAATCAGATTATCCGAAATCTTCTATACCAGCAGCTTTCTCCTTAAAAAAATTTTTTACCTTTCAATGAGGGTGGAAAATATTCCTTGACAGACTCCCTTTGTCATGGAGCTGAAAATTTTGTTTTTATAGCTGCAAGACTGATCATTAACGAAATTAGTTAATGCTGACGACTTTACGTGGACCCTTCGAGAGAAAATAATAAAATATTAGAGGAATCCTACTCGTAAAGGCTTCTCTTAAGGAAGTTTCTCTGGCCAACCTAGAAGTCAATCTGACAGGATGGGACCTGGACCAGCGGGAAAAATAGTGCCGTTTTGACCAACCACCCGTGGGTCTCGGATGATAGGTAGTAAAAAGATGAACCTGAAGAAAATGACAAAAATTTGCACAACTCTTTTAATACGCGCTGTGCCTCAATAACGCGTTAGCGTCGTGCAAACGCTGGCTTAACCTCTTAACCCCCAAGAGTGTCTGGCATCTAATTTTTTCTTACAATATCACCCCTGAATCACAAACTAAGGTCATGACAAAAATGGAAATGATCAGCAACTACAGAAGCTCTGAATCGTTTGGCCAATTCTCCTTGTCAGCACCATAGGAAATGTATAAAGAACAGTATGGAGAATATGCATATTGATGTGTAAAGGGTGTAAAGGGTTAACTGGGTCAAGATTGAATATAAAAAAGGCCAAATAAAGACGTTTTAAAAATATTCTTCCAAGATTTCTTTTCTTTTTACTTGAGTTTGGGCGAATTTATGTGGATTAAAGCGTGCACTGGAATCTTGAAGACGTCATCGAGAGAAAGCAGCTTCATTTCGTTCATTTTAAAACTCCAAATAAAACTACAATACAATGCGCCTCGAAATTTCGAAACTACTTTCCCTGTGGATCTAGATGAAGCGGGTCGATAACGCATTAAGGAAACAAAATACTGACAGGAATAACAATTTAACGAAGGTTATAGCGATATTTTCGCGCATTGGTAATCAAAAAGAAGATCTATCATTTTATCTTCATATTCATTTTGCAAAATTCAAGATAGATAAGTGATAGCACTATAGGAAAAAAGTGGGGCCTCTAATCTTTTGGAAGAAAAGGGAATCACAGTACCGCATGCTTTGGTTAAGATTAGTACTCAAGGTTATCCAGAATTAAATGCAAAAACTGCAAAAATATATTCCACGAATTTACTAATCTATCTTACCAGTCAACCGTGTTACCCTTCTAATTTGCATTCAAAAGGTGCGAGTAAACTTACATAATTTGTATTTCTTTAAAGTAGTTTGGCACAGAAAACATTTGAGTTTGTAATTCCATAACCAATCAACTCAGTAAAAGGCAAACTATGTTCACCAGGAATTGAGGGATTTATCTAATTTGTTTTCCGGTGGTCCGCTACAGAAAGAAAATGCTTATTTTAAGCGACGTTTGTTTAACACCTTTCTGTCTGGCAAAAAGCTGTTCAAATACCTGAAAGTGGACCTCGAAGGCTCAAGGTCCGCATGTGTTATCAGTGGCACTAAATAATGCCACCCTGAAGAGTGCAATCGTTGAATAGTTCGATAATATACTTTCCTGTAGTTTTGATTACTTTTCAGATTATTTGGCGGAAATTTGTTCTAAGATGTCGGAAGAATGAAAAAGGGCCAATTGACTTTTTAATGGACTTTTCACTCTCCTTTCTCTCTCAAAAAAATAATTGTTGGGTTGACAATGATGGTTTCGACGACTACGATTTTGGCTCATTGCCTTGTAATTAATCAGGGGATTCATTTTGTAATACAAACAATGGAAATATTCATGCTCTCGCGTTTTTTCCACGGGGCGTTCGGCCGCACGAACTCTCATCAGGATAAAAAAACACCGAACAAAAGCGTAACTATTGATTTTTAATGTTGCCTTGCTACTTAATTGTTTTTATGGACACCTGTCATGGAAATCACCGGCTCATCGACTGCGGCCATCTATTAACATTTTAGTCCTTTAGGACTTCGCTCAAAACTGTTTATTCATTCATCGCTAGGACGGAACAGGGAGCGAAGAAATTTTCTTCAAATGACCGCTTTTTCTCGTAGTTTTAAGTGAATCTTCGGAGCGTGTAGTCTCAGTGGATCATCAAAGAACGCGGTTTGTGATTTTCCGATCTTTTTCAGTCTCTTTTACGATGGATGAAAGTTATTCAAATAGATCCCATGGACCTTCAAAAACAACTTCACAAGACATCGTTTTTGCCACGTTATACTCGTTCATGGTGTTTTTCGGCGTGGTAGGAAATGGCGTGGTGATCGCTATCGTTCGCAAAACGCCTTCGATGCGCACGACAACAAATTATCTTCTGCTAAATTTAGCTGTGGCCGATCTATTAACATTACTTCTTTGTCCTGGTATCTATGACTTTGCTTTAAACTCTTTGAGGATAAACTCCACACTGGGTGACATCGTCTGCAAACTTTTTACTGGAAATGCCGTCGTTTGCATCACATTCGACGCATCAGTGTTGACTCTATGCGTTATTGCCGTGGAGCGATATGTAGCAATTGTCAAACCTTTTAAAAGTAGCAGTTGGAACATTTCGTCTAAGAACACGAAGTTGGTCATAGTCGTGATTTGGATACTGTCATTCATCTTGAGTTTTCCCGACAGTTTGTGGACAATGTACAAGAAGGATCCCAACTCGAGGTATCCATGCACTCGTCCATGGACACTGGAACACGAGTCGACTGTTAAGGCCTACATTATTGCTCACTGTCTCGTCATGATCGTATTTCCCTCCGTTTTGATTTCATTTTGTTATCTCTCGATTCTTAAAGTGCTCAAGTGGGATTTGTCAGACCCAGCGGTAGACGAAGCTGAAAAGAACAGTATGAAAAGACCTTTAAAGCTTCTTGTCTCTTTAGCAGCGGCTTTTTGCGCGCTCTGTTTGCCGTTTGCGTGCTTCTTTATGTATGTTACTGCGATCACAGACGTTCAAATTAAGCAAGATTTCGTACAATTGTTTCTCGCTCATAGAATTGTCCGGTTATTAATATTTTTTAATTCTTTCATAAATCCGCTGTTGTACGCTGCACAGAGCGCAAACTACAGAAAGGCAATGGATGGAATTTGCTGCTGCACTGAAGACGCTGACTCTGGGCGCCAAGCCATGAAACTGATAAACATAACTTCACCTGCTGGAGTTGGTGAGAAAGTCTCAGTGTAAAGATTGTGACAGTTTTACCCGTGAGAGAGAATGATAACAAACCAGCTGCAGAACTGAATGACGAGTTAAGTTACAACAAAAAAACAATCAAAGAAAGCATTAGTCGCGTGTCATGAACTTTTTCTGTTTTTTGCAGATTGATTTAATCGACAGAAGCTGTGGAATTTAATTCCCCGAAATATTTTTCAAAAACGACCGTAAATACTGCAATTCAACATCGCTAAAAGTGTTGAGAGATATGATTTTGTTTGCGTTGGATTTTATTTGACCATACACTTTCTTTGTCCCCAACGGAGTAACACGTATTTCACTATCTGATGTTTTCCAATAGCTACACTGATAACAAAGACTTGGTTTTAGCATGACGCTTGCCGCAAAAATTGGCCATTAGTCTCTCCCTCTGCTTCCAATATTATGAACGCTAAAAATAATATATTTTCCCAAGCCGTGAGCAAGAGATTTATTGCAAAGAATTCTCCAGGCTTGATTTTTTGAAGCAGAGAGTGAGATTAGATTTCATTTTATGCATCTGCCGTTCAGACGGCATACCTCATAGTGCCGAGATAAATCATTTTTAAACTCGCTAATACTTAAACAAGATAACAGCGGGTTACTTAGTGATTAGATTGAAGGGATAAAACTATAAAAACCGCAATTATGCTGAAGGAGTTTCTGCTGAGATGATAATTCCTTGAAGTTAATCCATGTTTGAAAACTCGATAATATGCTGAATACATAATATGTTTCTACTGTTTTCTCACCTTGTTCTCACAAATAAGGCTTTCGTACGAAGCGATTAGCCGGTACCATTACTACAATGTATTATACTACGAGACTCGATAAGGCTTATAGTAAGTGATGATTGATTCTAGGAGAAAGTTGGATCGTTCTACTCCCAAATTGATTTTGCTGGTGTTGATACAAATTTTTCAACACCTTTTAGAGGAATCTGTAAGTGAGAAAGCAAGCCACCATTGGTCTGTTGTTGAATGCCGTCGTGAAAGTCAACTTTATTGAAAAAACATCATCGAATAAAAGATCAAAATATACAAGGCGTGGTAAAAGTTATCGCACACTCATTAATAAAAATCTATTGTGAAAAGATGTCCAGAGCCCCTGAGGATAAAAAATATTTTACACGGTGCTTTACGAAAAAAAATTACAAATAACACGTGTCTACTTTCCAATCACATTTGCGATTGCTTCCCTGCTAAAATCAGGGCTCAACTAAAATTTGGTTGTTTTGGAACCTTTACACATAACACTGCTGATCTTAACAAGTTAAAAGATAGTTTCTCTCTCAGCCATTGATTTACAATGCTATAATCAATCTGCTTCTTGTCAGATAGCTTCAGGGCTAGTTCGGAAAGAATTCGCTCGGTTTCTCTACAGGAGAGGACTGAAGGAGTCATGCGCGACTTCAATGATTCGCTGGTTGTAGTATTTTTTGTTATCGTTCTCATTGCTCGAGAGAGTGGTGTCAAGTTTCTGGTTTAAGTGGCTCTTTGTGAAAGGGTTAAAAACCCTGACTTCAAAAGAGACACTTTGCCAAAAAATTGCGCGCACTTACATCCAAACGAGCTTTGTCACAGGAGTTGGCGCCACTGGTTAACACTTCTCCTGTCAGGGTCTGAAGGTGGGGCTTGACTTCAACATCATGACATATATACATCTTTGAGAAGAGGTGCAAACAAACCTCGCACCTTGTCATGCCTCTTATGGACAAATCCGCCTTTCATACGCGACATTGCATGATCAACGTCGAATCTCTTGCCACAAGGACATGTAGATGGGAGATGTTCAGATGTTCGGTGTGCAGCGGTAACTAAGGCTGAACACATCGTAAAATCCCATTTTTTTCAGGTCCAACTTCACTGACTTTAACCGAAATAATTGCAAAATAACTCGAGGCACCCTTCATCATTCCCAGGTCGTTTTCCCTCAGTTTTTCTGGGTTCATCTTCTCACAGAGCTTCTGTAGGGTGGTGTTATTTAGTTCTTCTCTGGTATTGGCAAGCACCAAGATTCTCCTCTACCCATATGCATCTAAGCCAGAGGGCCCACTAGACCCCCTTGTCTTTAGGGCTGCATTTGCAATGGTAGATTCTGTTTCAAACATAATAGGGTCGACAAACGGCGGATGGTCATCCATTAACAGTGATGGATCGGCTTCCCTTGCGTCTGGGTGTTTCCCTTTTAGCTCATTTATGGTGCTTTGGGATGGAGGGAATACACCTCTATTACTCTGTTGATCCAAGAGTTTCTTAGCAGTATTTATCTTTCCTTCAAGCACAAGCTTAGCAAAGGTTTTGGCTAACTGCTCTTCGTATGGACCCTCGAGGTTTGTTAGCAATTTGGCTTGAGTCGCACTACCCTCACGAAAGAATTCATAACATATACCAAGTTCCCATTGTGTCAAATGCCTTAAATAAAACCGGGAGTGTTCCTTTGCTTCTGACTTGAATGTTGACTTCTGGACAAGTAAGGCAGGCATCACTATGAGGATTTTTAATGCAGCATCTTTAAACTCGATGGCATCTTAGTTCCAAAACTCGATCCACTTTGTTGTTTCAGAGATAAATTTCTTTCCCCGCGCAGCTCTTCCCGGGAGTTCGAATAAATTCCTTCTCCAGAATACGATTTTCTCATGTATCTCATCGACCTTATGGTGGACTTCATCTTTAGTATAATCTTCCCATATTTCCTACTGTAACATTGACAAACGCTTGTGCTTAATCTTGCTGAACAGTCTGCACTCGCGCGGTCAACTCTGCTGGTAAAGATCGCTTTCTGCAGCTATTTTTGTAACGTAAATAGTTAAACAGAGTCCCAGACAATGCTGTCCTTTGTCGTAATACCAGTATCAAACATAGCCAAGTTACATAAGCGACTTGATCATTAACTTCAAACTTTCTTCAATGAAAGAAAAGCAAATTTACTTTGCGCTCTTAAAAAGGTTCCTAATTTCTTAAGTTGAATACATATAGAAAGTCGTCTGTGAGTTTGAGATACAATAACGTTTGGTGAAACAGACATCTAGGTCGGTGACATATTACAACTTTGAAGGTAAAACTGTTGCCCTAACAACTCGAATTCAAAATAAGATTCAGGTGCTCTTCGTTCGACTCAGGCTCACTAAATATGACAAGCTGATATATGAATAATTCTTCCGACCATCATCACAGATCTTTGGTCGCGACACTCGCATTTAAAACATGGATTTTTAACAGCTATCGTCGACCGTGTCGATGTTATGGTTCAAAAAAATCTCGAAAAGAAATTAAAAAACTCTTTTTTTCGGAAAAGATTAGAATATCACAACAATTGCATTTGCGTTGTGCGATCAGTATCTGATTATCTCCAGGCGTTTTATTAAAACCTTCGACTGGCTCGAAACGCACCTAAGGGACTCTTGTGTTTAAAGATGGCTAAAAATTTGAATAGCATGACAACGGAAGTGTTCTTACAAATTAGACGTATTCATCGTGTAACTTCTGCCAACTATCACTAGCCATTTTTATGAACGGTTCAACACAGCCACGAAAGCAATTAAAAATCTATTTTTGTCACATGAAACTGAAATTGAATAGCACGCATTCATTATTATGGAGAGAGATATTTGATAAATGCCGTCTCAAAAATAAGTTATTGTAGAAAATTTTCAGTATTTTTTAAAGACAGCATGTCGTTGTAAATCTTTTAATGTGACAGAAAATTTTACTGAAAATTTGGAGGCCTCAGAACAGTACCTGTCAGAGCGGGACGAAACGATATTTGTTTTACAAGTTTCTCCCCCGTAAAAATGCGATTGTAAGTCTCATACTTCACAATCAATTCTTGAAAAAGACACTTAAAAATCAAACGTTAAGTCGAGGCTCCCAAAATACTTTCATGAAACGAAGGGAATTATTTATTAATTTTAAACAGTCATGTAGAAAGTTCAGATGCCATTCTTATGATAAATTAGCTTCTTTATGGTAAACACCTGTCACTTACGAGTAAGAAGACGACAAGAGAAATGAAAGGTAACAGCACAAAAGAACTTCGATCAACAGATAGTGGCACCATTACAGCACCAGACATTGTTTTAGCTACTTTATACACGTTCGTTGCTGTTTTCGGCGTTGTCGGTAATACTATCGTGATAACCATAACACGAAGAACCCCTTCAATGCACACAACAAAAAACTATCTCTTCTTAAATTTAGCCGAGGCTGATATCGTGCCTTTCGTTCTCTGTCCTTGGGTGTACGACTCTGCTTTACCAACGTCAGCCTAAAAAGGGATTCACGGGGGATTTTATCTGCAAACTTTTTTGTTTCTGACACAGAAACAGAGAGAAAGACAAAGAAACAAGTAGCTCTCCTTCTCATCTTAGTGACAGTCGCCATTTTCATTTGCTCCCTACCATTTTATTTATTAACTTGAATTTTTGACAATTATCGACACACCTGGGTAAATGAGTCAAAATATGTCACCAGATTATTCCCCTCTAAACGATAGATAATATGCCGGTTTACAAAAACGAATTTTCAAAGTGTGATACTTGAATAGGACCTTATCTCTTACTCATTAGTTGTTAGTTACGAATAATTTTTGACAGCTAAATATAAAAACATTCAAGTCAATTTTCACACCATCATCAGTTTGCTGTTGTAACAAGGCAAAGCAAACAGTAAGAATGGCTGTTATCCTACTGGCGACAGATGAGTGTTAATACATCATCTTCGTGTCATCCGATTAACAGGGAAAATGTTACAGTTTGTTACAGTTTGGCGAAATGGTGCCAAAACTCCGTACATTCGGTCTAAACAAACAAAAAGCTTTTGCAGTTTCCTCTTCGAAGATCGCATCACGGAAAACAATAGATTATGACCCAATCAGAAGCATATGCCTACGTCGATGTTTTTAAAGGATTTATTATTCCCAGCTTCCACAAGGATCAGGCGCAGATGGCCACGCAATAAAGAAATGAAATAATAAAAGCTTTTAGAGAGGAGACACAAATAAAACACTCTCTCATTACATTTAAAGTTTTGAACTAAGCGGGAAGGAAATTATCAATTCACTTTAGACCTGACATTTGACAGGTGAGATCTGAATAACGTGACTCTGTGAAGAAGGGGGAGTTAAAGTGAATTAAAGTCTACTAGAACATCCCAAAGTTTTTCAAAATACAAAAAATGACTCAAGAATCAGTCGCTAAGTCTTCAGTATGAGAAACATGATGTGGTAAAAATATATCGAATTTTCCTAATTCTCATGATCAGTATAAGCCGATATGCACCATCTGAGCGAAATTAATGCTATTCAACTAACATGGCTAGCGACTTGCGTGCCGAAAAATAACTCGCTTGTTCAGTAGCCAGTGGCATATTTACTAAAATTCACTCTAAGAAGATGAAGAACTGGTCAATTATTGAGGTAACCCTTTACAACTTTAATCACAAATCACCGGGAAAAAAGAGAACGGCGCTAAGATGATTTATGCGCATCTTTTCATAAACATAAGGGTCTCAATGGGGTCAACTGTTAGCCGTTTTACCCCTAAAAATTTTCCTTTTATAACAATAGAAAGCAATTAACCGTAAGCCGTGGAACTAGCCAAATTTTTAACCGCTACCCGTCAAAGCCATTACCCTGGCCCATTGGCACCCTTATACGTCAAAATTTATTGCACAATTTTCGGCGGGAAATTAAGGACAATGGGATGTTGAAAATGTAAATCAAATAAATGAAATCCTGACCAATTTGAAAGTGTAATTTCCGTGCCATTCTGTATTTTTTTAACTCAAAAGTTCGAGGGACTGTTTGACTCACTTGTTTTGTTACAACCTCTTGCTTACCACGGTTCGTTTTAAACGCTGCCGCAAGAATTGTTTAAGACTCGATCGGCTACGATCGGTTTTGCTGTGAACTAAACGCAAGGTATAGTAAAGACATTTCAAACACACGCATGCTGAACGAAATTTTTAATATTTGGTTAGGAGTCACGATTAATTAAAGAAAGCTAACGCAAGTTTATTTTCAGGATGAACGGAAACAACATTACCGCTTCTCCACTTATCACCACTCATGATGTCGTTTTTGCCACGTTGTACTCTTCCATCGTGTTCTTCGGCGTCACGGCAAATGGCATAATCATCACCATTGTACGGAAAACACGAACCATGCACACAACAACAAACTATCTGTTGATGAACTTGGCTATAGCCGATTTTCTAACGTTGTTATTTTGTCCGGGTTTCTACGACTTTGCACTACACAAGTTTCAATTGGGTTCCGGGACACTGGATGACATCTTTTGCAAGTTTATTGCAGGAAATGCAATCGTTTGTGTCTCTTTCGATGCCTCTGTGTTAACTCTGTGTGCCATTGCAATGGAGCGCTACCTTGGTATTGTCAAACCTTTCAACAAACGTTGGGCTCTGACCAAAAAGAATGTAAAGTTTATTATTCTTGTTATTTGGGTCGCAGCTGTTTTTTCAAGCTTTCCAGATACGCTATGGACGAAGCACAATAACGATGACATATTGTCGCCATGGCGGTATCCCTGCAAGCGTCCATGGACAGTTAAGAACCAGACTTGGAACGTCAAAGCTTACATCCTTGGCCATTCTGTCGCTCTAATTGTGCTCCCTTCAATTTTTCTTTGCTTTTGCTATATTTCAAGTTCCGCAGCACTTAAGTCAAGCGCAGGTGAACCGGATGAAGATCCCGCTAGCAAACGGAACATGAAAAGGCTCTTAAAGCTTCTAATCTCGTTAGCTTTGGCATTTTGCTTACTCTGCCTTCCATTTGCTGTCTTCTTTTTATATGTCACCGCACTCGCCCCTAGTCATTTAGAGCAAAGTTTTAAACCGTTGTTTCTGGCACATAGAATCGTTCGCTTTTTGATATTTTCTAACTCATTCATAAACCCTCTTCTTTACGCTGCTCAAAGCAAAAACTACAGAAAAGTTCTGTTTCAGAAACTTGGCCTCAAAAACAGCACACGTAACATAGAAAACGAAGCCGCAGTCAGAGCCAGAGCGGAGAAACATAGAATATATTATGAAACAGCCGTTTAAAACGATTGTCACGATAAAGAAAGATCATTTTGACATATTTGTCAAGATCGTGGTTCATGAAAAAAACATTTCATTCCTACTTGATGAATGGAAAGAAACACAAAGAAAGAGAAACGAATCGAAAGTGGAATCGAAGCCTATTTGCTTAACAGTCTCGATAACTTAGTTAAAATTTGTGGAACACGAAACTACAAAACACCTGTTTAGGGTGAGCTAAGCTACAGACTAAGTTTACATGTGAAAAGCGTCCTTACAGCTGCTAAGATTAACAGTCGGTCGGAGGCATCAGGTGAGGAGCGTGAAGAAGATCATATGTATTAAACTCAGTCGCGAAATATTTCCCGAGAGGAAATCCACAAGTATGCACCTTTTGGTTTTTTAGCAAACTGAATATACCACGGACAACTGCGAACAATGTTATTAAATATTATTGATTTTCTAAGTTGTCAAGAAATAGAACACTGTGTTCTCAAGCCCTTGAAGATTATGGACAGAAACATTCAAAGAGATTACAGTTGAACCCAAGATAGAAAATCGTCTATGCAAATAATGTTTCGTTGAATTAAGCTGTCAGTTGTAAGATTCCTTAAGAGTTGGCCATCCGGCAATACCGCCGGATTTATGGAGACGCATAACCGTCCATTAGAAGAGATTCAATACCGTCAAAAATTATCGGAATTTTTCAATGTATTTCTTAATAATAACAAGTAATGTACAATAAAGAACTCTTTGGCTTTCGTCGACAGGTCAAAGAATGCTAATCTTTGCTAAGTGTAGCATGTGATCATCCCTCCTACTACTGACTTGAATTTATCTCATCTTATATCACTAAAGTTGACCGGTGATCACTGAGATTACTAAATTCGCAAGTTGATTTTGCTATCCATAAGCTTTCTAACGAAATTTTCTCAAGGGCACCGTTCCCTAATGACCGCTTTTCTGTGTGGTAGTCATTCCGCTACCTTTTAGCCAATGTGCGAGCAAAGGGGTAATGGTGTTTTGTTTCTTCGAGGGACTCCCGCTTAGTTTGAGCCTCTCTGTAGGTGAGGTATCGATCCACAGTAAGTAGTTACGAAGCCAATCATCCTAATATTTGATCTGTAAATGTTTCTAACCTCTGTGAATTAGTAGACATGTAGAGTAGGTATCATGAAACCACTGAAAACATGTCATTACATGGGCCCATTAAGATAAGGGTAATATCAGAGGTGACTGATGAGAATTCAAATTAAATGCACGAGACCAGCTTTGAACTTGGGAAATTAGGAACTTGTCCTTGGGTTTGGTTTTTCATTTGGTTTTTTAAATGCAAATTGACTCTTACCGCCTTGGGTAATAAGGCTGAAAAATAAAAACAGCTTCATAGTTGCGATGCTTAAAAAACTTCTGAAATATATCGTAAGGTTGTTATTCCTTTTGCCTTTATTTCTACTTTTTAATACTATTATTCTTTCCTTTGTCGTTCTGATGTTTGTCGTATCTGTATGTGTTTTAATTCAAATTTGGTTTTTCGTGGAATCTTTCATATAAATGAAGTATATAGTTGGGTTCAAAAGTCAATCGGTAAGGCACAGCAAAGGAGAAACCAAAACAATTTTCAATATTTTCGAAATCAAACAATGGAAACTTGACTTGAAGAACAAAGTGATTTCTTGGTGCGAAGCATTAGAAGATGATTTGTCACTTTTCTGTCATGAACTAAGCTGAACTTGCCACATTGGAACCTGTGAGTAGTCTTCTTTTTTTCCTTTTTTTTTTCTATTTTTTTTTTTTTGGTTGCTTTTCTCTTTTAAACAAACACTTGTGCAGCATGCCTTCAAGTGAATAGACCGTTTTGTCGCAATCTCATATTCATTGACGCAATTTTGAAATGATGTCGAAAGTATCACATGAATGCTTTAGATTTACCGTTTCCCAAACTTCTTATCACTTTTCTGCTAAACTTTTTTACCCTGCTCATGTAAATGAATTCTTTGGTGCGGTCCACGAAGTACGCTTTAAGCAAATTCATAGGCAACATTCGATTTATGATCGTCAAACATCTTCTTAAATTTTTTTTCAATAAAAAAAGAGACACTGTTGCAAAAGGACTCAGAGGCGCCACGAATATCTTAATGGGACAGGTGATCCCGGCTACCTGATATAAATAGTAGGTTCAATCTTCGCACAAAAGTCGTTGAAGAATTATTTGAAACTAAGACTGCTTTTAATGGAATTACAGGCGCCGAGTATGCCGGTACATTAGTACGTAAAACAGAAAGTGCTCCAACATATGTCATCAGAACATTCATGATTTCTGGAGTGTTGTCCATTCAAGTCTACCCAAAAAGAAAACAGAAAAAAAACCAAATTAGTGTTCATTTTCGCGCGAGAAACATCTTTAAGTACTTCGACTTAGACAGACTGTGCGCCGACATCGCCGGGCGAAAGGCGTCAAGTATTCTGTCATTCATCTATTTCATATATGAAAATCTCCGACTCCGAACTTGGCCTTAGTGCGTAATGGGGAATAGTCTCCTGCCGATTCACAGCGTCACTTACACGTACCCTCAAATGAATAATTAATTAATAAGTATAGGAAATCGTATGAACGCGAGTGCATTTCGTGATTTATGGGCACGAGTGATGTTTTGAAAGTTCTCAAAATTGCACGAGCCGTAGGCGAGTGCAATTTGAGAACTTTCAAAACATCACGAGTGACCATAAATCACGAAATGCACGAGCAGGTTCATACGATTTTTTATTTATTAAATTCTCGACAAAATTACTCCAACATTTTATCGAGTTGTTCGTGCTCGTATTCTTCCATTTTTGGGTTTACTTTTCGTCGAGTCGCCCATGTTTGCCAGACATTTAACCAGGTCTGTGTAGCTTTCAACGTGTTTTTGTTTTTCGCATTTTCTTTAAGTTGCTCAACGATGTTTTGGTTTGACAAAGCAAACCGGCTGTCAGCCATTTTTGTTTATAATTTGGTGTTCAAATTTGGCGCTTCCCCGGTGTTTCCATGGCAACTTCTCCGTATTGCACTCTATAACCTCTATTGCACTCTATAACCTATTTATGCATTCATCATTGACCAATCAGAAACGCGATATTTTGTTGAGTATATAATAAATATGAATATTCCGTGCATTTCACTACCTTGTTTCCACAAGCCAAATAAAGCGTCATTTGAGCCATCCCAGATTAATTTACTTGCCATAACAATGACATTGAGATGACGGAAAATTAAAAAAAAAAAATTGGGTCGTTCTACTCCCAAATTAATTTTGCTCAGTGGCGTTGGTACAAACTTTTCAACACCTGTTAGAGGAATCTGTTCTCTTTTAAGTGACAAAACAAGCCATCATTGGTCTGTTGTTGAATGCCGTCGTGAAAGTCAACTTTATTGAAAACACATCATTCAATAAAAGATCAAAATATACAAGGCATGATAAAAGTTATCACAAATTCATTTATAAAAATCTATTGTGAAAAGATGTACAGAGCCTTCAAGGGTAAAAAATGTTTTACACGGTGCTTTACGAAAAAAAAATTACAAATAACACGTGTCTACTTTCCAATCACATTTGCGATTGCTTCCCTGCTAAAATCAGGGCTCAACTAAAATTTGGTTGTTTTGGAACCTTTACACATAACACTGCTGATCTTAACAAGTTAAAAGATAGTTTTTCTCTCAGCCATTGATTTGCAATGCTATAATCAATCTGCTTCTTGTCAGATAGCTTCAGGGCTAGTTCGGAGAGAATTCGCTCGGTTTCTCTGCAGGAGAGGACTGAAGGAGTCATACGCGACTTCAGTGACTCGCTGGTTGTAGTATAGTTTTTTTATCGTTCTCATTGCTCGAGAGAGTGGTGTCAAGTTTCTGGTTTAAGTGCCTCTTTGTGAAAGGGTTAAAAGCCCTGACTTCAAAAAAGACATGTTGCCCCCTTTGCCAAAAAATTGCGCGCACTTACATCCAAACGAACTTTGTCAGAGGAGTTGGCGCTACTGGTTAACACTTCTCCTGTCAGGGTCTGAAGGTGGGGCTTAACTTAAACATCATGACATACATCTTTGAGAAGAGGTGCAAACAAACCTCGCACCTTGTCATGTCTCTTATGGACAAATCCGCCTTTCATACGCGACATTGCATAATCAACGTCGAATCTCTTGCCACAAGGACATGTAGATGGGAGATGTTCAGATGTTTGATGAGCAGCGGTAACTAAGGCTGAACACATCGTAAAATCCCATTTGGTTCAGGTCCAACTTCATTGACTTTAACTGAAATAATTGCAAAATAACTCGAGGCACCCTTCATCATTCCCAGGTCGTTTTCCCTCAGTTTTTCTGGGTTCATCTTCTCACAGAGCTTCTGTAGGATGGTGTTATTTAGTTCTTCTCTGGTATTGGCAAGCACCAAGATTCTCCTCTACCCATATGCATCTAAGCCAGAAGGCCCAATAGACCCCCTTGTCTTTAGGGCTGCATTTGCAATGGTACATTCTGTTTCAAACATAACAGGGTCGACAAACGGCGGATGGTCATCCATTAACAGTGATGGATCGGCTTCCCTTGCGTCTGGGTGTTTCCATTTAGCTCATTTATAGTGCTTTGGGATGGAGGGAATACACCCCAATTACTCTGTTGATCCAAGAGTTTCTTAGCAGTATTCATCTTTCCTTCAAGCACAACCTTAGCAAAGGTTTTGGCTAACTGCTCTTCATTTAGACCCTTGAGGTTTGTTAGCAATTTGGCTTCAGTCGCACTACCCTCACGAAAGAATTCATAACATATACCAAGTTCTTATTATGTCAAATGCCTTAACAAACACTGGGAGTGTTCCTTTGCTTCTGACTTGAATGTTGGCTTCTGGAGAAGTAAGGCAGGCATCACTATGAGGACTTTTAATGCAGTATCTTTAAACTCGATGGCATCTTAGTTCCAAAACTCGATCCACTTTGTTGTTTCAGAGATAAATTTCTTTCCCCGCGCAGCTCTTCCCGGGAGTTCGAATAAATTCCTTCTCCAGAATACGATTTTCTCATATATCTCATCGACCTTATGGTGGACTTCATCTTTAGTATAATCTTCCCATATTTCCTATTGTAACATTGACAAACGCTTGTGCTTAATCTTGCTGAACAGTCTGCACTCGCGCGGTCAACTCTGCTGGTAAAGATCGCTTTCTGCAGCTATTTTTGTAACGTAAATAGTTAAACAGAGTCCCAGACAATGCTGTCCTTTGTCGTAATACCAGTATCAAACATAGCCAAGTTACATAAGCGACTTGATCATTAACTTCAAACTTTCTTCAATGAAAGAAAAGAAAATTTACTTTGCGCTCTTAAAAAGGTTCCTAATTTCTTAAGTTGAATACATATAGAAAGTCGTCTGTGAGTTTGAGATACAATAACGTTTGGTGAAACAGACATCTAGGTCGGTGACATATTACGACTTTAAAGGTAAAACTGTTGCCCTAACAACTCGAATTCAAAATAAGATTCAGGTGCTCTTCGTTCGACTCAGGCTCACTAAATATGACAAGCTGATATATGAATAATTCTTCCGACCATCATCACAGATCTTTGGTCGCGACACTCGCATTTAAAACATGGATTTTTAACAGCTATCGTCGACCGTGTCGATGTTATGGTTCAAAAAATCTCGAAAAGAAATTAAAAAACTCTTTTTTTGGAAAAGATTAGAATATCACAACAATTGCATTTGCGTTGTGCGATCAGTATCTGATTATCTCCAGGCGTTTTATTAAAACCTTCGACTGGCTCGAAACGCACTTAAGGGACTCTTGTGTTTAAAGATGGCTAAAAATTTGAATAGCATGACAACGGAAGTGTTCTCACAAATTAGACGTATTCATTGTTTAACTTCTGCCAACTATCACCAGCCATTTTTATGAACGGTTCAACACAGCCACGAAAGCAATTAAAAATCTATTTTTGTCACATGAAACTGAAATTGAATAGCACGCATTCATTATTATGGAGAGAGATATTTGATAAATGCCGTCTCAAAAATAAGTTATTGTAGAAAATTTTCAGTATTTTTTAAAGACAGCATGTCGTTGTAAATCTTTTAATGTGACAGAAAATTTTACTGAAAATTTGGAGGCCTCAGAACAGTACCTGTCAGAGCGGGACGAAACGATATTTGTTTTACAAGTTTCTCCCCCGTAAAAATGCGATTGTAAGTCTCATACTTCACAATCAATTCTTGAAAAAGACACTTAAAAATCAAACGTTAAGTCGAGGCTCCCAAAATACTTTCATGAAACGAAGGGAATTATTTATTAATTTTAAACAGTCATGTAGAAAGTTCAGATGCCATTCTTATGATAAATTAGCTTCTTTATGGTAAACACCTGTCACTTACGAGAAAGAAAACGACAAGAGAAATGAAAGATAACAGCACAAATGAACTTCGATCAACAGATAGTGGCACCATTACAGCACCAGACATTGTTTTAGCTACTTTATACACGTTCGTTGCTGTTTTCGGCGTTGCCGGTAATACTATCGCGATAACCATAACACGAAGAACCCCTGCTGTGAACTAAACGCAAGGTATAGTAAAAACATTTCAAACACACGGATGCTGAACGAAATTTTTAATATTTGGTTAGGAGTCACGATTAGTTAAAGGAAGCTAACGCAAGTTTATTTTCAGGATGAACGGAAGCAACATTACCGCTTCTCCACTTATCACTACTTACGATGTCGTTTTTGCCACGTTGTACTCTTCCATCGTGTTCTTCGGCGTCACGGCAAATGGCATAATCATCACCATTGTAAGGAAAACACGAACCGTGCACACAACAACAAACTATCTGTTGATGAACTTGGCTATAGCCGATTTTCTATCGTTGTTATTTTGTCCGGGTTTCTACGACTTTGCACCACACAAGTTTCATTTGGGCTCCGGGACACTGGGTGACATCTTTTGCAAGTTTATTGCAGGAAATGTAATCGTTTGTGTCTCTTTCGATGCCTCTGTGTTAATTCTGTGTGCCATTGCAATGGAGCGCTACCTTGGTATTGTCAAACCTTTCAACAAACGTTGGGTTCTGACGAAAAAGAATGTAAAGTTTATTATTCTTGTTATTTGGGTCACAGCTTTTTTTTCAAGCTTTCCAGATACGCTATGGACGAAGCCCAATAACAAAGACACGCCGTGGCGGTATCCCTGCACGCGTCCATGGACAGTTAAGAACCAGACTTGGAACGTCAAAGCTTACATCCTTGGCCATTCTGTCGCTCTAATTGTGCTCCCTTCAATTTTTCTTTGCTTTTGCTATATTTCAAGTTCCGCAGCACTTAAGTCAAACGCAGGTGAACCGGATGAAGATCCCGCTAGCAAACGGAACATGAAAATGCTCTTAAAGCTTCTCATCTCGTTAGCTTTGGCATTTTGCTTACTCTGCCTTCCATTTGCTGTCTTCTTTTTATATGTCACCGCACTCGCCCCTAGTCATTTAGAGCAAAGTTTTAAACCGTTGTCTCTGGCACATAGAATCGTTCGTTTTTTGTTATTTTCTAACTCATTCGTAAACCCTTTTCTTTACGCTGCTCAAAGCAAAAACTACAGAAAAGTTTTATTTCAGAAACTTCGCCTTAAAAACAACACACGTAACACAGAAATCGAAGCCGCAGTCTGAGCCAGAGCGGAGAAACATAGAATATATTATGAAACAGCCGTCTAAAACGATTGTCACAATAAAGAAAGATCATTTTGACATATTTGTCAAGATCGTGGTTCGTGAAAAAAGCATTTCATTTCTACTTGATGAATGGAAAGAAACACAAAGAAAGAGAAACGAATCGAAAGTGGAATCGAAGCCTATTTGCTTAACAGTCTCGATAACTTAGTTAAAATTTGTGGAACACGAAACTACAAAACACCAGTTTAGGGTGAGCTAAGCTACAGACTAAGTTTACATGTGAAAAGCGTCCTTACGGCTGCTAAGATTAACAGTCGGTCGAAGGCATCAGGTGAGGAGCGTGAAGAAGATCATATGTATTAAACTCAATAGCGAAATATTTCCCGAGAGGAAATCCACAAATATGCACCTTTTGTTTTTTTAGTAAACTGAATATACCGCTGACAACTGCGAACAATGTTTTTTAAATATTATTGATTTTCTAAGTTGTCAAGAAATATAACACTGTGTTCTCAAACTCTTGAAGATTACGGAAAGAAACGTTCAAAGAGATTACAGTCGGACCCAAGATAGAAAATCGTCTATGCAAATAATGTTTCGTTGAATTAAGCTGTCAGCTGTAAGATTCCTAAAGAGTTGGCCATCCGGCAATACCGCCGGATTTATGTAGACGCACAACCCTCCATTGGAAGAGATTCCATACCGTCAAAAATTATCGGAATTTTTCAATGTATTTTTTAATAATAACAAGTAATGTATAATAAAGAACTCTTTGGCTTTCGTCGACAGGACAAAGAACGCTAATCTTTGCTAAATGTAGCATGTGATCATCCCTCCTACTACTGACTTGAATTTATCTCATCTTATATCACTAAAGTTAACCGGTGATCACTGAGATTACTAAATTCGCAAGTTGATTTTGCTATCCATAAGTTCTCGAACGAAATTTTCTCAAGGGCACCGTTCCCTAATGACCGCTTTTCTGTGTGGCAGTCATTCCGCTACCTTTTTAGCCAATGTGCGAGCAAAGGGGCAATAGTGTTTTGTTTCTTCGAGGGACTCCCGCTTAGTTTGAGCCTCTCTGTAGGTGAGGTATCGATCCACAGTAAGTAGTTACGAAGCCAATCAACCTAATACTTGATCTGTGAATGTTTCTAACCTCTGTGAATTAGTAGACATTTAGAAGAGGTATCGTGAAACCACTGAAAACATGTCATTACATGGGCCCATTAAGATAAGGGTAATATCAGAGTTGACTGATGAGAATTCCAATTAAATGCACAAGACCAGCTTTGAACTTGGGAAATTAGGAACTTGCCCTTGGGTTTGGTTTTTCATTCGGTTTTTTAAATGCAAATTGACTCTTACCGCCGCCGCCGTAATAAGGCTCAAAAATAAAAACAGCTTCATAGTTGCGATGCTTAAAACTTCTGAAATATATCGTAAGGTTGTTATTCCTTTTTCCTTTATTTCTACTTTGTAATACTATTATTATTATTCTTTCCTTTGTCGTTCTGATGTTTGTCGTATCTGTATGTGTTTTAATTCAAATTTGGTTTTTCGTGGAATCTTACATATAAATGAAGTATATAGGTGGGTTCAAAAGCCAATCGTAAGGCACAGCAAAGGAGAAACCAAAACAATTTTCAAAAGTTTCGAAATCAAACAATGGAAACTTGACTTGAAGAAGAAAGTGATTTCTTGGTGCGAAACGTTAGAAGGTGATTTGTCACTTTTCTGTCATGAACTAAGCTGAACTTGCCACATTGAAACCTGTGAGTAGTGTTCTTTTTTTCCTTTTTTTTTTTTTTTTTTTTTTTTGCTTTTCTCTTCTAAACTAACACTTGTGCAACATGCTTTCAAGTGAATAGACCGTTTTGTGGTAATCTCATATTCATTGACGCAATTTTGAATTGATGTCGAAAGTATCACATGAATGCTTTAGATTTACCGTTTCCCAAACTTCTTATCACTTTTCTGCTAAATTTTTCAACCCTGCTCATGTAAATGAATTCTTTGGTGCGATCCACGAAGTACGCTTTAAGCAAATTCATAGGCAACATTCGATTTATGATCGTCAAACATGTTCTGAATTTTTTTTTTTAAAAAAAAGACACGCTGTTGCAAACGGACTCAGAGGCGCCACGAATATCTTAATGGAACAGGCGATCCCGGCTGCGTGATATAAATAGTAGGTTCAATCTTCGCACAAAAGTCCTTGAGGAATTATTTGAATCTAAGACTGCTTTAAGTATAGGAAATCGTATGAACGCGAGTGCATTTCGTGATTTATGGGCACGAGTGATGTTTTGAAAGTTCTCAAAATTGCACGAGCCGTAGGCGAGTGCAATTTGAGAACTTTCAAAACATTACGAGTGACCATAAATCACGAAATGCACGAGCAGTTTCATACGATTTTTTATTTATTATATTCTCGACAAAATTACTCCATCGCGCTACTCTTCCATTTTTGGGTTTACTTTTCGTTGAGTCGCCCATGTTTGCCAGACATTTAACCAGGTCTGTGTAGCTTTCAACGTGTTTTTGTTTTTCGCATTTTCTTTAAGTTGCTCAACGATGTTTTGGTTTGACAAAGCAAACCGGCTGTCAGCCATTTTTTTATAATTTGGTGTTCAAATTTGGCGCTTCCCCGGTGTTTCCATGGCAACTTCTCCGTATTGCACTCTATAACCTCTATTGCACTCTATAACCTATTTATGCATTCATCATTGACCAATCAGAAACGCGATATTTTGTTGAGTATATAATAAATAGAGTTACAGGCACCGAGTATGCTCGGTACATTAGTAGGTAAAGCAGAAAGTGCTCCAGTACATGTCATCAGAACATTCATGATTTCTGGAGTGTTGTCCATTCATGTCTACCCAAAAAGAAAACAGATAAACAAAACAAATAAGTGTTCATTTTCGCGCGAGAAACATCTCTAAGCAATTCGACTTAGATAGACTGTGCGCCGACATGGCCGGGCGAAAGGCGTCAAGTATTCCGTCATTCATCTATTTCATACATGAAAATCTCCGGCTCCGAACTTGGCCTCAGTGCGTAATGGGGTATAGTCTCCTGCCGATTCACAGCGTCACTTACACGTACCCTCAAGTGAATAATTAATTAATAAATATGAATATTCCATGCATTTCACTACCTTGTTTCCATAAGCCAAATATAGCGTCATTTGAGCGATCCCAGATTAATTTACTTGCCATAACAATGACATTGAGATGACGGATAATCTGAAAAAAAAATTGGCCATTAGTCTCTCCCTCTGCTTCCAATCTTATGAGCGTTAAAAATAATATATTTTGCCAGGCCGTGAGCAAGAGATTTATTACAAAGAATTCTCCAGGCTTGATTTTTTAAAGCAATGAGTGAGATCATATTTCATTTTATGCATCTACCATTCAGATTGCATACCTCACAATGCCGAGATAAAACATGTTTAAACTCGCTGATACTTAAACAAGATAACAGCGGGTGACTTAGTGGTGAGATTGAAGGGATAAAACTATCAAAACCGCAATTATGCTGAAGGAGTTTCTGCTAAGATGATAATTCCTTGAAGTTAATCCATGTTTGAAAACTCGATAATATGCTGCATACATAATATGTTTATACTGTTTTCTCACCTTGAAAAGAAAACGAATCGAAAATGTATTTCAACAACCAAGACTTTTCTCAGTCTTGTCAGGAATCTCGAATGTTTACTGCGTGTAAAAAAAGAATCTAAGGAAAACCATAAGTAAAGTGTGCAATGAGAACTGATTAGCAATCGAATGTTTTAATGAAATCAAGACCATGCAGCTCGCTTAAGGAGTCCGATAGCCAATGAAAAAACGACAAAAGTAACCAATCAGTTCTCACGAATAAGGCTCTTGAACAAAGCGATTAGCCGGTACCATTGCTACAATGTATTATACTACGAGACCCGATTAGGCTTATAGTAAGTGATGATTGATTCTATGACAAAGTTGGGTCGTTCTACTCCCAACTTCATTTTGTTTAGTGGCGTTGATACAAACTTTTCAACACCTGTTAGAGGAATCTGTTCTATTTTAAGTGAGAAAACAAGCCATCATTGGTCTGTTATTGAATGCCGTCGTGAAAGTCAACTTTATTGAAAAACCATCATCCAATAAAAGATCAAAATAAACAAGGCATGATAAAAGTTATCACAAACTCATTTATAAAAATCTATTGTAAAAAGATGTCCAGAGCCCATAAGGGTAAAAAATATTTTACACGGTGCTTTACGAAAAAAAAATTACAAATAACACGTGTCTACTCTATCTTTCCAATCACATTTGCGATTGCTTCCATGCTAAAATCAGGGCTCAACTAAAATTTGGTTGTTTTGGAACCTTTTACACATAACACTGCTGATCTTAACAAGTTAAAAGATAGTTTTTCTCTCAGCCATTGATTTGCAATGCTATAATCAATCTGCTTCTTGTCAGATAGCTTCAGGGCTAGTTCGGAAAGAATTCGCTCGGTTTCTCTGCAGGAGAGGACTGAAGGAGTCATGCGCGACTTCAATGACTCGCTGGTTGTAGTATAGTTTTTTATCGTTCTCATTGCTCGAGAGAGTGGTTTCAAGTTTCTGGTTTAAGTGGCTCTTTGTGAAAGGGTTAAAAACCCTGACTTCAAAAAAGGCACTTTGCCCCCTTTGCCAAAAAATTGCGCGCACTTACATCCAAACGAGCTTTGTCAGAGGAGTTGGCGCTACTGGTTAACACTTCTCCTGTTAGGCTTGACTTAAACATCATGACACACATCTTTGAGAAGAGGTGCAAACAAACCTCGCACCTTGTCATGTCTCTTATGGACAAATCCGCCTTTCATACGCGACATTGCATGATCAACGTCGAATCTCTTGCCACAAGGACATGTAGATGGGAGATGTTCAGATGTTTGGTGAGCAGCGGTAACTAAGGCTGAACACATCGTAAAATCCCATTTGGTTCAGGTCCAACTTCATTGACTTTAACTGAAATAATTGCAAAATAACTCGAGGCACCCTTCATCATTCCCAGGTCGTTTTCCCTCAGTTTTTCTGGGTTCATCTTCTCACAGAGCTTCTGTAGGATGGTGTTATTTAGTTCTTCTCTGGTATTGGCAAGCACCAAGATTCTCCTCTACCCATATGCATCTAAGCCAGAGGGCCCACTAGACCCCCTTGTCTTTAGGGCTGCATTTGCAATGGTAGATTCTGTTTCAAACATAACAGGGTCGACAAACGGCGGATGGTCATCCATTAACAGTGATGGATCGACTTTCCTTGCGTCTACATGTTTCCGTTTTAGCTCATTTATGGTGCTTTGGGATGGAGGGAATACACCTCTATTACTCTGTTGATCCAAGAGTTTCTTAGCAGTATTTATCTTTCCTTCAAGCACAAGCTTAGCAAAGGTTTTGGCTAACTGCTCTTCATTTAGACCCTTGAGGTTTGTTAGCAACTTGGCTTCAGTCGCACTACCCTCACGAAAGAATTCATAACATATACCATGCCTTAATAAACACTGGGAGTGTTCCTTTGCTTCTGACTTGAATGTTGGCTTCTGGAGAAGTAAGGCAGGCATCACTATGAGGACTTTTAATGCAGTATCTTTAAACTCGATGGCATCTTAGTTCCAAAACTCGATCCACTTTGTTGTTTCAGAGATAAATTTCTTTCCCCGCGCAGCTCTTCTCGGGAGTTTGAATAAATTCCTTCCCCAGAATACGATTTCCTCATATATCTCATCGACCTTATGGTGGACTTCATCTTTAGTATAATCTTCCCATATATACTGTAACATTGACAAACGCTTGTGCTTAATCTTGCTGAACGCACTCGCGCGGTCAACTCTGCTGGTGAAGATCGCTTTCTGCTGCTATTTCTGTAACGTAAATAATTGAGCAGAGTCTCAGACAATGCTGTCCTTTGTCGTAATACCAGTATCAAACATAGCCAAGTTACATAAGCGACTTGATCATTAACTTCAAACTTTCTTCAATGAAAGAAAAGCAAATTTACTTTGTGCTCTTAAAAAGGTTCCTAATTTCTTAAGTTGAATACATATAGAAAGTCGTCTGTGAGTTTGAGATACAATAACGTTTGGTGAAACAGACATCTAGTTCGGTGACATATTACAACTTTAAAGGTAAAACTGTTGCCCTAACAACTCGAATTCAAAATAAGATTCAGGTGCTCTTCGTTCGACTCAGACTCACTAAATATGACAAGCTGATATATGAATAATTCTTCCGACCATCATCACAGATCTTTGGTCGCGACACTCGCATTTAAAACATGGATTTTTACCAGCTATCGCCGACCGCGTCGATGTTATGGTTCAAAAACTCTCGAAAAGAAATTAAAACACTCTTTTTTTTGGAAAAGATTAGAATATCACAACAATTGGGCATTTTTGAGAACTAAACGGCATTTGCGTTGTGCGATCAGTATCTGATTATCGCCAGGCGTTTTATTAAAACCTTCGACTGGCTCGAAACGCACTTAAGGGACTCTTGTGTTTAAAGATGGCTAAAACATTTGAATAGCATGACAACGGAAGTGTTCTTACAAATTAGACGTATTCATTGTGTAACTTCTGCCAACTATCACCAGCCATTTTTATGAACGGTTCAACACAGCCACGAAAGCAATTAAAAATCTATTTTTGTCACATGAAACTGAAATTGAATAGCACGCATTCATTATTATGGAGAGAGATATTTGATAAATGCCGTCTCAAAAATAAGTTATTGTAGAAAATTTTCAGTATTTTTTAAAGACAGCATGTCGTTGTAAATCTTTTAATGTGACAGAAAATTTTACTGAAAATTTGGAGGCCTCAGAACAGTACCTGTCAGAGCGGGACGAAACGATATTTGTTTTACAAGTTTCTCCCCCGTAAAAATGCGATTGTAAGTCTCATACTTCACAATCAATTCTTGAAAAAGACACTTAAAAATCAAACGTTAAGTCGAGGCTCCCAAAATACTTTCATGAAACGAAGGGAATTATTTATTAATTTTAAACAGTCATGTAGAAATTTTAGATGCCATTCTTATGATAAATTAGCTTCTTTATGGTAAACACCTGTCACTTACGAGAAAGAAGACGACAAGAGAAATGAAAAGTAACAGCACAAAAGAACTTTGATCAACAGATAGTGGCACCATTACAGCACCAGACATTGTTTTAGCTACTTTATACACGTTCGTTGCTGTTTTCGGCGTTGTCGGTAATACTATCGTGATAACCATAACACGAAGAACCCCTTCAATGCACACAACAAAAAACTATCTCTTCTTAAATTTAGCCGAGGCTGATATCGTGCCTTTCATTCTCTGTCCTTGGGTGTACGACTCTGCTTTACCAACGTCAGCCTAAAAAGGGATTCACGGGGGATTTTATCTGCAAACTTTTTTGTTTCTGACACAGAAACAGAGAGAAAGACAAAGAAACAAGTAGCTCTCCTTCTCATCTTTGTGACAGTCGCCATTTTCATTTGCTCCCTACCATTTTATTTATTAACTTGAATTTTTGACAATTATCAACACACCTGGGTAAATGAGTCAAAATATGTCACCAGATTATTCCCCTCTAAACGATAGATAATATGCCGGTTTACAAAAACGAATTTTCAAAGTGTGATACTTGAATAGGACCTTATCTCTTACTCATTAGTTGTTAGTTACGAATAATTTTTGACAGTTAAATATAAAAACATTCAAGTCAATTTTCACACCATCATCAGTTTGCTGTTGTAACAAGGCAAAGCAAACAATAAGAATGGCTGTTATCCTACTGGTGACAGATGAGTGTTAATACATCATCTTCGTGTCATCCGATTAACAGGGAAAATGTTACAGTTTGTTACAGTTTGGCGAATTGGTGCCAAAACTCCGTACATTCGGTCTAAACAAACAAAAAGCTTTTGCAGTTTCCTCTTCGAAGATCGCATCACGGAAAACAATAGATTATGACCCAATCAGAAGCATATGCCTACGTCGATGTTTTTACAGGATTTATTATTCCCAGCTTCCAAAAGGATCAGGCGCAGATGGCCACGCAATAAAGAAATGAAATAATAAAAGCTTTAACAAAGGAGACACAAATAAATCACTCTCTGATTACATATAAAGTTTTGAACTAAGCGGGAAGGAAATTATCAATTCACTTTAGACCTGACATTTGACAGGTGAGATCTGAATAACGTGACTCTGTGAAGAGGGGGGAGTTAAAGTGAATTAAAGTCTACTAGAACATCCCAAAGTTTTTCAAAATACAAAAAATGACTCAAGAATCAGTCGCTAAGTCTTCAGTATGAGAAACATAATGAGATAAAAATATATCGAATTTTCCTAATTTTCATGATCAGTATAAGCCGATATGCATCATCTGAGCGAAATTAATGCTATTCAACTAACATGGCTAGCGACTTAAGTCTGCGCCGAAAAATAACTCGCTTGTTCAGTAGCCAGTG
This sequence comes from Pocillopora damicornis, assembly GCF_964200805.1. Taxonomy (NCBI): domain Eukaryota; kingdom Metazoa; phylum Cnidaria; class Anthozoa; order Scleractinia; family Pocilloporidae; genus Pocillopora; species Pocillopora damicornis. The sequence goes on along the minus strand of NC_142673.1, from coordinate 19,395,491 downwards.
GTGTATTTACAAGAATTCACTCTAAGAAGATGAAGAACTGGTCAATTATTGAGGTGATTCCTTACAACTTTAATCACAAGTCACCGGGAAAATCGAGAGATCGGCGCTAAGTTGATTTATGCGTATCTTTTCATAAACATAAGGGTCTAAACGGGGTCAACTGTTAGCCGTTTTACCCCTAAAAATTTTCCTTTTATAACAATAGCAAGCTATTAACCGTAAGCCGTAGAACTAGCCAAATTTTTAACCACTAGCCGTCAAAGCCATTACCCCGGCCCATTGACACCCTTATACGTCAAAATTTATTGCACAATTTTCGGCGGGAAATTAAGGACAATGGGATGTTGAAAAATGTAAATTAAATAAATGAAATCCAGACCAATTTAAAAGTGTAATTTCCGTGCTATTCTGTATTTTTTTAACTCAAAAGTTCAAGGGACTGTCCGACTCACTTGTTTTGTTACAACCTCTTGCTTACCACGGTTCGTTTTAAACGCTGCCGCAAGAATTGTTTAAGACTCGATCCGCCTACGATCGGTTTTGCTGTGAACTAAACGCAAGGTATAGTAAAGACATTTCAAACACACGCATGCTGAACGAAATTTTTAATATTTGGTTAAGAGTCTCGATTAATTAAAGAAAGCTAACGCAAGTTTATTTTCAGGATGAACGGAAGCAACATTACCGCTTCTCCACTTATCACCACTCACGATGTCGTTTTTGCTACATTGTACTCTTCCATCGTGTTCTTCGGCGTCACGGCAAATGGCATAATCATCACCATTGTACGGAAAACACGAACCATGCACACAGCAACAAACTATCTGTTGATGAACTTGGCTATAGCCGATTTTCTAACGTTGTTATTTTGTCCGGGTTTCTACGACTTTGCACTACACAAGTTTCAATTGGGTTCCGGGACACTGGATGACATCTTTTGCAAGTTTATTGCAGGAAATGCAATCGTTTGTGTCTCTTTCGATGCCTCTGTGTTAACTCTGTGTGCCATTGCAATGGAGCGCTACCTTGGTATTGTCAAACCTTTCAACAAACGTTGGGCTCTGACCAAAAAGAATGTAAAGTTTATTATTCTTGTTATTTGGGTCACAGCTGTTTTTTCAAGCTTTCCAGATACGCTATGGACGAAGCCCAATAACGAAGACACGCCGTGGCAGTATCCCTGCACGCGTCCATGGACAGTTAAGAACCAGACTTGGAACGTCAAAGCTTACATCCTTGGCCATTCTGTCGCTCTAATTGTGCTCCCTTCAATTTTTCTTTGCTTTTGCTATATTTCAAGTTCCGCAGCACTTAAGTCAAGCGCAGGTGAACCGGATGAAGATCCCGCTAGCAAACGGAACATGAAAAGGCTCTTAAAGCTTCTCATCTCGTTAGCTTTAGCATTTTGCTTACTCTGCCTTCCATTTGCTGTCTTCTTTTTATATGTCACCGCACTCGCCCCTAGTCATTTAGAGCAAAGTTTTAAACCGTTGTTCCTGGCACACAGAATCGTTCGTTTTTTGATATTTTCTAACTCATTCATAAACCCTCTTCTTTACGCTGCTCAAAGCAAAAACTACAGAAAAGTTCTGTTTCAGAAACTTGGTCTTAAAAACAACACACGTAACACAGAAAACGAAGCCGCAGTCAGAGCCAGAGCGGAGAAACATAGAATATATTATGAAACAGTCGTTTGAAACGATTGTCACAATAAAGAAAGATCATTTTCACATATTTGTCAAGAGTGTGGTTCGTGAAAAAAACATTTCATTCTTACTTGACGAGTGGAAAGAAAGACAAAGAAAGAGAAACGAATCGAAAGTGGAATCGAAGCCTATTTGCCTAACAGTCTCGATAACTTAGTTAAAATTTGTGGAACACGAAACTACAAAACACCTGTTTAGGGTGAGCTAAGCTACAGACTAAGTTTACATGTGAAAAGCGTCCCTACGACTGCTAAGATTAACAGTTGGTCGGAGGCATCAGATGAGGAGCTTGAAGAAGATCATATGTATTAAACTCAGTCGCGAAATATTTCCAGAGAGGAAATCCACAAGTATGCACCTTTTGTTTTTTTAGCAAACTAATATACCGCTGACAACTGCGAACAATGAGATAACAGTCGAACCCAAGATAGAAAATCGTCTGATGCAAATAATGTTTCGTTGAATTAAGCTGTCAGTTGTAAGATTCCTCAAGAGTTGGCCATCCGGCAATACCGCCGGATTTATGGAGACGCACAACCCTCCATTGGAAGAGATTCAATACCGTCAAAAATTATCGGAATTTCTCAATGTATTTCTTAATAATAACAAGTAATGTATAATAAAGAACTCTTTGGCTTTCGTCGACAGGACAAAGAACGCTAATCTTTGCTAAATGTAGCATGTAATCATCCCTCCTACTACTGACTTGAATTTATCTTATATCGCTAAAGTTAACTGGTGATCACTGAGATTACTAAATTCGCAAGTTGATTTCGCTATCCATCAGCTTTCGAACGAAAATTTTCTCAAGGGCACCGTTCCCTAATGACTGCTTTTCTGTGTGGCAGTCATTCCGCTACCTTTTAGCCAATGTGCGAGCAAGGGGGCAATGGTGTTTTGTTTCTTCGAGGGACTCCCGCTTATTTTGAGCCTCTCTTTAGGTGAGGTGTCGATCCACAGTAAGTAGTTACGAAGCCAATCATCCCAATATTTGATCTGTGAATGTTTCTAACCTCTGTGAATGAGTAGTCTTCTTTTTTTCCTTTTTTTTTTTCTTTTTTTTTTTTTTTTTTTGGTTGCTTTTCTCTTTTAAACAAACACTTGTGCAGCATGCCTTCAAGTGAATAGACCGTTTTGTCGCAATCTCATATTCATTGACGCAATTTTGAAATGATGTCGAAAGTATCACATGAATGCTTTAGATTTACCGTTTCCCAAACTTCTCATCACTTTTCTGCTAAACTTTTCAACCCTGCTCATGTAAATGAATTCTTTGGTGCGGTCCACGAAGTACGCTTTAAGCAAATTCATAGGCAACATTCGATTTATGATCGTTAAACATGTTCTTAAATTTTTTTTCAATAAAAAAAGAGACGCTGTTGTAAAAGGACTCAGAGGCGCCACGAATATCTTAATGGGACATGTGATCCCGGCTTCCTGATATAAATAGTAGGTTCAATCTTCGCACAAAAGTCGTTGAAGAATTATTTGAAATTAAGGCAGTGCTCACACTTGGTGCCCGGGCACTAGTACCCGGGCACCGGCACAAAATGGTGCTGTGTTCAGACACACGGTACCCAGTCTGAAGATATGTTCACATTCAATAAACAGAGCACACGCTCACTATTGAGAAATTGTTCGAGTCGCAACATGCATTTGTTCCGTGTTCACTATATCTGCTTGCTTATTGTTTTTTATGGCTTTTTTAATTTTGTAATGCTGTGTTTCTACATGAAACATTTAAGAGACACCGCGGATGACGACGACAAGCGAAGATTATCTCGGATCGTCACGGAAGTCTGCGCTAGCATTACAAGTAGGTTGAATGTATTCCTTGCAGAAACGAGTGATAGTGGAGGGAGAACAGCTTGGAAAATCCCACGAATTCAGAATGTTCTAGAACACGAATTCCTTCATTTTCCTGACAGAAAATGGCTGGAAAGTTATCGTATCTCCAAAGATATGTTTGAACAGTTGACGCATGATTTGCGGAGCCTTCAGCGACAGGTAACGAGACTGCGTAGTCCTGTACCTGTACGAACAGTTGTAGCGATGCTACTGAAACGTCTGGGAAAAGGACTGGACTACAGAGAGATCGGAGACAAATTTGGAGTCGGTGCTTCTACTGCATGCATTAAAGTTAACGAAGCTATGAAACTCCTGGTTAGTTCCAAGATGCACATCATAAGCAAAATACAAAGAGGAATAGCTTTTAAAAGAATCATAAATGGTTTGCAGAGAAAGTGGAATTTTCCCCAATGTTTGGATGCTATTGACGGTACCCATATACCCATAAAAGACCCCTCGTCCACCATGCGGAAAATTATAACAGGAAATGTTTTCATTCAGTTATTTTGCAAGGTGTTTGTGACAGCCAGTGCTGCTTCACTGATGTCTTTGCTGGATGGCCTGGTCGAGCACACGATTCTAGGATATTTGGGCGTTCTCAGATAGGAAATTTGATAACAGAGGGAAGACTGATTCCTGATGATTCAAATTTGCGACGGGTTATCGATAACCACGTCATTGAGCCATTTCTTATTGGGGATCCAGCTTACCCCATTTCCAAGCATCTAATGAAAAACTACCCAGGCAGCAATCTCACACCTGAGAAAGAGCATTTTAACCATAGACTCAGTCGCGCCCGCATACAGATCGAGAGGGCATTTGGACGGCTTAAAGGGAGATGGAGATGTCTGCTTTAGGCGTTGGAATGCGAACTCGATAAAGTTGTACTTCATGCCACAACAGCCTGTATCTTGCACAACATGTGCTCCCTCGAAGAGTGGAACAGGTTGGGTGAAGATGAAATTGGTGACCTACCTCGACCCGATCCGCTGAACGATGATGACGCAGATAGCAATTCTAATATTATTAGGAATATCTTGGCTCATTTTTTGTACAACGACTGATCACCAAAGTCATGTTACGTGAACTGCATGGTTTCATATTTGTTTAACTTTCGGATTACAATAAAAGGAATTAACGACGAGCCAGGACCATTTAACAGTTCAGCTGTATTTCGATATTGACTTATGAGCGTTTGAAAACAGTTCCACGCATCAACTTTTTGAGATGCTATAGTTAAATTCGTAATGTGTTTTATTTTGATGGAAAATAGAGTTGTGTTTTAACTATACAATTGTTTTTGCTATGCAGTTGCTTTTTACTATACAGTTAACATTTTATCCCCAGAAAATTAACTCACTCCTTTGTCAGTTGAATTCCTGCCATTAAAGTGTTATTGTATTTTTTCAACAACTTACTATAGACAGAGTTTCAATTAATAAAACACAAAATTGAAGTGACCAGCCTAACTAGAAATTACTGATTGCTCTGTTTCTGGAAAGACAATTGTGTACATTTCCCAAACAAACTAACAATAGAGACCAAGGTCGAACAATCGCTTATAGTTTCTGCCTCAGTAAATCCAAAACAAAACAAACTTAAGGTGTAAAATGCATCGTGAGAAAAAGTGTGTTTTTGCTTCAAAGTGAATTATTACCGTTTCAACTCAACATAACAACAAAGTCACCATTAGTGTCATGAAACATGCACCTGCTTTGATAGTTTCTATAAGGTAAAATAGTCGTTTTCTTCAACTGATGATGGATCACTTGTAACTGAGCTTGATGATGATGGTCTTGCTGATGGAGTATCAAAACCAAAACCCATGCCACTGGGTAGAAAACTGTAGTTTGGCTGGACACTTTGAGGAGCATATACCTGGTTTGGTGGATGATATCCTGGACCAGCTCCTTGAAGTAGCATATGGGTCATGCCCATCATAGTTTGCGACATCATACCAAACATGTGGCGAAAAAATTCTCGGTCTTCTTCTCTTTCTTTAGATCGTGCCTCGGGTGTAGTTGAATTATTCTGCATGTAATCCTGCATCTGTCTCATTTGCTCATTGGATTGTTCCACTACATCGCACAGGTGAGGTTTTTTCTTAGGTTTACATGCCCTGCCACTCTTTCTCTTTGGTGTTTTTGATGGATGAGTAGCCTGAGAATTTGCTTCTGCTGTACTTGTTCTTGTATTTGGTTCTGATGCTGCAATAACGGCAGTTGGTTCTTCTGCACCTGATTCTGCTACTCTTACTTCAGCATTTGATTGTGCATCCACACATTCTCCTGTAGCTGAGCTTTCGAGCAAATGTTCCTCTGGAGGGTCTTCAACAGGGTGTGTTCCTGGATGACAAGCATACCATTTTATTGATAACAAAAATCAAAGAGGATCTGTTTTGATATCCCACCTAAATATAACAGAGTAGTTTTGGTTTACCTTGTGTATGTAAATAATGAAATAGGAAAGTTTAAGTTTTACTTGGGGCAGGAAAATTCCCAAAGTAGGGCTAAGAGCTATTTTTGTGTTTTATCCAATGAAGTGGTTTATCAGGATTATCACCATGAAGAAGGTAATGACAGTAATTCTTTCCTCTTCAAATCTGTTAACATTTTAATAGTCCACTGAAATTTTGTATATTAAAATCTTCACATGTGCTATATATAAACAGGTACTTCCCTCCATATAAATATTTGCATTTTCAAAGTTATGACATGTAAAGGTTGCGGTCAAAGTTCACAAATGCTTCACTTGAACTTGACAATCACAAGTGCATAACTTTCTATTTGTTACACAAACATAACTCAACCTACCCAAAATACGGTCAAGCTTATCCCAGTGCTGAAATGCTGCCTTCTCCTGGCTTGAAAGAGCTTTTGAATCATACGGTCGCTCTGCTCCTGATATTTTCATCCTATCTTTCAATTTGCTGTACCCGGATTTCAGTTTCTTTAACTTTGTCTCTATCTGCTTCGCTGTCCTTTGGATGTCATTGTTTCGCTCAAGGAGGCCTTTGATTGAGGAATATAAATCTTTGTTTGTCGTCATGGGCTCTGCTCACGTCTTTGCATCACTGAAAGCATCTATAAGTGCACTAGTTTCATCCTGACTCCACTTTGCACCGTCGGACGCCATTTTGAAATCTCGAGTGGGACAAGGAATTGTGGGTACGAAAACAAGTGGTTTGTGGGTAAAGTGCCAGGGCACCAACGAAAAATGTGTTCACACAAGGACTCAGTGCCCAGTTTAGTGCACGAGTACAAGGTCGAGACCTTGTACTCGGGCACCGGCACCGTGCCCGAATTCTGGCGTGGGTACCAGGAAAAAAGGTGTGTTCACATTGGTGCCCGGCGTAGAATAGAACCCGGGCACGGTGCCCGGGCACCAAGTGTGAACACTGCCTAAGACTGCTTTTAATGGAATTACAGGCGCCGAGTATGCCGGCACATTAGTACGTAAAGCAGAAAGTGCTCCAACATATGTCATCAGAACATTCATGATTTCTGGAGTGTTTTCCATTCAAGTCTACCCAAAAAGAAAACAGAAAAAAAACCAAATTAGTGTTCATTTTCGCGCGAGAAACATCTTTAAGTACTTCGACTTAGACAGACTGTGCGCCGACATCGCCGGGCGAAAGGCGTCAAGTATTCTATCATTCATCTATTTCATACATGAAAATCTCCGGCTCCAAACTTGGCCTCAGTGCGTACTGGGGAATAGTCTCCTGCCGATTCACAGCGTCACTTACACGTACCCTCAAATGAATAATTAATTAATAAATATGAATATTCCGTGCATTTCACTACCTTGTTTCCACAAGCCAAATAAAGCGTCATTTGAGCGATCCCAGATTAATTTAATTGCCATAACAATGACATTGAGATGACGGAAAATTTAAAAAAAAAATTGGCCATTAGTCTCTCCCTCTGCTTCCAATCTTATGAGCGTTAAAAATAATATATTTTGCCAGGCCGTGAGCAAGAGATTTGTTACAAAGAATTCCCCAGGCTTGATTTTTTGAAGTAATGAGTGAGATCAGATTTCGTTTTATCCATCTGCCATTCACATTGCATACCTCATAGTGACGAGATAAATCATGTTTAAACTCGCTGATACTTAATAGACAAGATAACAGCGGGTGACTTAGTGGTGAGATTGAAGGGATAAAACTATCAAAACCGCAATTATGCCGAATGAGTTTCTGCTAAGATGATAATTCCTTGAAGTTAATCCATGTTTGAAAACTCGATAATATGCTGAATACATAATATGTTTATACTGTTTTCTCACCTTGAAAAGAAAACGAATCGAAAATGTATTTCAACAACCAAGACTTTTCTCAGTCTTCTCAGGAATCTCGAACGTTTATTGCGTGTAAAAAGAAGAATCTGAGGAAAAGCATAAGTAAAGTGTGAAATGAGAATTGATTAGCAATCGAATGTTTTAATGAAATCAAGACCATGCAGCACGAGAGAGAGGTGTCAAGTTTCTGGTTTAAGTGGCTCTTTGTGAAAGGGTTAAAAACCTTGACTTCAAAAAAGACACGTTGCCCCCTTTGCCAAAAATTGCGCGCACTTACATCCAAACGAGCTTTGTCAGAGGCGTTGGCGCTACTGGTTAACACTTCACCTGTCAGGGTCTGAAGGTGGGGCTTGACTTAAACATCATGACATACATCTTTGAGAAGAGGTGCAAACAAACCTCGCACCTTGTCATGTCTCTTATGGACAAATCCGCCTTTCATACGCGACATTGCATGATCAACGTCGAATCTCTTGCCACATGGACATGTAGATGGGAGATGTTCAGATGTTTGGTGAGCAGCGGTAACAAAGGCTGAACACATCGTAAAATCCCATTTTGTTCAGGTCCAACTTCACTGACTTTAACTGAAATAATTGCAAAATAACTCGAGGCACCCTTCATCATTCCCAGGTCGTTTTCCCTCAGTTTTTCTGGGTTCATCTTCTCACAGAGCTTATGTAGGATGGTGTTATTTAGTTCTTCTCTGGTATTGGCAAGCACCAAGATTCTCCTCTACCCATATGCATCTAAGCCAGAGGGCCCAATAGACCCCCTTGTCTTTAGGGCTGCATTTGCAATGGTAGATTCTGTTTCAAACATAACAGGGTCGACAAACGGCGGATGGTCATCCATTAACAGTGATGGATCGGCTTCCCTTGCGTCATTTAGACCCTTGAGGTTTGTTAGCAATTTGGCTTGAGTCGCACTACCCTCACGAAAGAATTCGTAGCATATACCCAGTTCCCATCGTGTTACATGCCTTAACAAACGCTGGGAGTGTTCCTTTGCTTCTGACTTGAATGTTGGCTTATGGAGAAGTACAGTAAGGCAGACATCACTATGAGGGCTTTTAATGCAGTATCTTTAAACTCCTTTAAATTCCTTCTCCAGAATACGATTTTCTCATATATCTCATCGACCTTATGGTGGAATTCATCTTTAGTATAATCTTCCCATATTTCCTACTGTAACATTGACAAACGCTTGTGCTTAATCTTGCTGAACAGTCTGCACTCGCGCGGTCAACTCTGCTCGTGAAGATCGCTTTCTGCAGCTATTTCTGTAAGGTAAATAATTGAGCAGAGTCCCAGGCAATGCCGTCCTTTGTCGTAATACCAGTATCAAACATAGCCAAGTTACATAAGCGACTTGATCATTAACTTCAAACTTTCTTCAATGAAAGAAAAGCAAATTTACTTTGCGCTCTTAAAAAGGTTCCTAATTTCTTAAGTTGAATACATATAGAAAGTCGTCTGTGAGTTTGAGATGCAATAACGTTTGGTGAAACAGACATCTAGGTCGGTGACATATTACGACTTTAAAGGTAAAACTGTTGCCCTAACAACTCGAATTCAAAATAAGATTCAGGTGCTCTTCGTTCGACTCAGGCTCACTAAATATGACAAGCTGATATATGAATAATTCTTCCGACCATCATCACAGATCTTTGGTCGCGACACTCGCATTTAAAACATGGATTTTTACCAACTATCGCCGACAGTGCCGATGATATGGTTCAAAATATCTCCAAAAGAAATTAAAACACTCTTTTTTTTGGAAAAGATTAGAATATCACAACAATTGGGCATTTTTGAGAACTAAACGGCATTTGCGTTGTGCGATCAGTATCTGATTATCGCCAGGCGTTTTATTAAAACCTTCGACTGGCTCGAAACGCACTTAAGGGACTCTTGTGTTTAAAGATGGCTAAAAATTGAATAGCATGACAACGGAAGAGTTCTTACAAATTAGACGTATTCATTGTGTAACTTCTGCCAACTATCACCAGCCATTTTTATGAACGGTTCAACACAGCCACGAAAGCGATTAAAAAACTATTTTTGTCACATGAAACTGAAATTGAATAGCATGCATTCATTATTATGGAGAGAGATATTTGATAAATGCCGTCTCAAAAATAAGTTATTGTAGAAAATTTTCAGTATTTTTTAAAGACAGCATGTCGTTGTAAATCTTTTAATGTGACAGAAAATTTTACTGAAAATTTGGAGGCCTCAGAACAGTACCTGTCAGAGCGGGACGAAACGATATTTGTTTTACAAGTTTCTCCCCCGTAAAAATGCGATTGTAAGTCTCATACTTCACAATCAATTCTTGAAAAAGACACTTAAAAATCAAACGTTAAGTCGAGGCTCCCAAAATACTTTCATGAAACGAAGGGAATTATTTATTAATTTTAAACAGTCATGTAGAAAGTTTAGATGCCATTCTTATGATAAATTAGCTTCTTTATGGTAAACACCTGTCACTTACGAGAAAGAAGACGACAAGAGAAATGAAAGGTAACAGCACAAAAGAACTTCGATCAACAGATAGTGGCACCATTACAGCACCAGACATTGTTTTATCTACTTTATACACGTTCGTTGCTGTTTTCTGCGTTGTCGGTAATACTATCGTGATAACCATAATACGAAGAACCCCTTCCGATGCACACAACAAAAAACTATCTCTTTTTAAATTTAGCCGAGGCTGATATCTTGACTTTCATTCTCTGTCCTTGGGTGTACGACTCTGCTTTACCAACGTAAGCCTAAAAAGGGATTCACGGGGGATTTTATCTGCAACCTTTTTTGTGTAGGGAAAGGATGTTGTTCCGGTCACCATCTACGTCACCGTTCTTATTGTCTGTAAGATTGCTGTGGAACGGTGTTTGGCTCTTCTTAAACTCTTTAGTATCAGCTTGGAGATAAATGAAGACTACGTAAAATATGTTTTTTTGTGCTGTGGTTACTCGCTTTGCTTTCTTGAATCCCAGAATTCAAGCCGATAAGCACTTTATCTCGTCTTCCATACACTTGTCCGTGAAAACGCTCATGGAGTTTAGATGAGTATTTCCTCCACGAGCCCTTCATTATGTTCGCTAGCGCTGTTATTTTTTCCGCCTTGAAAGTTCTATGATACTTTTTATCTGTTATTCTGAGATCATTCGTAGATTGTGCTTTACGAACGAAATTTGCTCTGATTTATCTGACACAGAAACAGAGAGAAAGACAAAGAAACAAGTAGCTCTCCTTCTCATCTTAGTGACAGTCGCCATTTTCATTTGCTCACTACCATTTCATTTATTAACTTGAATTTTTGACAATTATAAATAAACCTGGGTAAATGAGTCAAAATATGTTACCAGATCATTCCTCTCTAAACGATAGATCATACGCCGGTTTACAAAAACGAATTTTCAAAGTGTGATACTTGAATAGGACCTTATCTCTTACTCATTAGTTGTTAGTTACGAATAATTTTTGACAGTTAAATATAAAAACATTCAAGTAAATTTTCACATCATCATCAGTTTGCTGTTGTAACAAGGCAAAGTAAACAATAAGAATGGCTGTTATCCTACTGGTGACAGATGAGTGTAAATACATCATCTTCGTGTCATCCGATTAACAGGGAAAATGTTATAGTTTGGTACAGTTTGGCGAATTGGTGCCAAAACTCCGTACATTCAGTCTAAACAAACAAAAAGCTTTTGCTGTTTCCTCTTCGAAGATCGCATCACGGAAGACAATAAATTATGACCCAATCAGAAGCATATGCCCACGTCGATGTTTTTAAAGGATTTATTATTCCCAGTTTCCACAAGGATCAGTGCGCAGATGGCCACGCAATAAAGAAATAAAATAATAAAAGCTTTTAGAAAGGAGACAAATAAATCACTCTCTGATTACATATAAAGTTTTGAACTAAGCGGGAAGGAAATTATCAATTTACGTTAGACCTGACATTTGACAGGTGAGATCTGAATACGTGACTCTGTGAAGAGGGGGAAGTTAAAGTGAATTAAAGTCTACTAGAACATCCCAAAGTTTTTCAAAATACAAAAAATGACTCAAGAATCAGTCGCTAAGTCTTCAGTATGAGAAACATAATGAGATAAAAATATATCGAATTTTCCTAATTCTCATGATCAGTATAAGCCGATATGCACCATCTGAGCGAAATTAATGCTATTCAACTAACATGGCTAGCGACTTACATCTGTGCCGAAAAATAACTCGCTTGTTCAGTAGCCAGTGGTATATTTACTAAAATTCACTCTAAGAAGATTAAGAACTGGTCAATTATTGAGGTGACTCCTTACAACTCTAATCACAAGTCACCGGGAAAAAAGATAACGGCGCTAAGATGATTTATGCGCATCTTTTCATAAACATAAGGGTCTCAATGGGGTCAACTGTTAGCCATTTTACCCCTAAAAATTTTCCTTTTATAACAATAGAAAGCTATTAACCGTAAGCCGTGGAACTAGCCAAATTTTTAACCGCTACCCGTCAAAGCCATTACCCTGGCCCATTGACACCCTTATACGTCAAAATTTATTGCACAATTTTCGGCGGGAAATTAAGGACAATGGGATGTTGAAAATGTAAATCAAATAAATGAAATCCAGACCAATTTGAAAGTGTAATTTCCGTGCCATTCTGTATTTTTTTAACTCAAAAGTTCAAGGGACTGTCCGACTCACTTGTTTTGTTACAACCTCTTGCTTACCACGGTTCGTTTTAAACGCTGCCGCAAGAATTGTTTAAGACTCGATCCGGCTACGATCGGTTTTGCTGTGAACTAAACGCAAGGTATAGTAAAGACATTTCAAACACACGCATGCTGAACGAAATTTTTAATATTTGGTTAAGAGTCACGATTAAAAAGAGGAAGCTAACGCAAGTTTATTTTCAGGATGAACGGAAACAACATATTACCGCTTCTCCACTTATCACCACTCATGATGTCGTTTTTGCCACGTTGTACTCTTCCATCGTGTTCTTCGGCGTCACGGCAAATGGCATAATCATCACCATTGTACGGAAAACACGAACCATGCACACAACAACAAACTATCTGTTGATGAACTTGGCTATAGCCGATTTTCTAACGTTGTTATTTTGTCCGGGTTTCTACGACTTTGCACTACACAAGTTTCAATTGGGTTCCGGGACACTGGATGACATCTTTTGCAAGTTTATTGCAGGAAATGCAATCGTTTGTGTCTCTTTCGATGCCTCTGTGTTAACTCTGTGTGCCATTGCAATGGAGCGCTACCTTGGTATTGTCAAACCTTTCAACAAACGTTGGGCTCTGACGAAAAAGAATGTAAAGTTTATTATTCTTGTTATTTGGGTCGCAGCTGTTTTTTCAAGCTTTCCAGATACGCTATGGACGAAGCACAATAACGATGACATATTGTCGCCATGGCGGTATCCCTGCACGCGTCCATGGACAATTAAAAACCAGACTTGGAACGTCAAAGCTTACATCCTTGGCCATTCTGTCGCTCTAATTGTGCTCCCTTCAATTTTTCTTTGCTTTTGCTATATTTCAAGTTCCGCAGCACTTAAGTCAAGCGCAGGTGAACCGGATGAAGATCCCGCTAGCAAACGGAACATGAAAAGGCTCTTAAAGCTTCTAATCTCGTTAGCTTTGGCATTTTGCTTACTCTGCCTTCCATTTGCTGTCTTCTTTTTATATGTCACCGCACTCGCCCCTAGTCATTTAGAGCAAAGTTTTAAACCGTTGTTTCTGGCACATAGAATCGTTCGCTTTTTGATATTTTCTAACTCATTCATAAACCCTCTTCTTTACGCTGCTCAAAGCAAAAACTACAGAAAAGTTCTGTTTCAGAAACTTGGCCTCAAAAACAGCACACGTAACATAGAAAACGAAGCCGCAGTCAGAGCCAGAGCGGAGAAACATAGAATATATTATGAAACAGCCGTTTAAAACGATTGTCACGATAAAGAAAGATCATTTTGACATATTTGTCAAGATCGTGGTTCATGAAAAAAACATTTCATTCCCACTTGATGAATGGAAAGAAACACAAAGAAAGAGAAACGAATCGAAAGTGGAATCGAAGCCTATTTGCTTAACAGTCTCGATAACTTAGTTAAAATTTGTGGAACACGAAACTACAATACACCTGTTTAGGGTGAGCTAAGCTACAGACTAAGTTTACATGTGAAAAGCGTCCTTACAGCTGCTAAGATTAACAGTCGGTCGGAGGCATCAGTTGAGGAGCGTGAAAAAGATCATATGTATTAAACTCAGTCGCGAAATATTTCCCGAGAGGAAATCCACAAGTATGCACCTTTTGGTTTTTTAGCAAACTGAATATACCACGGACAACTGCGAACAATGTTATTAAATATTATTGATTTTCTAAGTTGTCAAGAAATAGAACACTGTGTTCTCAAACCCTTGAAGATTATGGACAGAAACATTCAAAGAGATTACAGTTGAACCCAAGATAGAAAATCGTCTATGCAAATAATGTTTCGTTGAATTAAGCTGTCAGTTGTAAGATTCCTTAAGAGTTGGCCATCCGGCAATACCGCCGGATTTATGGAGACGCATAACCGTCCATTGGAAGAGATTCAATACCGTCAAAAATTATCTGAATTTTTCAATGTATTTCTTAATAATAACAAGTAATGTACAATAAAGAACTCTTTGGCTTTCGTCGACAGGTCAAAGAATGCTAATCTTTGCTAAGTGTAGCATGTGATCATCCCTCCTACTACTGACTTGAATTTATCTCATCTTATATCACTAAAGTTAACCGGTGATCACTGAGATTACTAAATTCGGAAGTTGATTTTGCTATCCATAAGCTTTCTAACGAAATTTTCTCAAGGGCACCGTTCCCTAATGACCGCTTTTCTGTGTGGCAGTCATTCCGCTACCTTTTAGCCAATGTGCGAGCAAAGGGGTAATGGTGTTTTGTTTCTTCGAGGGACTCCCGCTTAGTTTGAGCCTCTCTGTAGGTGAGGTATCGATCCACAGTAAGTAGTTGCGAAGCCAATCATCCTAATATTTGATCTGTAAATGTTTCTAACCTCTGTGAATTAGTAGACATGTAGAATAGGTATCATGAAACCACTGAAAACATGTCATTACATGGGCCCATTAAGATAAGGGTAATATCAGAGGTGACTGATGAGAATTCAAATTAAATGCACAAGACCAGCTTTGAACTTGGGAAATTAGGAACTTGTCCTTGGGTTTGGTTTTTCATTTGGTTTTTTAAATGCAAATTGACTCTTACCGCCTTGGGTAATAAGGCTGAAAAATAAAAACAGCTTCATAGTTGCGATGCTTAAAAAACTTCTGAAATATATCGTAAGGTTGTTATTCCTTTTGCCTTTATTTCTACTTTGTAATACTATTATTCTTTCCTTTGTCCTTCTGATGTTTGTCGTATCTGTATGTGTTTTAATTCAAATTTGGTTTTTCGTGGAATCTTTCATATAAATGAAGTATATAAGTGGGTTCAAAAGTCAATCGGTAAGGCACAGCAAAGGAGAAACCAAAACAATTTTCAATATTTTCGAAATCAAACAATGGAAACTTGACTTGAAGAACAAAGTGATTTCTTGGTTCGAAGCATTAGAAGATGATTTGTCACTTTTCTGTCATGAACTAAGCTGAACTTGCCACATTGGAACCTGTGAGTAGTCTTCTTTTTTTCCTTTTTTCTTCTATTTTTTTTTTTTTTGGTTGCTTTTCTCTTTTAAACAAACACTTGTGCAGCATGCCTTCAAGTGAATAGACCGTTTTGTCGCAATCTCATATTCATTGACGCAATTTTGAAATGATGTCGAAAGTATCACATGAATGCTTTAGATTTACCGTTTCCCAAACTTCTTATCACTTTTCTGCTAAACTTTTTTACCCTGCTCATGTAAATGAATTCTTTGGTGCGGTCCACGAAGTACGCTTTAAGCAAATTCATAGGCAACATTCGATTTATGATCGTCAAACATCTTCTTAAATTTTTTTTTCAATAAAAAAAGAGACACTGTTGCAAAAGGACTCAGAGGCGCCACGAATATCTTAATGGGACAGGTGATCCCGGCTACCTGATATAAATAGTGGGTTCAATCTTCGCACAAAAGTCGTTGAAGAATTATTTGAAACTAAGACTGCTTTTAATGGAATTACAGGCGCCGAGTATGCCGGTACATTAGTACGTAAAGCAGAAAGTGCTCCAACATATGTCATCAGAACATTCATGATTTCTGGAGTGTTGTCCATTCAAGTCTACCCAAAAAGAAAACAGAAAAAAAACCAAATTAGTGTTCATTTTCGCGCGAGAAACATCTTTAAGTACTTCGACTTAGACAGACTGTGCGCCGACATCGCCGGGCGAAAGGCGTCAAGTATTCTGTCATTCATCTATTTCATATATGAAAATCTCCGACTCCGAACTTGGCCTTAGTGCGTAATGGAGAATAGTCTCCTGCCGATTCACAGCGTCACTTACACGTACCCTCAAATGAATAATTAATTAATAAATATGAATATTCCGTGCATTTCACTACCTTGTTTCCACAAGCCAAATAAAGCGTCATTTGAGCCATCCCAGATTAATTTACTTGCCATAACAATGACATTGAGATGACGGAAAATTAAAAAAAAAAATTGGGTCGTTCTACTCCCAAATTAATTTTGCTCAGTGGCGTTGGTACAAACTTTTCAACACCTGTTAGAGGAATCTGTTCTCTTTTAAGTGACAAAACAAGCCATCATTGGTCTGTTGTTGAATGCCGTCGTGAAAGTCAACTTTATTGAAAAAACATCATTCAATAAAAGATCAAAATATACAAGGCATGATAAAAGTTATCACAAATTCATTTATAAAAATCTATTGTGAAAAGATGTACAGAGCCTTCAAGGGTAAAAAATGTTTTACACGGTGCTTTACGAAAAAAAAAATTACAAATAACACGTGTCTACTTTCCAATCACATTTGCGATTGCTTCCCTGCTAAAATCAGG